>NC_091064.1:219744313-220057091 GCF_000393655.2 Nicotiana sylvestris
CAAGGTGGGTCCGACAATGAAAAGGGGCCCGAAGAGGAAGCTACTCCCGAGGGAGAAACCAGCCCCGGGCATAGCTAGGATTTTTCTTTTTCCTTTTGTATCTTTCTTTTTCTTTTGGTAAGATTTCTTGTCGGTCTCTTGTACATATCATTTTTCAAATATATATAAAAGAAAAATTTTCTCGAATGTCTTCTCAATTTTTATGAACATGTTTCTTGCCTTGCAAAATTTTAGCATAGTTTCATGCTACGAATAGCTTGTTCGAGACATTGTCTCGAATGGCTTCCGTGAAGTTGCAATGGTCGAGTTCGGATAAGGTTTGAACTTTGGGGCATAGACCCCTACGGGCTCGTGCCGGATAACGGTGAGCCCTCGAGCCATAATCAAGTTATTGTTTATTTGGGCTCGGGATAATCGAACCCTTGGGTTCAGATTGGGTGAGAACAAGATCTCGAACCATAAGTGTATTGGCCCTTAGGCTCTGTTAGATTGGGTCGTTATGGCCTCTAAAAGATAGCTATTATTCCCCTCTTTTGGCTTAAAATACTTAGTGAAAATTTCTTTATGCCTTAGCATGTATTTTTTACCCATTGAGTTTTTTGAGGGTTCGATGATGATTGAAACCCTTTTGCTTTTTGTGCCTTAGCACGTTTGTTAAGATAATTTTGATACCCCTTAAGGTTTTTCGAGGGCTGATTTTATAGAAGCCCTTTTGTTATTTGCCGAGGGTAGCCTATTTTAACCGATTTTTCAAAGAACTTGAAGGCCTATTTTGATTGCGGGGTTCGGTTGTCTCCGAGCCACATTAATTTGGCCAAAGCCTTTGGGTATGTCTCTTGGGCTTATTCCCCAATAACACTTCGAACTTGTTCGAGGTGTTAATCCCCGAGAAAGATGGCCTTGGCCTATAAATCGAGGGGCGCCTCTTTGAGATCTTATGAATTCGAATTTAGATAACTCGAATGTATTGACTGTTGATGACAGTCCCCAATTATTCGAGGTGTATTTGCGCTTGGCCCTTGAGCCATTTCTCACAAAATCATAACTATGGAGCCCATAAAGTAGAAAATTTCTTTGAGACACAAAGCGTTTGATATCGAAATAATGCTTCTTTGAATAATTCATACATGTTTGCCATCGGGGCTCGACTAATCTATACGGACACGGTTCATTCGATTATTTGGCCCATTACAAGGTTTCCCTATCAAGGCCCTTTGGCATGAAGTATTTTTCTCGAAAACTATAGGATAAATTACACGCAAATACATTTGAGATAATAAGATTACCATAATTGACCCACATTTTTAAATGCTACCAAAATTGAACCACATTGTATATAATTTGTAAGAATTATTTCATCCTTTAACCCATCCCTCTCTCTAACCCATAAAAGCGCACATGGAAAATACAGTGAGCAGATGAAGCCGCCACAATGAAACACCATGGTTAAAGACCTTGCTTAAACGGCAGCATGGTCACCATTAATCTTCGAAAAGAAAATAAGTTGTTGTAGAAAAAGCTCACAAGCATCATCTCCTTTTCAATTACCTTATGAAGATCCTACTGTCATGAAAACAGAGAACTGTAGACTAGACTACAGCCTAGTCTAGATTCAAGTGTGCTTTTATGTTTTACTGTACGTCCTATTCAGACAGTTGAGAGAAAGAAAAGATTTAAATTTAAAAAAAAAATAGGTTGTAAGCTTCTACAGACTGTCTATAGCTATAAGTGTTGGAAAGTGAACCCTAAAAAAGCAATTATGACTAATGAGTAGGGTTTCGAGAAAAATAAGGAGAAACTTGCGTATAGGCCTAGGAGTGGCAATTTGAGCCCAAACTCATCCAACCCGCCCAACCGCCCAGAGATTAATAGGTTGGGCTACAAATATTTTAGTTCATGGGTCAATTTGGGCTGAGCTCAAGTTAACCCATTATTTTTTATAGCTCATTCTGACCTATTAAACAACTCAAATACAACACATAAAACTCACCCAAAACAAAGGGATCTCAACCCAATTTATCTAGAAATTTACTTAGTTGCCCTAATATTACTTTTATTTTGTATTTTTAATTTTTTGCTCTTTTATTTTTCTACATTACCCACCTAACCTACCCCCACCCCCCGGCGAACCCCCTCAAAAAAATTACTTTTTTTTGTATTTTCAACTTTCTATTTTTTTCTACACCACCCCCCTCCCCATGCTTCCATGAAAACAGAGAACTATAGACTAGACTACAACCTAGTCTAGATTCAAGTGTACTTTTATGCTTTACTATACGTCCTATTCAGACATTTGAGAGAAAGAAAAGAATTAAATTTAAAAAATATTAGATTGTAAGATTCTGCAGACTGTCTATAGCTATAAGTGTTAGGAAAGTGAACCCTAAAAAAGTAATTATGACTAATGAGTAGGGTTTCGAGAAAAATAAGGAGAAACTTGCGTATAGGCCTAGGAGTGGCAACTTGAGCCCAAACTCATCCAGCCCGCCAAATAGCCCAGAGATTAATAGGTTGGGCTACAAACATTTTAGCTCATGGCCAATTTGGGTTGAGCCCAAGTTAACCCATTATTTTTTATATCCCATTCTGACCCATTAAGCAGCCCAAATACAACTCATGAAACTCACCCAAAACAAAGGGATCTCAACCCAACTTATCTAGAAATTTACTTAGTTGCCCCAATATTACTTTTATTTTGTATTTTTAATTTTCTGTTCTTTTGTTTTTCTACACCACCCACCCATCCTACCTAACCCCCGCTTCCCTCAAAATATTTTTTTTTAATTTTGTTTTTATTTTTCTGCACCACCCTACACCCTACCCCCACCCCTCTTCACGCAAACTCCTCAAAATAACTTTTTTTTATTTTTTATTTTTTATTTTTTTTGCACCACCCACCCGCCCTCACCCCCATCTGCAAAATATTTTTCAACTTACATATTTTAAGATAAAAGGCTTTTTTACGCAAGATGAGCATGGTTCTAAAATATGGGTCAAGTTGGACGGGTTGGGTTATGACCCATTGTTTAGCACATCTTGACCCAGCCCCATCTTAGTCAAAGTACACTTTGGACTGGGTTGGGCAATGACCCATTTATTAACCTAACCCATCTTGACTCGCCCAAATTTAGCCTAACCCGCCCATTTGTCACCCCTATGTATAGCTATACGTATATATTACATGCGCTTTGATTCCGTACACTATATAAAAACCCCAATCCTGTTGGTTCTATTTGGTGCAAAAGTGAGGTTTTTTTTATTTTTTTTTTTAATTTCATCTCTTTTTATTTTGAAAGAATTACAAGAAAATACATATAACTTCACACTATTGTGAGCACGTGATTTTTGCCCTACATGATATACTCCTATAAAATCAAAGAAAATAGAGTTTTTCTTAATTATTTGTCATTTTTAGCAATTTTTGTAGATTTTTATTAATTGTTTGCATTTTTCCTGCATGTTTAATTTTTATTTTAATCATGAAAAATAAGAAAAATATCGTGCATTGCATTTAGGATTTGTTTTTACACTTGTAGAATTAATCAGTAATTATTTGCTTTATAAAAATTTGAAAATCACAAAAATAGCTTATTTTCACATTTTTGTCTTTTAATTTTTAGCTTATTGATTTTCTCTTTTAATTTAGAATTAAGTATTGTTTATAATTTTTATAATTAGTTAATTAGTTTAATTTCACATTTTTAGATAATCTAAGATTATAATTTCTAGAATTTTTAATTTAAAAAAAAAGAAAAAAAAGAAGGAAATAAGGAGTTTATTTAATTGGGTTTAAATTCGGAACTTGAGCCATTTTAAAGTCAAAATCAGCTCAATAAATGGCACCAAAATCTGTCCAACCCAAATCCGATCTCCCTACCCAAATATCATTACCCTTTACCCTACACCTACATATAAAAAGACAATTTAGAAACCAAAAAAAGAATCCAGAGACCCTTCCTCAAAAAGAGAGCAGCGGCGATTCCGATTTTTGCTCTTCTTCCTCATTTTCTCGTGGGCATCAGGAGAGAAGCAGAAAAAAAATCCTCTCTCACTCCTAAGAACGACCAGACCTCTCTCACTCCCTCCCCATTTTATTTTTCTCACTCACACACGCAAAGTCATAACCAAAATAGTTAAAATTTCTGGGATCAAGCTCTACACTCTAGATTTAAAAAAATACATCTAAAGAAAGAGTAAAATAAGAGTGGTCTCAATTTCTGTTGCACTACCTTGTGATTTCTGAGATTTTGAGCTATCTTTTGGGCTTGGAATTGAAGCCGCTCTTACTGGGTTTGTTGTGGCTGAACATTGGTTGGACTAGTAGTTGATTCTTCATACCTAGTTTCTCTTTGACCTTTATTTGGTCGTGGATTTTCTGTTTGATTACAAGTTACTAGGTATATGACTATACCTTTGAGTTTTGTTAAAATGTTCATCAAAAATCTGAGTTACATGTTAGTTTGTTATTTGATATGAGATTTATCCACACTGGTGTTAGTTTGTGCTTGTTATGAATATTCATGTCGTCTCTTGTTTGAGTATAAAACAGAGTATTGAAATAGTCTTTAAGATTTCTGCTCGTTGGTGAGTTTAATGCTTATTTCCTATCTCAAATTCTGGTGGCCAGATTTTGAAAGAGAATATGGCTTCTTTGGGGAAGCTCCTTCAAGTCATTTTTCCTTTAAAAAATGGTGTATATTATACTGATACATGGGGTGAAAATGATCACTCCTTTAATTACCTCCCTTGGTCTCTGCTCTTGTTTAACTCTTGAAATTGTTGTCAAAGATACAATACTTAAAGAAGTAAAGGTAAAAATAGCAACAAAAAAAAAGAAGCAAAACAAAATTCCATAAAGAAAAGAAACAGAGGGATATATATGCTTAATTACTGATAGTTGTTTTATTATGTATGTTATCAAGTAAGTTTAATATGAACCTGACCTATCCATGTGCTCTTTCAAACATAATTCAAGAAGAGTTAGAAGTTGCTCTTTCCAATTCAATTGCAATGGGAAAATATTTATAAAGTTACTGTTGGCATGGACATAAAACGTGAAAGGAGTAAATTTGGCTTCAAAGGTTTAGTTTGAATGTTATAAACACTTGTTGTTTTCTGTCAAGTATATTGTTTAATCCTCACTGTATTTTCAATTTCTTAATAACTAAAGGTGATAATCTCATTAGTTTTATTACTAATATTAGTGCTAAGATCTGTTGCTCCCAGTCACGTGAGTTTTGGTTTTATCTAATGTTACTAATGTGTTTGGTCGATGAAGGTTTATGATAGATCATTTGCCGTATTTAACTCCTTCATTCATGTCATTCACAGTTTGTCCGCTCCCTTATGGCTTAGGAGATGAAGAACATATGAACATCGTAGTTTGCTTTAGGCACGATTAATTTTTAATCATTGTGGTTGTAAGCACGTGATTTTTGCCCAATATGAGAATTACTCCCAAAAAAATTCAAAAATAAAATAATTTTCCTTAGTGTGCAATTTTGTGATATTTTGTGATATTTTGAATAATTATTTGTATTTGTCTGTGCATGTTTATTTGCTAAATTAATAAAAAAATACAAAAATATATCGCATTTCGCATGTAGGATTTAATTCTACAATTGTTAGTAATTAAATTAGTTTTACAAAAAATTAAAAATTACAAAAATAGGCATCTTTTGCATTTTTAGCATTTAATGTCCAAATGAACAATTTTATGCTTAATTATTACTTAATTGTGCGTTAATTATTATTGGGAGTTAATTTGCGCTTTTATAACTTAATTTAGTTCTTAATAATAATTTAAGTATTTTTATAATTTAGTTTTAGAAAAATAAAAGAAGAAAAGAGAGCGAAAAATAACGAAAGCCGGAATTGGGCCTCTTCTTCAATTTCAAGCCACAGGCCCAAAAAATGGCCGAATCTTCCCTACGACCCAGTCCATTTCGAACTGGGTCGACCCAGTCCATAACCCAAAAGACACAAACCCCCTTTGTCTTTCATTTTTTACAAAACAAAAACAAAACAAAAATTAAAAAAAAAAACAAAAACCCTAAAAAACCTAAAGAAGATCCCCCCCCCTTTATTTCTCTCCATCTTCTCCAAGTTTTCTCACACACACATCCATGGCAGCTCGTCCATGGCTGGCCTCGAACCCATGTCCGTCTGCTTCTTCTCCTTCACCATCTTCAAACCCGCGACATCCACCACCACCTTGCTACGTCTTCGTCGTCAACCACCATCGCCATAGCTGCCCTCCCATGGTGGAAACCCCACTGTAAATGATCCCTCCTTCCAGCTCGTCCATGGACTGCCCGCTGCTTCGTCATCTTTCTTCGGCACCAACGAAAATGTCTGATGTGTCAAGCTGCGTCCGCTTCGAAGGACTGCTTAAAACAGCCATCGTCGAGTTCATCTGCTACAACCAAACGTTGCTGCCTCATCCAGCTTCTGCCTTATCGACACAGGCAGCTATGACTGTCATCGCGTCGACCTTCTCTGTCCCCAGCCGCTACTGCTGAAGCAGAAGCTTCGTCCAAACAAACCTCCGGTGTTGCGTCGTCTGCCTCGCCGATGTTGTTGCTGCTTTCATCTTCTTCGTACAAGCAAGCCAAACGCATCCCATCTGCTTCATATTGCTTCTCGACGTCATGCTGCTGCTGCTCGTCGCAGCAGGTGTTTGACGGACTGCTTCTGCTGATCGTCGCAGCAGGTTCTTCTATTTTGCCATTGCTTCATCTTCTTCGAATCGTCAAAGGTTCGAAGGTCTTTCATTGAGTCGAGGCCCGGACAGATTTGTTCACAATCGTTGTTCATCGTTTCATTTCCGGTTAGTTGGTTTTGAATCTCATTTATCGTCCATATTTTGTTTGGTATTTTTCGGATCCAAAATCGATAAATGATTTAATTCTTGTTTGGTTTGTCTATCGTTTGAAATAATTTTCTAGTTTGTTCATGTGTTTTGTTGATTTTAATTTTCAGATTTCAAATGGTAAATTAATTAATTTGTTTTCATGTTTATTCCATGTTTGTTTTATTGTTTAGGTAAGAATTTGTTAGCTTGATGTTTGTTAGATTCAAATTGAAATTTAATTGATTATTTCTTCAATTTGTTTCATGTTGTTATATATTTTCCAGAAATTATTAATGTTGGTTTAATCATTTAATCCGTCATGTTTGTTGTGTTAAAATAGATTCATTCATGTTCATACTTTGTTTGGATGATCTTGAATCCGAATTTTGTATAGTTTGATTTCTTGTTTATCATTTATGATTATTTCTTGAATTTGTCTCATAATCTTGTTTAAGTTTAATATAGGAATTGTTTGTTGTAATGTTGTTAGAGTAGTTGATTTTAAGTTCAATATTATTGAATTTAGAAATCTAAATATACTTGTTTGTTGTTGTTGTTGAATCCGAAAATAGGATTGTTTGTTGCTAAAATATTGTTCAATCAAATTTTAGTTGTTCTTTGTTGTTCAATTTGTGTTCATGTGATTTGTTGTTGAAATGTTGAAGAAATCATGTTCATGTGATTTGTTGTTGAAATGTTGAAGAAATCATGTTCATGAAATTTGTTGTTTGAACATTGTTAGAAATTAATCATATTGTCTATATTTTGGTTAAGTTTGATTAATTGATGTGTTATAGCTGATGGGTAGTTTGGTAATTTATAGTACTTTCGGGGGTAAAATAGTAATTTGCAATAGGGTCGGAGGGGTAGTTTAGGAATTGTACATTTTGTAATTGTTTATATGAAGCATGGGGGACAAAATGAAATGGGGTGGGTTGTGATATGGTTATTTAATATAAAGGGGGGACAAGACAAAATTTAGTGGGGGAATCTTGTATTATTTTATGTTAGGCATGGGGGACAAAATATAATGGGGTGGTGTGATATGTTTATTTAATGTAATGGGGATGAGTGGGAAGATAATGGGTTGGGTAGAGAAAAAAGTATTGATTTTAATTAATTGAAAGATTTATGGGATGGGTTATAAGAAGTCTTGAAATCAGAATAGACGGAGGAGATACGAGAGAATACAGAAGAAAAAGAACGAATCTGAACAGAAAGAAAATAAGAGAGAAAAAAGAGGGCTGAACATTTAAGAGAGAGAAAATTCCGAAAAAAAATATTTAAACTTTCAAAAAAAAGAACTAAAAAAAATCTTTTGCTTTCTTTCATTGTTTGAAATCAGAATTAATTGTTTTTCATCAAAGCTTGAAGCTTTTGTTTTGAGTTTAATACTCCACCGGTTTGCAAACTCTGTTCCCGGGTTGTTACTGCTATTGGACTTTTGTTGCTGTGCTGTATTGTTATTACTGCGTGGCTGACTTTCTTCTTCTTATATTGGCAATACCAGGTACACAACTGTAATTTTGGCATTTTGTAAGCTGAAATGAAGAACGGAATGTTAAATTTTTAATTTAGTTTTAATTTTTTTTGTATTGTATTTAGATTATTCATGTATTATTATTCTGTCAATCACTGTCATTTGGCATAATTAGACATGTTATAGCGATATATTAAATAACGCCTTAACCGGATTATTAGGAAATATATTCAAGACGGATTACTAATTAAAACTGTTTAATAATCAAAATAGAAGAAATAACGTAAAAATGGCGTTATTGAATTAGTTTGGCAAAAATTGATTAATTCCTTATTCATAAGGTTTTTTTGTCAACATTAAGTTAATCGGAATCATGTAGTTAATTTCAGTTAAAACATGAATTAGTTTGCGAATCAAGTATTAGGACATGATGTGAATTAAAACAAAGTTAGTTAAGTTTAAATTGTTTAACTTTTAGAAATATGGTTTAGTAATCAAGTTTTTTTTTTAATTTTCAGTATTTGTAAATAATTAATTTCAATAAGCTTAAGTCATACTAACAATATGTTTTAATCCAACTATGGGATAATTAGTTTTTTTTTTACTTTTTGGGCAATTCCATGTTGTTCGTAATTATCATTTTAGTAATATTACTTTCCATTAATATTTGTTTTGAATTAGTAATTAATATGTTATTTTTAAGTATGTAGAGATTGACTTCATAATTATGGACAAACTTAGTAATAATAAAGATGTAGTCATTAAAGGGTATTCATAAAATAAGGGAGGATCTCGCTAACAAATAAACAAATATAAATAATACAAAAAATTGCAGTCCTTCAATCTTATTTATTTTATTTTTTTTTATATAAGAAAATACCTAGATTTCAAGATGGGTGATTTAGTAAAATTCACGGTCTTACCTAATAATATCATAACGCGTAGTATTTTGGCGCATATTTAATAAGGTTATTTTCTTGAATACGGGTGTACATTTATGTAACCCAAATCACGATCTTGACGAAGTCAAAATGCGTCAACAAATCACGCGTGCACTGGTTGTGGCGTGGCTCGAGATGCGTTTTCACGACGTTGCAATTTTGTATAAAATAAATAATGATAAAAGCGGTTTTTAAAAGTTAAATTTGCACATAAGTTTATAATACGTATTATATCAGATAGTCAAGCCAAATATAACAGTTGAGCGACCGTGCTAGAACCACGGAACTCGGGAATGCCTAACACCTTCTCCCGGGTTAACAGAATTCCTTATCCGGATTTCTGGTTCGCGGACTGTAATACAGAGTCATTCTTTTCCTCGATTCGGGATTAAACTGGTGACTTGGGACACCCTAAATCTCCCAAGTGGCGACTCTGAAATAAATAAACAAATCCTGTTTCGACTGTCCTTTAATTGGAAAAAACTCCTTGCACCCCTCGCGGGGGCGGAAAAAGGAGGTGTGACAGTGGTCATGGGTACGGTTCCCGTAGCATGGTCATGATACATAAATCTCAATCGAGGCGTGCCATTAGTTGAATTTCCATGGTCGCAAAGTTGAAAAATGCGTAGTTGCTTTAGGTGCGTATTTTAAAATTTACCTTCCTAAACTCGGGTGCGCATTTATATGACCCAAATTCAAATCTCAACAACGTTAGATAAAATGTGTTGCGGACTGCGGGTGCATTTATGTGACGTGGTTCAAGACGTATTTTAAATGACGTTGCAATCTTCCTTAAAATGAATAAAAGCGGTTATAAAGTTAAAATTGAACCATAGGCTAAAACGTGTAATTAAATTAGATAATTGAGCCAATAATAATAGTTGAGCGACCGTGCTAGAACCACGGAACCCCGGAATGCCTAACACCTTCTCCCGGGTTAATAGAATTCCTTACCCGGATTTCTGTGTTCACGGATTGTAAAATATAGTCAATCTTTCCTCGATTCGGGATTTTGAACCGGTGACTTGGGACACCATAAAATTATCCCAAGTGGCGACTCTGAATTTTTAACAAAATAATCCTGTTTCGATTGTCACTTAAATTGGAAAGACTCTCTTATGCTCCCTATCGGGGGTGGTGAAAAAGGAGGTGTGACAACTATAACAAAAAATGGCCCATGTTTTTAAGTTTTACCCTACCTAGCCAATATTATACATATTTAGAAAGCACTGACAAATTCAAAATCTGTGTTCTTACCATTATTGCTTTTAAAAACAATGGAGTTAAATATGTATTCTCACAACCATTGCTTTCATTCTCTCTTCTTCTCACATCTTCTACATATGCTTCAAGGGGCTGAGTATCTTTTGCTTCTCCCCCTGTATCACCTGGTTGCAATGTAAGAAAATTGAAAAGTAGAAGTCCATCATTGAAGGCCATTCAAAGCTTTGCTTTCGAAAATATGATTTTTTGATTTTGTTAGTTGTTTGGCTTGGGTGTTGTTCCAATTGATTAGAAATATCAAAAGGAGTTCAAGATTTAAATTTGAAGTGATTTGGAGTAGATTTGAGCAAGATTTGAGTTAAATTTTAGAAAAGACGCAAGGAAGAAGACGAAGTCAGTTTTTTTGTATAATTTTGTATAATCTTGTATAATAGTATATATGAGTGTATAAACACATCCTATACACTATTATACACTTTTATATACCTTTATACAAACGTCTGTAGACGAACTTCTTCCACGATTTTCAGTTGTAATTCTTGTTCAAAACCAGTTCAAATCTCCATTAAATGACTTCAAATTTTATATACTACCTCCTTATACTATTTCTAACAAGTTTAAATAATACTCACTCCAAAATTCTCACGAAATCATATTTGAAATTTAAAACGATATATTTAAGCTTGTTAAAAATCTAATTTTCACTACCCAAATGGATTTGGTTTGTTGAACTAATATTTGAGTCATAGTTACTGATTCGAAATTTAACTTAAAAGATTGAGTAGTCTATTTTAATTAAATAGTAATTTTGAGAACCTATTGGAGTTGAATGTTGAGTATTAGCCTATTAGTTTTAGGCTAGTTGGTTGTAAATTGAAATATGGGCTATAAAATTGAAAAGTAGGGAGCCCAGTTGTTCTTATGTGAAATTTTCCGAAAAATATAACCTCCGAGAGTGATGCCCCCAGTATTCGAGGTTGACTGAAAAGAAGCCTTGGATACTATTGAATTTTTCTCAGGTAGCACATAATTGTTGCCTCGTTAAAAATCTCGCTAAAAAAACCCATTCGGGATAAAACCGATCAAAGGAAAAAAGAGTGCAACGCGTGCTTTAAAACTTAAGATCTTCGTGTTGAAGAGTTTCCTCGACGCCTCGATCGAACACCTGCAATAGGTTAGTATCAAATACAAATTGAAAAGGGAGAGAGTCATACCTCAACAATAATATTGTTTGAGTAGCGATATGTTCCAATTGTTTGGCAATTGTTCGCCTTCCATCGTGCCAAGTTTGTAAGATCCCTTTCCGATGACAGTGATGACTTGATATGGTCCTTCCCAATTCGGGCCTAGTTTCCCTTCGTTTGGGTCTCGAGTATTGAGGGTGACTTTCCTTAGAACTAAGTCCCTGGTTCCGAAGTGGCAAAGGTTGGCTCTTCTATTGTAATATCTCTCGATTATTTGCTTCTGTGCAGCCATCCGTACAAGCGCAACCTCTCGTTTCTCATGCAATAATTCGAGGCTAGTATTCATAGCCTTGTGATTTGATTCCTCCATTGCATGTCAAAATCTGGCGCTAGGTTCCCCGACCTCGTCTGGGATTAAGGCCTCGGAGCCATATATTAAGGAGAACGGGGTTGCCCCTGTGCTGGACTTTGATGTCGTTCGGTACACCCAAAGGACTTCGGGTAGAACTTCTTTCCATTTCCCCTTAGCATTGCTTAATATTTTCTTTAAATTTTGGATGATAGTCTTGTTCGTCAATTCGGCCTGTCCATTTCCGCTTGGGTGATACGGCGTCGATAAGATCATTTTTATTTTATGTTCTTCGAGGAACTCCGTTATCTTGTTGCAGATAAATTGCTTTCCGTTGTCGCATACAATTTCAGCAGGTATCCCGAATCGACACACGATGTGGTCCCAGATGAAGTCTATAACTTTTTTTTCTCTGACCTTCTCGAAGGCCTGTGCTTCCACCCATTTAGAAAAGTAGTCAGTCATAAATAAAATGAATTTAGCTTTATCCGGGGCCATTGGCAGAGGGCCGATGATATCCATCCCTCATTTCATGAATGGCCACGGGGATAGGACTGAATGAAGTTGCTCTCCGAGTTGATGGATCATCGGTGCAAACCTTTGACATTTATCACATTTTCGGACAAACTTCTTAGTGTCTTTTTCCATGTTATCCCAGTAGTACCATGCTCTAATGATTTTGTGAATCAAAGAATCAGCGTCGAAGTGGTTCCCACAAGTGCCTTCATGGACCTCTCGTAAAACATAATCGGTGTCCCCCGGCCCTAAACATACCGCCAATGGTCCATCGAAAGTCATCTTGTATAACATAAATCGGGCGGCTTTGGTTCGTAGGGCACTTGACTCTCTAGGTTCCGATGGTAGCTTTCCGTTCTTCAAATATTCAATATATGTATTCCTTCAATCCTAGGTCAAGCTTGAGTTTGTCTCAACATGATACTCCTCAACCATAGATCTCGATAACTGGACGACGGTCCCCGGAATAATATCATCTTCTTCGACTGATGATCCTAAATTTACAAGTGCATCGGCCTCACTGTTTTGTTCTTGAGGTACGTGATCTAGAGTCCTTTCCTTGAAGCGATGCAATGTTACCTATAGCTTGTCCAAATACCTATGCATTCTATCCTCTCGAACTTCGAAGCTTTTGTTTACTTGGTTCACCACCAATAAAGAGTCACTCTTGGCTTCAATAACTTTTTCCCCCAAGCTTTTAGCTAACTCGAGACCTGCAATCATTGCCTCGTACTCGGCCTCATTGTTAGTCAATCTAGAAGTTTTGATAGACTACTTAATAATGCTACATGTAGATGGCTTCAAAATGATGTCTAGCCCGGACTCATTCACATTAGAAGCACCGTCTGTGAAAAGGGTCTATACCCCCGATGACGTACCCGATTTTAACAAGAGTCCTTTTCGACCTCGGGTACGAGTGTTGGCGTGAAGTCAGCCACGAAGTCCGCTGGTATCTGAGACTTAATGGTTGTTCGGGGTTGATACTCGATATCGTACCCACTGAATTCGACTGCCCATTTGGCCAATCGTACCGAAAGTTTGGGTTTGTGCAAAATATTAGAAAGTGGATAAGTGGTTAACACACATATAGGGTGACATTGAAAGTATGGTTTTAACTTTCTAGAGATGCTTATTAATGTAAGTGCTAATTTCTCTAATTGTGGATATCTAGTTTCTGGCTCCCCTAAGGTGCGACTTACATAGTAAACGAGAAATTGTGTACCTTAGTCTTCTCGAACTAGGACACCACTTACTGTGATTTTCGACACCTTCAAGTACAAGCAAAGCTTTTCATCTGCCTTCAGGGTATGAAGCAATAGAAGGCTCAATAAGTATCGCTTTAATTCCTCTAATTCTTGTTGACACTCCGGGGTCTAGGTGAAATCGTTCTTCTTCTTGAGTGAAGAGAATAATCTCGGGCTTCGATCCGATGACCTCGAGATAAATTAACCTAAAGCAGCTATCCACCCAGTTAGCCTCTGCACGGCTTTTATGCTTTCCACGACGGTGATGTCTTCGATGGACTTGATTTTATCGGGGTTGATCTCGATCCCCCGATTTGACACTATGAAGCCTAGGAACTTGCCTGAGCCGCCCCCGAAAGCACATTTCTCGGGATTGAGTTTCATGTTGTATTTCCTCAAAATCTCGAACGTTTCCTACAAATGAGCCAAATGGTTCTTTGCGCGCAGGGACTTAACTAGCATGTCATCAGTATGAACTTTCATCGACTTACCTATTTGTTCTTCGAACATCTTATTTACTAGGCGTTGGTAAGTAGCCCCTGCATTTTTTAGCCCAACGGGCATTATATTGTAACAATATGTTCCATACTTGGTGATAAATGAGGTCTTCTCCTGGTTTTCCAGGTTCATCTGAATTTGATTGTACCCGGAATAGGCATCGAGAAAGGTAAAGATCTCATGGCCAATTGTGGCATCGATCATGCGATCGATGTTAGGTAGTGGAAAATAGTCTTTAGGGCATGCCTTGTTCAAATCCTTGTAATCTACACACATTCTAAGTTTGTTCTCTTTTTTAGGGACTACGACTACATTGGCTAACTGTGAGCACGTGATTTTTGTTTCGCGCGACAATCGCTCCAAAAGAAATAAAAATGATAATAATTGGTCCTGCTGTACAATTTTTGGATTTTTACATGGCACTTTGTTAATTGTTTACGATTTTTGCCCATATTTATTTTTATTTAAAACAAAATACAAAAAAATGTATGTGTCGTGCATAATCTGAACCGTAACGCGGTTGTTAAAAAGAAAAATCATAAATAGGCATCTTTGTCCGTGATTTTGTTTTTTGTTCGATTTTACCTGTTTTAAAATATTTTAATGTGTGTGCAATTAATTGTATTAAATGTTTATTTAATTTTAATTTGATTTACTTATGTTTTTGTTTTTTTAAAAAATAAAGAAAAAATAAATTAATAATAAAGACCCTTCTTTTTTCGGACTTGGGCCAATTTTAAACAAATTGGCCCAAACAAACTCAGCCCAAAACCAGGCTTGCCCGGTCCGTGTCCAGTTGACACCAAAGACGTCCAAATGACATCGTAATGGTTGAGTCTGATCTGAGCCGTTGATCTCTGAATGATCAACGGCCAAGATCACCTCCCCATAACCCACTAATGACCCCGACCCGTTTCCACCCGGATCGAACCAAACCCTCTAAAAGATGAAACGACACCGTTTCCTTCGAGCTGAAGGATCCTGGCCCTTCATCGCATCTTATCCAACGGCTAGGATCCACCTACCCACTAACTATATAAGCCTGTAACCTTACCCTGCCCCCCCTATCCAACACCCCAGCTTCCGTCTTCACCTTCTTCCCCATCAAACCCTAGAGCCGCCCCTGTATCCTTCACCATGAAAACCGGCGGCATGAACGCCGGTGACCTTCACCTTAACACCCTAGAATCCCCTTGCCATCCTAAACATAGATCTGTTAACTACTTAACTCGAATACCATCCCACCTTCTCGAATCTTCATTTGAAGATTCGAGTCAAAACTCGATCTACACCGTTTAACCCCAGTTTCACACCAGACACTCCCCAGACCCCCTCGTGACCAAACCATGCTTGGTTTGGTCCGAATCTGATCAGGGAAGCATGAATCCCAGATCTGATTTTTGGAACTTTGTGGTTCTTCGTCACTGGTCCATATCCGTTCAAACCGAAGAGATTAAGGTCTAATGGACCTTAATCGAAGTGTTTCTCATCCGAGAAACACTTCGTTTAAAAGTCCATCCAACCTTAAAGAAGGTCTGTTCAAACACCAGTGGATTTTTCTGATTTGTTCCTTAAAAAGCTTTAAGGTGAGTTAATTTTCTTTTCTTTATTTCAGTTCGTATGTTTGTGTGTTGTTAAAGGTCTGTCCGTATGGCCAAACTTTTTGTTTTGTGTTTTTGAACTGCTATTGCCCACCTTGGCCGGACCTCTGTATTCAGTCAAGTCTTTCTTCATAATGAGTGTGTATAAAATGTATGTTCAATTGAATTCGTAATTGGTCATTCATTTAGTTCCTAGGGCCTTTCTGTGTTAACATTGCAATATGAACCCCTTATGTGATACTGTTAAATGTCTGATTTTTGGCTACGATTGTATGTGTTAATGCTAATATAGTCGAGTCGACATATGTCGTCAATTAGTTCCAACTGTCTGAACAAGAATAAATCGATTTGCTTCTGTTGAACATTGCCTGAATCAATTAAGAACTAAGTTCAGTTACTTATAGTTGTTAATGTGATTTCAGAAACCTAAGGCTTGGTCTGTAATTGTAATCTGAATTGATGTCATGTGCATTTGTGCACAACATGTGCATAAAGGTCCTGTTTGAATTAAAATAGTTTGACAGCATATGCTGTCAGACTACATTCTGCTGCCCATACTCTACTTTAACCTCAGAAATAATAAACATTACTTAAAGTGAGTCTGCCAGGGAATATCATGGGTTTTTGTTCATACTTAATTAGCCAAGTGGAATCTGAAAATGTGAAGGCACATGGGAGGGGTGTTGTGATATTCTAAACAGGCTGTTAAAGGTTTGATTTAGGCTTATAAAAGGAGACTGCCATCAGTTTTAAAGAAAAGGACAGAGAGAGGAGGAAAAGAAAAGGGATACCACCTGATATTAAAGAAGAGAACACAGAGGGAGAGGGGATTAGGAATAGACACAGACTTCCATCAATTGGTAAGGGAGAGAACACCTGATATTAGAGGAGATAGAGAGCATACAGAGAAAAGAAGAGGGTGAAGAGAGAGCATATAGGAGACCATCTGATAAAAAAGGGAGGATATACACACTGAGAGATATACACATACACACATAAGTCAGGCATACAGACTTTAAGATAGACATAGATACATACACATAGACAGATAAAGAGAGAATACACGTGAAAATTTAGTTTTGGAGATTGAGGGTTGCAGTTCTGAAAAGCAGAAAACTGGAAGGAACTCTGTTTTGATAACACAGACAGACAAAACTATAAATTGCATTCTTCTTGCTGTCTTGATTTCAATAGTCTTGACCTGTTTTGTCCAATACATGATTTCTTCTAAATCCAACTGAGTCTGCTGGTTGTTTGTGGTTTCACTCTGGGATTTGGTCTAGTTGGGATTTTGGTTCTACCCCAATTGTTTTGTTTTGTTGCTGCTGCTGCTATTCTGCTATCTACTGCCGCTGACTCTTCTGCTTCACTTCTTCTTTGCATTTCAGCATTCAGGTACACATTTCGAGTCCCATTTTGGTGTTAACTGTAATAGTTCGAAAGCATGAAATGAAAGGAGTTTGAAGAAATTTAGATGTCTGTTTTGTAATGCTCATGGTATATTGACTTCTTTTGTATAAATTGATTAGTGCGTGATTCAGTAGTGAAAGATTAGTTAGATAATACTTAATCAAGTTTTAGCCTCTTGCATCTTAGTTTATAGTTGTTTGCTAGTACAGGATGTAATGGTACAATATATAGAAGGTATGGATAATTGGTATAGAATTTCGACTGGATTCCCGTTTAACTAATGACATGCATAGGATAGAATATTTCCACCTTACACAATAATGTTCTGTGTTACTTTTAGTTCTTTTATCAGGACCGCTAAGCAATATATAGGAGCACGTTCGAATCCCCATCAGTAATAATGCCTAGCGTTCAATTTCCTTAATCTAGCCTAAATAAGTCTAGTTAAGTTCGATTCGAGAAATGTTCGGATTAAGTATCGCATTCCATCCATCTCACATATAACTTCTTTGTTTAACCAAAGTATCTCGTAAGGTATGGCGTCTTTTCACTTTATAAGTAATTAGAAATTGATAGGAACCCGGTTTAGGCCAAAGCATATACTTCAATTAGCATACATCTCTCTTTCTTCTATTTCTGGAAACAAATAATAATAAGAAATGTAGTCACTATAGGTTTATCCTTTTAAAATAATGAGATGAGCCTCGCCAAATAAAAATGTAAATTGCGGGGCCCTCAACAACTAATCATAATATTTAGAATTCAGGCTAGGCCGTTTAGTGAATCTCATGGCCTTCTACAAATAATAACGCGTTAGACTCTTTAGTCACGGCTTAATTAAAATACATTCTTAAATTCGGGTGCGCATTTATGTGACCCAAATTCAAATCTCAAAGGAGTCGAAATGTGTTAACAACTACGGGTGCATTGATTGTGACGTGGTTCGAGATGCATTTTCACGACGTTGCAATTCTATAAAAAATAAAATGATAATAATAAAAAGCGGTTTAAACTTAATAAAAGCACATAAGTCACAACATGTATTTAAATCAGATATTTAGCCATTATAACAATTTAAGCGACCGTGCTAGAACCACGGGATTCGAGGGTGCCTAACACCTTCCCTCGGGTCAACAGAATTCCTTACTTAGAATTTCTGGTTCGCAGACTTCATTTGGAAAAGTCGAAAATTTCCTCGATTTGGGATTCAAGATAAACCGGTGACTTGGGACACCAAAAGCCAAACCTTTCCCAAGTGGCGACTCTGAATTAAATAAATAATTCCATTTCGAATATTGTCACTTAAATTGGAAAAACTCCCCTCGCGCATTTTAAACCCTTCGGGGCCGGGCGCGCAAAAAGGAGGTGTGACACTAACCATTCAGGGTATTTTACCTCCCTAATGGACTCTATTTTGAGAAGTTTAGTTACCTTGTCCTTTATGAATGCATGCTTTACCTTAGACTGGGGCCTTCTCTTTTGTTTCACTGGTTTGAACCTGGGGTCAAGGCTTAGCCGATGTGTTGTTATCTCCGTTGGGATCCCTGTCATGTCTAAATGGGACCAAACAAAACAATCTATGTTATCGATAAGAAATTGAATAAGCTTTTTCTTGAGTTCGGGGGTTAACCCTGTTCCCAGGTATACCTTTCGCTCGGGCAGATGCTCGATCAATGTTCCAGCTCATCGACAGTTGATTGGTAGCGTCAGAGTCTTCGGGAACACTAAAGGTTCGAGGGGTCAGAAAATCCTCCTCTTCTTCTAGTATCTCCTGGTTTCTCGATTCGGTCGAGGCTGGAGGTTGTGATTGCTATTTGGTTTCCTCTTTGCCTTTGATGCTTGACTTCTCCGGAGTTGATAAAGTTGACACTACTATTACCTCGTTGTCACAACTCCTTTTCCCACCCCGCAAGGGATATAAGGGAGTTTTTTTCAATTTAAGTGACAATCGAAATGGGATTATTTATATTAAACAGAGTCACCACTTGGGATAATTTATGGTGTCCCAAGTCACCGATTTAAAATCCCGAATCGAGGAAGTTGACTCTTACTTATGGTCTGCGAACACAAAAATCCGGGTAAGGAATTATGTTAACCCGGAAGGTGTTAGACATTCTCGGGTCCATGGTTTTAGCACGGTCGCTTTGATCATACTTGGCTTAATTAAATTATTTAGTTATTCATTTTAGAACCTATGTGTATTTGCCCTTTTTAATTAAGAAATTATCTTGAAAATAGGTCACGCGTACGTGTACCCATTTGTTTGGCGCGTCAAGAATCATGTCACGCGGACGTGTCTATAATTAATAACGCTTTATTAATATTAAGAAATTTTTGTCAAAGTTGCGCGAACGTATACTTTGGGTTTATTTTTAGGATCGTAATTATGTCACGCGAACGTGTACACAATCACGGTGATAGATTAAATCACGCCTAAAGCATTTCTACAAATATTCATTTTTTTTTAAAAAAAATGCACTCGTGTCACGCGAACGTGTACACAATTATGATAATGAATTAAATGCGCCCAAGGAATTCTAATGTGTTCAAAATTATTTTTCTAAGTTACACATTCATTGAAAGGCTCGTTTGGATACAGAAATACATAAGCATATTACACAGACCTGATCTATATGTATACACAAATGTGAAAGCGATCTGTTGATAAGTATTCTACAAAGGATGTAGATTGTTTGGTTTAAAATTAAACTTGCAAATTGTACAGTTATATAGCCTGCTAAGAAAAATAGAGACTTGAGCTTCGAAATATACATCTATGAAGAACAGGACATACTCTTATATTAAATGGAGAGAATCGAAGGATGCAAACTTAGGAAGCAACTGTAATCTCAATAAATCCAGGGAAAAGATAAGTGATTGCATATAAGGTGCCTAGAAGGAAAAACTTACAACCAATTGATTGAGGCATAAAATCTTACAGGGGGAATCAATCAACTCAGCGCCTTCAACGAACTGAAACTCGAACATGGAATAGAACACATCAACAAAATTTTGCTCCGCGAGCCTCGAGCCGGCAACCCCAACGATCGGAAACCATTTCAACCCCACTCCATTTTGGAAACCAAAACCAAACGAATAGTCGTATTCTGAGTTTGAAATCAAAAATGAACTAAACCAGCTGAAATATTTCCTTTCCACGCCTCCTCAATCTCGATACACTCCAAGATCTATGCTTCTAAATTCATGTGTATATAGGTGTATAGAGCTGTCACACTGATTTGGTGTAGTTTCAAGAAGTTATGAAGCTGGGCTTACTGTTGGGTTCAAGCTCTGTTTCGCCAGATTTAATGGAGGGTCGTTGACGTGTGGCGTCTGGGATGATTGTCTGAAGGGTGGTCGTTGATAACTAGGGAATATGATGCATTCTACACTCCTTCTTACTCGAGTTTTGATTAGAATTGTGTACAAAATAGCCCCAAAGGCTCACAAGTTGTGCTTGATTTCAGGTTTGATCAACAAGGTGACAAGGTGTCAAAACCCAGCTTAAAAAAGGGAGTGAAACCTTGTACAAGTACCAAGATAAGACAAAGCTCAGTCAAACAGGGTCACTGGCCAACAGACAATGCAAACGCAAAGAGTATTGTGCGGTCCGCATTGGTTTCACCGCGGACGCACTCGATTTCGTGCGGTCCGCAGAGCCAAGGTTCAGAGAGGTGGTGTTTTGGAGGATGAAGCTCAATACGGTCCGCGGTCCTTTTTGTGCGGACCACAATGGATGCCACCGCGGCCGTACTCGATTTCGTGCGGTCCGTATTGCCTGAGTTCAGAGAGTTGATTATTCAAGCCCAGAGCTTTAGTGCGGCCGCACTTAATTTTCTTCGGTCCGCACTAGCCCCGCGGGGGTATTTTTGTCCAAGATTTTTAGCCTAGTATAAATAGATTTTTTTTTCCATTTTTAGGTCATCTGATAGTTTTGTACTGAGAGCTGCGCTTGTGACTTCGTTCCTTTTGCTTATTTTGAGTAATTTTTGCTTGATTTCAACATTGAATCTTCAAATTTAATTTAGCAATTAATTATTATGGGGTTTTCTTCATTTCTTTATTTTCTTCTTTAATTATGAGTAGCCAGACCCATTAGCTAGGGTTGTGGCTCAATCCTAGTGTGGGTAATTGATGGGTCTTGTGTTTTGATACTTGATTGTCTATGAGTGTTTGATATTTGGGCTAATTTAGGGTTTTAATTGTGAATTAGTGGTTGCAAACACTAGTTTATGCCTAATAGACTTTGGCTCTTCTTGAGAAAGAGAGCCTAAGTCCATGAAATTAGTCCAACAAGGAATTGGGGCGTACTCAAGAGATTGATAGCCCCAATTAAAGAGTTAAACCTAGAGATAGTAATACCCGACTTGAACCTTGATTGCTTGCACAAATTTGCATACCCAATTGGTCTTGAGAAAGTTAATTCGGAAAAAAACACTCGAACTACTGAGAGGTGTAGAGTGAGTAGAATCGTGCAATGGTTATATCGTGCAAATGTGACAATCTAGCTTTAGACTCAAGAATCTGTCAATTGACCACCTAGGTGAAAGTCGCTACCCTAGTGCCTTTTAATCATTTGAACAACTCACAATAGTTTAAACCTTAGCTTTATTTAGTTTAATTGAGCATTGTAGTTTTATAAAATTAGAATTATAAATCAAACAAAAAATGTGTAGAAGTGCAATTAAGAGCAAATACACAACTCCGATTTAGATAGACACCCGACTCCAATATCTAGTTCCCTGTGAAAATCGATCCCGACCTTAATCGGGTAAAAGCTGCTTCGACCTCTCTCGCTACTCCATAGTAGTGCAGGGTTGGCCTCGATCAGTCGTCGACGGAGCAGATATGACAGGTTCGCTGGTGGGTCTAGTTTTTGGGTGTTCTGTTGTGGAGTTAAAGGGATGAGGGAGGGGGTCTTTTGGTGTTCTGCGACTGACCAAATCCTCAAGAATAATGGAGAATTCCTCTCAGTCTCTTAGGTGGTCGTTGTTTTTTGGCTTAAGAAGAAACCATCGAAAATGGTTGCTTCTTCTTTTTAGAAGATGATCGATCGGGTGGGGGTGGTGTTCTATATTTGTTGCGGCTGTCCGCTCCTTAGGCGTTAGGTCTAGTCTAGATTTTGTAATGTTTTTTAGGCTAAGGGGTATGGGCCTAGGAATTATGGGTTTGGGAATTATGGGTTGGGTCCAAAAATTAGGCTTAAAATGAGTTGTTTGAGCCCAAATTTTATTCTTTCTCTGTGAACGACACTAAAATACGATCTCACTTACTAATTAATCCTACTTAAGTAAAATAATTATTAAAAAAATATTAATCGTTAAAACAAGCCTATTATTTGGTATTTTCAAAGATCATATTAAAATAAAAATACGGTACTATTTTTTGTATTTTTTAGTTTTACGAAAGGTATATAAACTAAAGGCAACTAAAAAGAAGAAATATTTTTGTAATTTTTATTTTGTGTCGAAATAACATAAAAGAGTCAAAATTATTTGAAATAACTATATTAAACCTAAACTAAGTATTTAAATGCTAAAATATGTAAAATCTTGGGGAGGGTCAAAAATAATCTGTCTACACTCGTCAACTGCAAACATTTCCTTTGCCACATGCTGCTCTCCGTACACTATTTTCACACCGTCCGAGGTCGGGAATTTCATCATTTGGTGGAGAGTCGAAGGGAACTGCCCTCATGTTGTGAATCCAGGGCCTCTCGAGTAGGGCATTGTACCTCATGTCGCCCTCGATCATGTAGAAACTTGGTATCTTGAATGGTTCCAGCCATGTTCACTGGCAGAGTAATCTCCCCTTTAGTTGTTTCACTAGCCATGTTAAAGTCGTTTAAGACCCAATCTGCGGGCACCATTTGATCTTATAGGCCGAGTTGCTCCACAACCCTTGATTGGATATCAAAATTTATTTAATAAGATAGAAATTACCAGAGCGACATTGTCTGGTTGAGATATTCCTTCTGCTTCTTCATCGTTGAATGATAAGGAGCCTTCGGGCACATAGTCTCGGGTCTGTTTCTCCCTAGTAATAGATACCTTTGTGCGTTTGAATACGGGCCCTTGTGGAATATCGACCCCGCCAATGATTATATGAATGACATGATGTGGTTCTTCCTGCTCATTTTTTCTATTGGTGTCTCTGTCCCTGAAATGATTCTTTTCTCAATCGCTAAGGAACTCTCGAAGGTGGCCCTCGTTGAATAGATGGGCTACCTACTCCCTTAATTGCCTGCAATCCTCGATCTTGTGACCATGCGTGTCATGATACTTGCACATCAAATTTGCGTTTCTTTGGGAAGGATCGATTTGTATGGGTCTGGTCCACCTAGTATCTTTGATCCTTCCGATTGCCGAGACAATGCCTGATGCATCGATGCTAAAGTTATACTCCGATAACCGAGGTTCCTCTACGGGATCGGTGTGCTTATCAAAACCACCCTTGCTCATAAGTCCCCGAGAATTTTGTCCTCGATCGTTCCTTCGATTAGTCCGAGTAGGATTGCGCCCCGAGCCACTATTTCTTCGATCTGTGATATATGGCTGACACCGTTCTTTGTTCGACCTTGTCTCCCTATCAATGTCCCTCAGGGCTTTAACTGCCAACCTTTTTGGATGTACTGAACCAGAAGGGGCTCCTAATTGGTCGTCCTCGACCCTGATCTTCGATAATATCGATTGTGCATATTTGCCCAAGTTACAGTTAGATACTCGACCAAATTTTGCTTCCACTGTCGTGATGCTATCGAACTCCGCTCGTTCAACCCCTGGGTGAAAGCTTGAATGGCCCAATCATCCGTTACCGATGGTAATTCCATATGTTCCATTTGAAATTGGGACACGAACTCCCTCAGCATTTCGTTGTCCTTTTGTCTTATCTTGAAAACGTCTGATTTTCTTGTTACGACCTTTATGGCCCTGGCGTCTGCCTTCATAAAAGAATATGCTAACATGACAAATGAGTCGATGGAATTCGGTGGCAAGTTGTGATACCAAATCACTGCTCCTTTTGATAGAGTTTCCCCAAATATTTTCAGCAAAACGGCTCGATCTCATCGTCTTCTAAGTCATTTCCCTTTATCCCGCATGTGTACGAGGTGATATGTTCATTAGGATCGGTGGTCCCGTTGTATTTCAGTATATCCGACTTACGGAACGTCTTAGGAAGGGCTTCGGAGCCGCACTCTGAGGAAAAGGCTTCTGCACTAACTTTTTTTAATCCAAACCCTTTAAGATCAGAGGTGCCCCCGGTAGCTGATCAACTCGGTAGTTATATGTTTCTACTTTTTTGTCATTATCTTCGATTTTTTTTCTCCCGACTCAATTCCTTTAGTGATCTCCTTGAGAATTTTCATAATTGTATGATCAACTCCTGATTCGTTACCATTTGTCCTTTCCGGCACTAGCTCGGTACGGCGAGTGATTTCCGGCTCGACCACACTTGGAGTTCTATGTTGACTCTGAAGCTGAGCAATAGCGGCCTGTTGAGCATGTAGCATCTCGAATATTACCTAGAGATTAACTCCCCCGTCACCTACGCCATGTGTGTCCTTGGCCACTAGATCGGCCTTCTCTATGCACACTCCCTCCGGGGTCCACGCCTAAGTCCGTGTTCAAAGCAATGTGCGAACTAACATCGACTGGATCGGCAATCGGCACTTCCCCAGGGTTAATCGGTGGCACCCCAGCTCCTGGAGCAATTACGTTATCGTTTATCCCATGAAATCCAAGACGCCATCACCATGTACGGGTGCGTTTTGTGAGTTTGACATGTTTTAACCTGAGAACAAAAAATCTTTGACAAGAACAAGTGTGAAAATAACGTGAGTTATCAGAATCAGCACTGAAACAATCACTATTATCTTTAGCCCCATGGTAGGCGCCAAACTGTTTACCCTAAAATCCGAGTAACAATTAAACTTATATTGTGGTTTTAAAGATATGTGATTTAGTCTAATACCAATTGATAAATAAAGAATCAAATATATAAATTAAAGAATAAAGTAAGTCAAACCAGTGTGCAAGCCAAATCTCGACCTCGAGCTATGGCAGTCTCGAGGTGGGTCACTGAGAACAATAAATTATAAGGCAACTCAGATGAACAATAAGCAAGAAAATGATGAATGTAAGTTCTCTTGTCAATGAATGATGATTGTCACACCTCCTTTTTACCCGCGCCCGCAGGGGCGCAGAGGGAGTTTTTCCAATTAAAGGACAATCGAAACGGGATTTGTTTATTTATTTCAGAGTCGCCACTTGGGAGATTTAGGGTGTCCCAAGTCACCAGTTTAATCCCGAATCGAGGAGAAGAATGACTCTGTATTACAGTCCACGAACCAGAAATCCGGATAAGGAATTCTGTTAACCCGGGAGAAGGTGTTAGGCATTCCCGAGTTCCGTGGTTCTAGCACGGTCGCTCAACTGTCACATTCGGCTTATTTATCTGATTTTAACAATTATGAGCTTATATGCAAGTTTTAACTCTTTACCAATTTTATTATTATTATTATTTTAACAGAGAATTGCAACGTTGTGAGAACGTATCTCGAACCACATCACATCAATGTACCCGTGGTTATCGACACATTTCGACTCCGTTGAGATTTGGATTTGGGTCACATAAATGTGCACCCGAGTTTAAGAAAGTAAATTATTAAAGGCGCGCCTAAAGCGACTAGCGTATCATTATTTTGGGTAAGGTCGTGAAATTTTGTTAAACGGTCCATCCCGAAGTCTAAGTAATTTTACCAACACGTATAGAGAGCCCCGCAGCTTGTGTATTTTTGTTTGTCGAGGCTCGTCTCATTCATTATTTTTTAAAAAGAATTTGCAACGTCATGGAAATGCATCTAGAACCACGTCACAATCAATGTACTCGTGATTAGCGACACATTTTGACTTCATTGAGATTTGGATTTGGGTCACATAAATGTGCACCCGGGTTTAAGAAGGTAATGTTATTTAAAGTACGCGCCTAAAGAGACTAACGCGTGGTTATTTTAGGAAATGGCCGTGAAGTTCGCTAAGCGGCCGATCCCGAGTTCTAAGTAATTAATACATACATTTGTGAGGGCCCCGCAATCTGTGCGTTTTATTTGGCGAGGCTCATATCGTTTATTTTAAAAGGACGATCCTAAAGTGACTATATTTTTTCTATTAAGTTCGTCTCTAAACACAAAATGAAGGTCCCAACCAATTGTTACTTAACTCTATTGTATGATTTTTAAGGATGGTCTTGTGATCGAGCCCGTTTCCTACGACCAGATTTCATGCGTTATTCGGGCCAAGTTCAGCGTTCGACTCACAGAAGCGGATTCAAGTCTAATTTAACATACACAGGCTATTGCCAATTGCTTTACATGATGAAGCCAAACCCAAAATTTCAACTTTTTGAGCAAATGGGCTGCCAACAATCATTATCTACCTACTGTTGACAATATTAAGACCTTCATAGCTAGGGAAACTAACAAGTTTAAATAGGCAGGTTCAACAGAACAAACTCATGCTATCTTCATCTTATTCCACTTATTTAACTAAACAGTTTGACAATAATGGGCATGCTTAACTATTCGAGAAAAGCACAGTTAACTTGGAAGTTTGATTTTTTAATTCTATGCTACTAAATTTGGTATTAAACTACTAAATTTACAACTAAGAAAGGCAAATTAATGGTCCAATACAGTCCTTATCAGATACAAACTCCACAGTCCACATTCTTCATTGAGTTATAAAGATAGACTATACAACTTATCATTTATCTACTAAATTACAGATGCACTAAGTACTCCACTACTCGAGCATTTTCTTTTCACTTTTACATCTCACAGCTACATCACAGTGTGATTCGAAAGTGTACCTGGTAATAGACAATAGAAGAAGAAGAGGAGGATTAGCAGAGCAGTAGCAAATAGCAACAGCAATAACCAGCAACATAGTAACAGAACAACCCAGTAACAGATTTAAAAAAACCAGCAGAATTCCAGCAACACCCAATGAAACAGTAGCAAATAACCAATAGCAAACTCAGGAAAAACTAATTGAAACCCCAGAAATACCAACCAGCAACACCAATGAAACAGAAACAGTACTAGTTCTGATATTCAGCAGTAAAATAAAAAACCTCACTTTTCAGTTTCTTAGCTCTCAAACACTGAACCTTTTAGGATTAAAAATCAACTTTTTTTTTGCTCTCAAATTACTGAACTATTAAATGTTAAAAATCCAGGCTAGACTCTCTGAAAAAAACTGAAAGAAAACTAATTTCTCCTCCCAAAAACCCGCCCCTAAATCTGTCTTAAATGACTCTATTTATAACCCAAAAACAGACCTGCTATGTCTGCCTTGAAACTATCAGATTCTAACTGCCCATCCCCCTTTGAATCCCATTACTTAATGTCTTCTTGTTTGAAGTTATTTTGTTCCCCACACTTGTATGCCTTGTTCCCCACTGTTTCAATCAAAACTATGGGTTATTATAGTATTCCTATTAACTCCCATACTATCATGTTATGTTCCCCATTGATATTAAACTAATAGTATCTATTATCCACTGAACAGACCCTTAAGTTAGTCCACTTGCAGACCTGTTAAATCCCAAAATTACCCCCTTAACCCCTGTATATTACTGCCCTGCCCTAAGCTTCATTGATCTGTTATTAAAACTCTATAAGTTGTAACCCTAACAACTAATTTCTAATTGATCACTAAATTACTACAGCTATAAACCAATTCCCACTATCAAATTCACACAGTGATTCAAAGCAGAAGACCAGATCATTTCAAACATGGCATCAATCAAAGGGAATGAGTTGATCATATTGGGAACCAATCCTGATCAACTCAGACCCAGTGATTGAGCAGGGATTCAATAATACAAGCCAAAATTGAAGCAGTATGAATCAAGGAAGGAGGTTCATGCGAACAACTATAAAGAACAGGAGGTCAAACCAAATACAGGGAATGAGCAAACACAACTCTAATTCAAGTATATACAAGATGCAGGATGGTAAACATACTGGTATGAACCAAAGGTTGAACTATTATCATGTTAACATAACATTCAAGCCTAAAAGACTAATCGACGACGCTTATTCAATTGATTACACAGGCTATAACATTTAGCAGTTAACAACAAACAATCAGAATAAACAGACCAACAAGTGATTCGAGTGGTATTGACAATAACAGGGAATTTATAAAGTAACAAATTACATGGCTGTGAGCACGTGATTTTTGCTTCACGAAGACTATTTCAAAAGAAATTGAAAATAAAACAAATTGCCTTTGGGTACAATTTTGAGAATTTTGCGTGACATTTTGGATAATTATTTTTGTCTGCGAATGTTTATCTTGTTTTAATTAATCGAAAAAAATACCAAAATACATGTATGCATATTTAGGATTTAATTGTGCTTTTTTTAATTAATTAAACCACGTCCTATTTTAAAGAATGAAAATCACAAAAATATGAATTTTGGTAGCTTTGTCATTTTTATTGTTTAATTGTGTGATTTTTATTTTAATCAATATTTGATTTTGTGTGCTAATTATTGTTAAGGGTTAATTAATATCTTTTTAAAATAATCTTGGTTTTACAATTTAATTTAGGAATTTTGGTTTTTAGGAATTAAATGAAAATGAAAGGGAAAAAAGAAAAGAGTGAAAATCGGATTGGGCCATTATTTTGGACCAAAAATCAGGCCCAAATCACCCATTTGCCAGGTCCAGTTGGCCTGGACAGAGACGTTTTAAACGACGTCGTTTGGTCACTTTTAATTTAGGAATTTTGGTTTTTAGGAATTAAAAGAAAATGAAAGGGCAAAAAGAAAAGAGTGAAAATCGGATTGGGCCATTATTTTGGACAAAAAACAGGCCCAAATCACCCATTTACCAGGTCCAGTTGGCCTGGCCAGAGACATTTTAAAATGACGTCGTTTGGTCACTCTTAATCAAGGCCGTTGGATTAAATCAATCCAACGGCCAAGATCATCTCTTACCCAAATCCAACCCAACCCCGTCCCTGTACCCGGTCCAGCCCAAACCCGCCTCAGTACTTAACCGAAACGACCCCGTTTGACCCCCTAACCTAATTTGGACCGTCGATCTTCACTGATCCAACGGACCACATTAATCACCCCATTTTAATACACCAAACACCCAGTTAGAGATCCTGACCCTTTCATTCCATCTCTAACCTCCCAGAGACCACTCCCTCACACCACCGTCAACCACCCACCGGAAATCGCCTCAGGATGGTTCTGGTGGTCCAATCCCTCCCATCTTCACACCACTGAACCCCCACAACCTCCTCATGCCGATCCCATACCCGTCTCCCTTCAAATCATCCCCGAGTTCCTCAAATATTAGATCGCAGAACTGACCGAAACCCTAGTTCGTCTAATTAACCCCAAACTCACACCCCATGACCTCCTAGACTCCCTCACCCCAAATCCTTGCTTGGTTTCCCTCGAATGTTGGCCTAGATCCTCGGATTTTAAATCCAAGAACGAACCCTAAATTCCTAAATTCCCAAATCGGTTAAATGGTGGAGATCTTGACTAAATTAGACTTTAGTCCTATGTTATCGCGTTGAAAACACCAGCCAAAAATTGGAGGCTTCTCGGATTTGTTCAATATGGCTTGTTCTCCGGGTATTTCTTCTTTCCGTTCTTTTTGTTTAGTTCCTTTATGTTTTAGTTTAGTCGTTTGAGTCCCCGTGTTTCATTTGTTCTCCTTCTCCTCTTCATCTGTCAAGATTCGTCGAGTGCATTATGAGCCTTTACATTTAACTGATAAGGGATTTGTTTAATTTCAATTACATTCACATCAGTTCATTGAAGGAGCTTTTGAAATTGCTCGTAAAATCGCTTCGGTTTACTTTGCTCATATAATTCGATTCTGGATTAACCTTGTGTCTCGATACTGTTAATTGATTTTTGTTTGAGCCTGTCTAATCTTAATTTGATTATGGCTGAGTTTATTAATAATTAGACAGTGGTGAGTTGAGATTGCATTGTGGTTGAAGTTCAGTCCAGAATTTAGGAAGTTGCTTGGTTATAGCTGCAGTCTTAGTATAGATTTTAGAGGGTAATGTATGATTTGAAGCTTGGAAATGTCTAGTTTTGAATGGTTTGTCAGTGAGTGCTAATACACCATTAAACTATTGAATTTGTTTAGTAAATAGGAAGAATCAGTGATGGGCAGAACATTTTGTGCAGCACATTTACTAGGGGGAATCAAAGAATAACATGGGTCTTGGTTTTAAAAATTGAAAAGGAAAAGCAACTGAATTGAATAATGGTTTTATTGGTTGGAAATCAAAAGCAAGATGGGGTTTGATAATAAAAGTTGAGAATACACATGGGAATGGGTAGTGGAACCTGCTGTACAGTAGGATATGCACTACTCTTTTGAACTTCAGGAGATCTTAAAATAGGAAAACCCCATGCCTAGACAATAAAAGAAAGGGTAGACTGATTTTTAAAAGAAATGGGCAGCCTATCTTTGGAGAGGGGGGGCTGCTCTCTTTCTAATAAGCCTATAAAATCAAACTAGGAGGGCAAAAAAAAAGGGGGGGGGGAAGAAAAAAAAAGAATAGGAGGCAGTTGTTGAAAACCTAAAAACAGTTTTTTAGGCAATTGGAAAGGAGAATCCTGAAAATCCATGTTGGTGAGTCTTTAATCAATCTATAAGAGCACTGTTTGAGAGCATCTTGAGGGCAGTTTTTAGTCAGTTAAAAGAAACAACTCAGAAAGCTTGTAAGGATTCAATTCTGAGAGTGTTTGAACATGAATCTAGAGTGTTAGGTTACTGTTTCATCAACCCTTTGAGCAAACCTTCAGTTCACTTTCAAATCTAGAGTATTTTGAGTAGTTTGAGATTCTGTTCTGTATCTGTTTAGTTAAGTGTGAATCCGGAACTAGATTCTATTTCAAAGAACTGCATCCCATGGTCTGAGGTTGATTGGTTTTTGTCTGAGTTTTGGTTTAAGTTGCTGCTGCATTGCTTGAAGTCCTTTTCCTGATCTTGGTTTGCTGTTGCTGTTGGTTTACAACCTTTCTGGGTTTTTCCTGGAGTATTGATTGAGTCGCTGCTGCTGGTGTATTGCTGTTGTATTGACTGTTACTAGTCTGTTGCTGACCTCCTTCTCTTTTCATTGTATTGCCATTTCCAGGTATCCCTTGAATCCATAGAAGATGAGATGCAAAAATATGTAAAAGTTGTAATTGCATGAAGCTTGATGAATGAATGATCTTTGGCCTTCAGTCTTCAATAACAACTTGTTTGGAGTCCAGTAGCATAAATGTGAAAATAGTTAGTTTAGTCTGTTTCATCCTAGTACAAGTAGTGTATTCTGGGAACCATGTTGCTCTTTCTTTCTTATCTGAATATTTGTGGTATGTAAAGTTGATTGAATACTTGAGATACTGTGTATATGGACTATTAACCTATGCCTATTCTCTTCAATAGAATCGACTTTAGTGTGGTTCAATTTCAGTATAGTCCAAGTATGGTGCCCTGTTTTACAAAGTATTAAAACTGGAATATGATGGAGCCTAAAAGGTTAGGAAGAATGTCTATGTTCGTACCCGTAATTCCATGTATAATAGATAGTAGAAATGGTTTATACTTCATCGTTTAGTGTCAATAACCCTAGTCTGGATATCATTTAGTCATAGTTCAGAAGTTGCATCTCTTCTAGCTTCGATATTGATTTATCATAATTCGCCCACTAATTGCATATTGAAGGAAAGGGTAGCATTAGTGTAAGTTCTTTTGGGTAAAATTTGAAATTTTGGGACCATGGAGATTGGGCTTGAATGTGTGGCAAACAAGCCCAAAGATTTCCAACCCACAGAAAGGTCTCCTATGGGAGATTAAAAGAACGTTGGGATCTAGAACTGATCCACGACTTTGAGCCCAAACGTTGGTGGCCGAAATGACGGTGTCACACCTCCTTTTTCCGCACCCGATGGGGTGCAAGGGAGTTTTTTCCAATTAAAGGACAATCGAAACGGGATTGGTTTATTTATTTCAGAGTCGCCACTTGGGAGATTTAGGGTGTCCCAAGTCACCAATTTTAATCCCGAATCAAGGAAAAGAATGACTCTATATTACAGTCTGCGTACTAGAAATCCGGATAAGGAATTCTGTTAACCCGGGAGAAGGTGTTAGGCATTCCCGAGTTCCGTGGTTCTAGCACGGTCGCTCAACTGTTATATTTGGCTTATTTATCTGATTTTAAATACAATATGAACTTATGTGCAAATTTTATCTTTTAACCGCTTTATTATTATTGTTTTTACAAGAATGTGAACGTCGCTTAAAACATATGTCTTTGGACTGCGTCACATGAAATGCGCCCACAATCCGGAACATATTTTATTTGACGTTTTGGGATTTGGATTTGGGTCGCATGAAATGCGCACCCAAGTTTAAGAAAGCAGATTATTAAACACGCACCTAAAGAGACTATCGTGTTATTATTTTGGGGAAGGCCGTAAAATTTGCTAAGCGGCCTGTCCCGAATTCTAAGTAATTTTAAACAAGTATTTACTGAGGGCCCCGCAATTTGTATTTTTATTCGGCGAGGCTCATCTCATTCTTATTTTTTAAAGAATTTGCAACGTCATGGAAATGCATCTCGGGCCACGCCACAATCAATGCGCCCGTGACTAGAGACATATTTCGACTCCGTTGAGATTTGGATTTGGGTCACATAAATGTGCACCCGAGTTTAGGGAGATAACATTATTAAAGGCGCGCCTAAAGCAACTAGCGCATTATTATTTTGGGGTAGGGCCGTGAAATTTACTAAACGGCCCGTCCCGGAATCTAAGTATTTAATACATATGTTTTAGAGGGCCCCGCAGCTTGTATTTTTATTTGGCGAGGCTCGTCTCATATTTTATTTTATTTATTTTTTCTTTTAGAAACAGGACAAAGCTAAAATAACTACGTTTTCTGCTACTTCGCGAGATCATAGGTTATAAATTGAACTTATTTGATGAAGCTGAGTATTTTTCCGCGGAATTAAAATTGCTACCATAATTTCAACATTACTACCACATGTATAAACAACTATTAAAACAAACTAAATAATTAACACCTTTCAGAATATGTGCAAACCCCTATTACGACAAATATTTGGATAACAACAATTTAAACATGAAGAAACAAAATGTCAAGTAGCTACTTAAAAATAACGAAACAACGGAAAAGACATTCACGGCCAAATTTCAATACCATACGGAGTTAATTATCAAAAATAGCATTTCGCAATCATCATGTATATATGTCTCGCGCAATTTCGCGTACTATCCGCATGAACTAGGATTGTATTTCTACAAACACCTATACATATAACTAAACAGCAAACATGGAGGACACGGTTAGAGATAACCTACTTGAGATTAACGTCCGATGCGTTGGACCTGCGACGAAACCTCGGACAACAACCTCGACGTACCGGAACTCGACGAACCAAAGTCGACCTCGACGGAAAACAGAAAACTCGGCCAAACAGGATCGCAGCAAACCACAGCTGCTCGCGAAAGATGAAACAACGTCGACAGCAGTAAGGTCGACGCGAGGGGGGCTGCTGACGGGCGTTTGGACGGTGTCGACGCGAGGAGGGTGAAGCAGAAAAAGGGGTCATTTGGATGCGAGGAAGGAGCAGCTGTGCGTTGTTTGCCGGGCTGGGGGATAGGGACAGTGACGACGCAGCTACTGGTTTGGGTAACAATGGTGGTTCACGGTGAGAGGGTGTCGACGAAAGGTTGATGGTGCTTCAAACGTTGGGGGGTGCGACTGGTTATGGCTGGAGGTGGAGAAGTCTGTTTGGTGGTGGTGTTAGGGTGGTGTTTGGGGCAGTGGTCGACGGAGGGAGCTCGTTGCGACGGGGGTGCACCTGGTTTGGACGTGGTGTTTGGACGTTGACGGAGGGTCAGTGACGACGAACAGCAGTGTCGTCGGGGCAGTGGTCGAGGACGGAGCTAGTAACGGCAACAATGGCGGATTCAAGGAGGAGGAAGGCGATGGTCGTCACTGTCGCGACTGGTTTTAGTTACGACGGGGTGAGGGCTGCTGACGGGTTGACGACGCTGCTGCCGGACTGGTTTGGGTAACAATGGTGGTTTGTCGACGGTGGTGATGGAGGAGGAAGAAGGGGTGGTTGTTTGGGTGGTTTGACGGAGGTGGAAGCAGGTGGTTAGGGTTGTTTTCGTTCTTCTTCTTCTCTTCTTTTTGAAGAAGAAGATCAACAGTGTCTTTGTTCTTAAAAAAATCAAAAGTCCTCTCCCTTGGCTTGTTTGTCCGTGCATTTGTATAGTTTTTGCCAAGACAAATGAGCCCCACGCGTGGTGGGGTTCGAGACTTGTGTCCCCCACGCGTGGTGGTGTTCCCCGTGTATCGTGTTTCGTCCGTGTTCCCCACGCGTGTCCCCTCATGTGTGGTGGACTCGGATTATTATGGGCTAGGTCCGAAATTAGGCCTAAAAGCGGGTGATTTGAACCCGAATATTATTCTTTTGCCCGGACCCGAGAAATAGGAACACGTTGCTTAACTAGTCCTATGTAAGCAAAATAACTACCAAAAAATAAGACTAGTATTTAACAAAACTATATCTTTTTAAATATTTTTTCAAGATTTAAAATAGCTACAAAATATTAATAAAACTATTTTTTTGTAATTTTCGTTTTTTAAATATTAAGATAAAATATGAAGTAATATTTTTTTTTGTATTTTTCAAAGTTAAAATGACAATAAAACATTAATAGAACTATATTTTTTTGTAATTTTCGAAATTATATAAAGTACAAAAATAAAGTGCAATTTTTTGTATTTTTTCAAATTTATGAGAGATACATAAACTAAAATTTATATATATATTTTTTGTAATTTTTCTTTTGCAACGAAATAAAGTAAATATAGTTAAAATAGCTATATTAGACCTAAATTACATATTTATGCTAAAAATGTGAAAATTCTCGGGGAGGGTCAAAAATCCGGTATCTACAGCTGCCCCTCTTTGACTGGAAACACGAAGAGTTTTCCGACAAAGAACGACTGGACATGTTTTTGACCCGACCATTACTTGGAGGGACTACACTACGGAAAGGAAGGGGATGTGACCGAGCCCTGGTATCTGAGCTGCCTACATATCCTTGGTTATACAGGAATCAGGCCATGTGTAGTTCGAAAAATAAGAGAGAGATGGTAGAGTGTACCAAGGTGAAGAGCCGATCGAGGTGCCGTTCCGTTGAGGTTCCGGTCCGCGGTCCTGTCATTACAACAAAAATGAAAACTGAAAAGACTAACTAAGCCTATCAGCTACTAGTTACAAGGATTCCTATCTTTAAGTCTTCTGAAACTTGATCTCGAGTCTTGAATGGTGCTTCACACAGACTTTGGATTCGAACCTTGCTACTTGCTAGTTGCAGGTGCTAGTTCTTGAACAGACCTTGATACCCTTTTTGTGTCCAGCTTTTGTTGACCATCTTAGACTGTTGACTCGCATTCTTGAGGCGAGCTTTTGCTATTTATGACTTGGTTGAATGCTGGGGATTTTAGCCGTAGCCTTCTGATTCCCGGTGCTGGGGATTTTTATTGTTTCCTGCAGGGGACTCCTGTTGTATTCCTCTGCTTTATTGATTCTAAATGTGCTCCTTTCTCATATGAGCGGGATTTTGGCTTCAATACTTCAATTGTATTCCCTTATTCTCCAGGTGGGTGCCTGATTTCTACTTCTTTTCTTTATCCTTGTTCTCCAGGTGGACGCCTGATTTCTTCCTTCCTTTGTCCTTGTTCTCCAGGTGGACGCCTGATTTCTTCTTTTCTTTGTCCTTGTTCTCCAGGTGGATGGCTGATTTCTTTTTCTTTGTCCTTGTTCTCCAGGTGGACGCCTGATTTCTTTTCTTTGTCCTTGTTCTCCAGGTGGACGCCTGATTACTTCCTTTCTTTGTCCTTGTTCTCCAGGTGGACGCCTGATTTCTTCTTTGTCGGCCTGCGTTTTCCTCCGATGCTTTTATTTTGTGAACTTGAGGGATGGTACGGGCCTTTTGCTCCTCTGAGTACCAGTTTTCATTTTGCTTGATCCGCTGGGGACATGGCCTTCTTCATCAAGCCTTTCAATGGTTCCTTCGGCGGTATGGCTCTCTTCATCAGATTTGCCACGCTGGGCATGACTCAATGTTCACAAACTGCTTCTTTCAAAATGCGTCCTTACGCGTCCTTTTGACTAGTGTGCCTGAGTTTGCCGCCTTCTGCTTCCCGGTACTGGGGATTTTTATTGTTCCCTGCTGGATATTCATCTTGTAACCTTCTACCTTCCAGTGGGGTTACTGCTCTCAAAACCGCCTATTTAAACTAAAACATAAAAATATTCCTCTCGTTATACAGGTGGGCGCCTATTTAAACTAAGACATGAAAATTATTCCTCTCGTTATACAGGTGGGCGCCTATTTAAACTAAGACTGAAAATTATTCCTCTCGTTATACAGGTGGGCGCCTATTTAAACTAAGACATGAAAATTATTCCTCTCGTTATACAGGTGGGCGCCTATTTAAACTAAGACATGAAAATTATTCCTCTCGTTATACAGGTGGGCGCCTATTTAAACTAAGACTGAAAATTATTCCTCTCATTATACAGGTGGGCGCCTATTTAAACTAAGACTGAAAATTATTCCTCTCGTTATACAGGTGGGCGCCTATTTAAACTAAGACTGAAAATTATTCCTCTCGTTATACAGGTGGGCGCCTATTTAAACTAAGACTGAAAATTATTCCTCTCGTTATACAGGTGGGCGCCTATTTAAACTAAGACATGAAAATTATTCCTCTCGTTATACAGGTGGGCGCCTATTTAAACTAAGACTGAAAATTATTCCTCTCGTTATACAGGTGGGCGCCTATTTAAACTAAGACTGAAAATTATTCCTCTCGTTATACAGGTGGGCGCCTATTTAAACTAAGACATGAAAATTGTTCCTCTCGTTATACAGGTGGGTGCCTATTTAAACTAAGACTGAAAATTATTCCTCTCGTTATACAGGTGGGCGCCTATTTAAACTAAGACTGAAAATTATTCCTCTCGTTATACAGGTGGGCGCCTATTTAAACTAAGACATGAAAACATTCCTCTCGTTATACAGGTGGGCGCCTATTTAAACTAAGACTGAAAATTATTCCTCTCGTTATACAGGTGGGCGCCTATTTAAACTACGACTGAAAATTATTCCTCTCGTTATACAGGTGGGCGCCTATTTAAACTAAGACATGAAATTTATTTTCCCGTTCCTCCGAGAAAATTTTTGACAATGGCAGAAAATTTTCTGCCCCTGTTTTGGTGACCTTTCTGGTATCGCGTTCCTCTGCCTTCATCGACCTTTATTTTCCTGCAGCAGACAGAAAGACTTAATTAGTTTTAATCATGGTGGGGCAACGGTGATCTTTCCGTTGGGGGATGATTTCTCCCTTTTCTTTTCCTTGCTTTGTGCACCAATAACTGGTTGGTGGACGACGTTGCTTGCTGGGGTGGTTCTTGCTAGGAGTCTGCTTTTAATCCCGAAATTACCCCCTTCAGGAGTTCACTTCCCCCGGAATTGTGAGGCATAGAATTGCATTTCTTGGGGATATCTTGTACTGGATTGATTTCCCTTTCCCGTGGCGTCTGACCACTTTGGACTGGTAGTAAACTTTGAAAAATCTCTTTCAACACGAATTCTTAGAAAGAAAAACGAAAGAAATAGAAAAAGAAGAAAATCTTTCTGAACCAATACTTGGTGGAAAAAGGAAAAGAGAAAAAACTTATCTGGACAACAGACTGGTCCTTGTGATCATGACGTGCACCATAGATTCCCGACCCAGTCTATTTGTATCAATCAACTTGCCAGATGACCTTACTTGCTGGGGATAAATGGGCGTCCATTTCTCTGTGAACGCGGATCCCTTTTGTTGATCTGTCTCTTCGCCTCATAGTGCCCTTCGAGGGGTTTTTACTAATGAGACTCTCTATTTTCTCTCAGCTCCCGGCGCCTTATGGTGCCTGTGAAGGTTTTCACCAATAAGACTCTCTCGTTTTATATCCCTCATCTTTCGTCGCCTCTCGGTGCCTGTGAAGGTTTTCACCGATAAGACTCTCATTTTATTTCTTTAGAGGAATCGGGGTGCTGTAGATATGACCCTCTCTTCTGGCGATTCCTTTGACCATCAATTCATTCCCAGTCTTACGATCCTCTTTTTTGCTGGGGATCGGTGTATTATTCTCGGCCTCATTTGCCTGACTTGGCCTCTCTTGGACATTGATCGGGAGGTCTTTTGGATGTTGATGTTGGTTTTGGTGTGAGGTTAAAGAAAGGCTATAAAAATGAAAATACTTTGATGGGTGATGTGCTACAACTTTTGGAATCAAATCTTTGTTGGAACTTAAAACATAACCTCTGCCCCAGTTTTCTTGCTTGGGGAATTTATTTTTTACGCTTATGTTGAGCTATGTGCGTTACGCACATTGTGCCTATTATGCACACTATGTACATTATGTATCCTATATTCACTATGATGCACACTATGACCGAGCCGTGAGGCGCCTACGTATCCTCTTCGAGGAATCAGGTCAAACGTAGTTCCCACTGTTTTGTGGTTTTTATCTTCTTCTTTTCTTTTTCTTCTTCTCTTTTTTCTCTTTTTTTCATTTTTCTCTTAAAATTTTCTCTTCTTCTTCTTTCTCTTTTCATATCTTTTCCGTTAGTGATTCCAAAAGAGGGGTATGAAAGAATAACTTAAAGCTCAAAAGGGGAAAACAAGGGTAAAAGTGTTTGGATAGAAGAAAGAATTGCCTCCGTCATTTCATTATCCAATAAGTACCAAGTACAAACAAACGAACCAATAACTGCCATAATCAAAAGAAATTACGCATAATATCTCTTGACTGCATCCGAATTGATAGCCATGTCAACACATCTTCCCTCGATATCCGTTAAACACAAAGCTCCATTGGACAATACTCTGGTCACGATATAAGGCCCTTGCCAATTTGGGGCGAACTTGCCTTTTGCCTCGACCTGGTGTGGGAGGATCTTCTTCAATACCTGCTGCCCTACTTCAAACTTCCTGGGGCGTACCTTCTTATACGTTCTTGCCATCCTTTTCTGATACAGCTGACCATGGCACACTGCTGCCAATCTTTTCTCGTCTATCAAGCTCAACTGTTCCAATCGAGCTTTGACCCATTCATCATCATCGATCTCGGCTTCAAGGACAATCCGGAGGGACGGAATTTCAACCTCCGCCGGTATTACGGCCTCAGTTTCGTACACCAACAAATAAGGAGTTGTACCTATGGAAGTCCGGACTGTAGTGCGGTAACCCAACAAAGCAAAGGGTAATCTCTCGTGCCATTGTCTGGACCCTTCCACCATCTTTCGCAGTATCTTCTTGATGTTCTTATTGGCTGCTTCGACCGCTCCATTCGCCTTGGGACGATATGGGGTGGAATTGCGGTGTGTAATCTTGAATTGTTGGCATACCTCTCTCATCAGGCTGCTGTTAAGATTCGCACCGTTATCTGTGATGATTACTTTTGGGATCCCAAATCTGCAGATGATATGGGAGTGCACAAAATCCACCACTGCTTTTTTAGTTACCGATTTGAAGGTTTTAGCCTCAACCCATTTGGTGAAGTAATCAATGGTTACTAGAATGAACCTATGACCGTTGGATGCTGCTGGATCGATAGGTCCAATGACATCCATGCCCCATGCCACAAACGGCCAGGGTGCTGACATCGTATGTAACTCTGTTGGCGGAGAATGAATCCGATCTCCATGTATCTGACACTGATGGCATTTCCTCACGAAAGTGATACAGTCATGTTCCATGGTGAGCCAATAAAACCCTGCCCGAAGGATCTTCCTTGCCAATACATATCCGCTCATATGTGGCCCGCAAACTCCAGCATGTACCTCTGCCATAACCGCCGTGGCTTGACCGGCATCTATACATCTCAACAATCCCAAATCTGGGGTCCTTTTGTATAGCACTCCTGCACTGAGGAAGAAACCATTTGACAAACGCCGAAGGGCTCTCTTTTGGTCTCCAGTGGCCTATTCCGGATATATCCCCATTCTGAGGTATTCTTTGATATCATGAAACCAGGGCTCGCCATCTGCTTCCTCTTCTACGGCATTGCAATAAGCGTGCTGATCACGGACCTGGATGTGCAGAGGATCAACATACATTTTGTCAGGGTGGTGCAACATTGATGCTAAGGTGGCCAATGCATCCGCAACCTCGTTATGAACTCTCGGGATATGTTTGAATTTTACCGATCGAAATTGCTTGCTCAGATCGTGCAAGCATTGTCGATAAGGTATGAGTTTCAAGTCCCGTGTTTCCCATTCACCCTGAATCTGATGTACCAAGAGGTCCGAGTCTCCCAAGACCAAGACGTCTTGGACATCCATGTCCGCAGCCAATCGTAGACCCAAAATGCAAGCTTCATACTCGGCCATATTATTGGTGCAATAGAAGCGTAGTTGAGCCGTAACAGGATAATGGCATCCCGTTTCAGAAATGAGTACTGCTCCTATTCCCACCCCTTTCGCGTTTGCAGCTCCATCAAAGAAAAGCTTCCAACCCGGTTCCTCGGGTAACTCCAGCTCGTTTGTATGCATTACCTCTTCGTCGGGGAAATACGTTCTTAAAGGCTCGTATTTTTCATCAACAAGATTCTCTGCCAAATGATCAGCCAGTGCCTGGGCTTTCATGGCTGTCCTCGTCACATAGATGATATCGAACTCTGTGAGCAGAATTTGCCATTTTGCCAACCTTCCTGTGGGCATAGGTTTCTGAAAGATATACTTCAATGGGTCCAAACGGGATATGAGATAAGTAGTGTATGATGACAGGTAGTGTTTCAACTTCTGAGCTACCCAAGTTAGGGCACAGCATGTTTTCTCGAGTTGAGTGTACTTGACTTTATATACTGTGAATTTCTTGCTAAGATAGTAGATGGCCTGCTTCTTCCTTCCTGTGTCATCATGTTGCCCTAATACACAACCAAAAGAATTTTCCAGGACCGTCAGATAAAGAATCAAGGGCTTCCCTGGCTGAGGCGGGACCAATACGGGTGGATTAGACAGATACCCTTTGATTTGGTCGAAAGCCCCTTGACACTCTGCCGTCCAACTTACCGCAGCATCTTTTCTCAGCAACCGAAATATGGGCTCACAAGTCGCCGTGAGTTGAGCGATGAACCTGCTGATGTAATTGAGTCTACCCAGCAAACTCATTACCTCTGTTTTGTTCTTTGGCGGTGGCAGATCTCGGATGGATTCGATTTTGGATGGGTCTAACTCAATCCCCCGTCGACTGACGATGAATCCTAACAACTTTCCTGATGGAACCCCGAATGCTCATTTGGCCGGGTTAAGCTTGATATCATACCTTCGGAGTCTTTGGAAGAATCTCCTTAGGTCTGCTACATGGTCTTCCTGACGCCAAGACTTTATGATCACATCATCGACGTACACCTCAATTTCTTTGTGTATCATGTCGTGAAACACAGCAGTCATTGCTCGCATGTACGTTGCCCTGGCATTCTTTAGTCCGAACGGCATTACCCGATAGCAGTAAGTTCCCCATGGCGTGATAAATGCGGTCTTTTCCGCATCTTCTTCGTCCATTAGGATCTGATGATAACCCGCATAGCAATCCACAAATGATCTGATCTCGCGCCCAGCGCAATTATCGATCAAGATATGGATGTTGGGTAATGGAAAGTTGTCTTTGAGACTGGCTTTGTTGAGGTTGCGGTAGTCGACGCACACCCTGATTTTCCCGTCCTTCTTTGGAACTGGTACCACATTGGCCAACCACTCGGGATATCGAGTGACCCGAATGACCTTCGCCTGCAACTGCTTAATCACCTCTTCTTTGATCTTTACACTCATTTCTGTTTTAAATTTCCTTAGCTTTTGCTTGACCGGAGGGTATGCCGGGTCAGTGGGCAATTTGTGAACCACTAAATTGGTGCTTAATCCTGGCATATCATCATATGACCATGCAAAAACATCTTTGAATTCCATGAGGGTTTCGATCAATTCTTCCCTGACATTCGGCTCAATATGGATGCTGATTTTGGTTTCTCGGACATTATCAGCGTCCCCTAGATTCACAGCCTCAGTGTCATTTAGGTTAGGTTTGGGTTTTTCTTCAAATTGGCGCAGTTCTCGGTTTATCTCTTCGAAGGCTTTATCTTCGTCATATTCAGATTCATCGTTGCAAACGACCTCTTGTGTCATTAAGTCGGATTCAGATTGATTTATTAGACTAGGTCGACGATCCGCTGTGCATGCCATGTCATTAGAACCAGTAAAAAGAGAACTGTTCAGAAAGAAAAAGGAACAAACAAAATTAAAATGGGCAAAAGGAGACAGCTTTATTAAACTTGCGGGATAAAAGGGTTCACACTTTTACAAAACAAAAGTAAAATTTGGATTACACCCTCGAATAATCCGAACAAAATAAAACAAACAAAACATAAATCAAAGCCTACTACCAAGACTCCCCTCGGACAGGAAGAGGAGTAACCGTCCAGTTGTTGGTTTTGGCCTTAGGCCCTACAAACTGTATCTCTGCTCCGCTGGAACCTTCTCCAGCTTCTACCATACTGACATCAGCGAATAGCCTCTCGAAACTCTGATTCAGGTCCCCATCCATACCAATCAATGGTCCTAGGATCTTCGGGACTGGCGACCCCTTGGCACTGGCTCTGACAAAGGACCTTGAGAGACGTGGCACCGGTTTGGGCAGAAACCAGACCCTCTTCTTCATTTTTCGCGCTTGCTTCCTATCTGCTGCGGTTGGTTTGAACCCCAATCCGAAAGTTTCCAGATTTTTAGGCAGGGTGACAGGTTGGACAATCCCCTGAAGCTCGACTCCCAGGCCTCTTCCCGGCACAAATCCATTACCCAGCATTTCCGAGACCATCATGACTGTCGCGGCAGCTACCCTAGGCTGTGGGATGATTTCTCCTTCAGAAATTTTGTTTACCGACACTGTATCGAAAATCTGGTAGACCCAAGGACCTTTGTCATCATCGGTCTCTATGAAAGGTACAATGGCGCCACCCATGGTGCATGTCGTGTCCTCGCCGTGTAGCACGACCTCTTGTCTTTCCCACTCGAACTTCACCATCTGATGTAGGGTGGAGGGCACTGCTTTGGCTGCATGAATCCATGGTCGTCCTAACAGAAGGTTATAAGATACTGTGGCATCTAGCACCTGGAATTCCATGGTGAACAGGACTGGACCGATGGTCAATTCAAGTACAACATCCCCTACCGTGGCTGTTCCATTTCCGTCGAATCCTCGGACGCAGATGCTATTCTTGCGAATTCTTCCGTGATCGACCTTTAACTGGTTCAGAGTGGATAATGGGCAGATATTGGCACTTGAACCGTTATCCACCAATGCCCGAGTAACTACCGAGTTTTCACATTTGACAGTTAGGTAAAGAGCTTTATTATGCTCTGTACCTTCCATCGGCAGGTCATCATCTGAGAATGTTACCCTGTTCACCTCGAAAATCTTGTTGGCAATGGTTTCCAGGTGGTTTACAGAAATCTCGTTGGGCACATGAGCTTCGTTCAATATCTTCATCAGGGCCCGACGATGCTCCTCAGAATGGATCAGTAATGACAGCAGCGAGATCTGGGCCGGTGTCTTCCTCAGCTGTTCGACCACGGAGTAGTCCTGTACCTTCATCTTTCTCAGGAACTCCTCAGCCTCTTCTTCAGATACAGGTTTCTTGGTTGCAGCCGGGTTGGTTCTTCTCAGCTCCGCCGGAGCAAAACACCGACCTGATCGAGTCAGCCCCTGTGCTTCACAACTGACTTCCTCCACCTGTTTTCCTTTGTACATCACTACTGCCTTCTCGTATTTCCAAGGCACAGCCTTGCTATCAATCATTGGCAGCGGGACTACAGGCTTTATAGTGACCAATTCTTTGTATACCCCCTTCAACGCAACCGTAGGTGTGGGCGGAGTCCCTAATATTACCAACTTGTTTGGCTCGGGTTTGCTTGTTATGGCGGACGGGCTCTTTCCCCATATTACTACTGGCTTGTCGCCTTCTCTCTGCAACTGTACCCCCACTCCTCCACTGGCTTATCCTTCTTTCAGAGCGGCCTGGATCATCATCACTGTTTGCGAGGGCTTTCTCAACTCTCCTCCCTCATACACCAACTCGATCATATGTGTCTCGTGGTGCGCTGGCAGTGGGTTCTGATTGATGTTAGGAGCTTCCGGTGTCTGGACCTCAATTTTGTTAGTGTCAATGAGGTCTTGTATCGCCTGCTTCAGCCTCCAACATTTTTCAGTTTCATGTCCCAGCATCCCTGAGAAATATTCACAGCTTATCCTCCTGTTCACATTTTGAGGCGGGGGGTTTTGCTCTCGGGGTTCGACAGGACTTACCAAACCCAACCGTCTCAATTTGTGGAATACTGCGGTATAGGACTCTCCCAGCTCAGTAAAGGCTCTATGTTTCTATAGCCTATCATTTTTAGCTTCTTGACTCCCTCGAAAACCTGTCCCTGGAGGGTTCCTGTATGCTCTGGGCGGAGGGTAGGTATTTTGTGGTGGTGGGTAGTTATTATGTGGAGCTGGGTATGTGTTGTGGGGAGCCGGCGCACGCCATTGTGGGCGAACCGGAGGTTGGGCGTATGTCTGGGCTTGATGGACGGTGAAATGCGGTTCTTGGGGTGGATAGTAGTGATGTGGTGGGTTGTATGGGTAGTTTGTCCTGTGAGGTCTGGGTTGGTTGTAGTGTGGCCTGCCAGATCCGGACCAACTGCCTGCCTCGATCGAGGCAACTTCTTCTTTCTTTCTTCTCAGCGCACCTCCCGTGCCGTTCTGAATAGCCTGGGTCGTTGCCTTGAGTGCCGAGTAGTTCAGGATTTTGTCAGACCTCAGACCCTCTTCTATCATGACCCCTATCTTGACCACCTCGTTGAAGGATTTTCCAACCGTTGTCACCAAGTGACCAAAGTAGGTTGGATCCAATGTTTGTAAGAAATAGTCCACCATCTCTCCCTCTCTCATGGGAGGATCGACTCTGGCCGCTTGCTCTCTCCAGCGGAAACCGAACTCGCGAAAACTTTCCCCGGGTTTCTTCCCAGTCCTCAACAATGTGAGACGGTCAGGGACTATCTCGAGATTGTACTGGAAATGACCTGCGAAAACCTGCGCCAGATCATCCCAAGTGTACCACCTACTGGAATCCTGCCTGGTATACCATTCTAGTGCAGATCCGCTCAGACTTTGGCCGAAATAAGCTATCAGCAGCTCATCTTTGCCGCCTGCCCCTCTCATTTTGCTACAGAATCCCCGCAAATGTGCCATGGGATCGTCGTGCCCTTCATATAAATCAAACTTAGGCATCTTGAACCCAGCCGGGAGTTGGACGTCCGGGAAAGGGCATAGATCTTTGTAAGCTACGCTGACTTGGTTGCCCAAACCGTGCAGGTTCCTGAAGGACTGCTCCAGGCTTTTGAACTTTCTCAATACCTCATCCTGTTCAGGGGCTTTAACCGGCTTTTCAATCTCTGCCGGTACCTCCAAGTGCGGATTGTAGGCCTGGGGCTCGGGGGCATGGAATGTAGGCTCAGGGGGGTAGTACTGCGTATCGTGAGCCTGAAACAATGGCTCACTGGTCGTTCTTTGCAAGGTGGCTGATGTGGGTCCCACAAAGGTGGGAATATTTGGTGTTGGGAGAGGTTGATGGGGTGGTGGAGCTTGGGAATCATGAGGGCTTCTTTCTTGATGATAACGGGGATTCGGGAGGCTTGTGGAAGGGCCGGAATGAGGGTATTCCGGCATGCGCCCCAATGGCTCAGGACTCTTTTGTGCTTTGGCTAAAGCTAGCTGCATTGCATTCATCTCTAGTCCCATCCTTTCAATCTTTTCCATCGCTTCTTTTAACAACTGGCTCATCGGCCTTTCTTCCTCGTTACTATTCTCTGAAGTAGTCATGCTTATTGCTACCGGTCCTTTGGATCTGGTTTGGTAAGGGTGTGTTGCCAGAATTCTTTAACAACTAACTGTCTTGATCAGACAACAACAAACTTCGTTAGCGTTAGAGTTTAACGGATTTAATCTCAACACATAGAGGATGCAATGCTCCTAGGCAGTTAACCGTTTCTACATGCTTTGCTTTAAACAACATGCGTCATCCCGGTTTGCTCATTTATCCCCTTTTCTTGTTTTTTTTTATTATTATTTTTTTTTATATTTTCTTTTCTTTCTTTATTAAAAGCGGTCGAATCTTATGGGGATTGCCTACGTATCACGTCCCCGCGCGAATCAGACCAGGCGTAGTTCTGCCTTAAAGTAAAGAAACACAAAATTCTTGTGAAATCGTTAAATTCATTCTCAAAATTTTGCTATTACAAATTACTTCAAGCAAGGAATAGCAATAGTACAGACTCCACAGTTCTTAACCCGTTTTGACTAAAAGAAAAGAAAACAACATATGGAAAAGCAACAAAGCCAAATAAACAAGACTCAACCAAAGATTAATTTTCCAACTTAGGGGCCCGCGAGGCATCATTCGGCCTTTCCGCGGCCCTTGGTGTGAGGTCCCTCTGCAGGCTTTTCAACTCATTCATGATTCGGTGGACGCAACCCATGATGGAAACAAGGAGGGTCTTCCGAGGCATTTGCTCGCATGCCAGGCATCTCATGTAGATGTAATGCCCAATCTCGTCGATCCTTCCTCGAATGTTGTCCCTTTCTGCGAACAACTGCCTTATCTGTCGGTTCTTCAATCCTAGTGCTTGCGCATTGTTGGCAAGCTGATCCTGGAACATCTCCATTTGTCTTTCCATTCTGGTCATTGCATCATAACATCGCCTTCTGTCGGCTTGGGCATCTCGTGTTTGCTTGAAGATCCTCTCTTGAAGAGAGGAATTCGTTTCCCTTAATGTCCCGATGCTCAGTTCATAATCCCTTATGACTTGTTGCAGGCGCTGCCTCCGGGCCATTGTACCCTTTGCCCACTTGGTCCGCAATCTTGCTGTGCTAGCCTTGGCTCTTTCCAAATCTTCCTGGCATTCCGCAACCTGATCCTTTAACCCCGCTATCAATCTTTTATCCGCCCGGCTTCTCAGCTGGTTATCAGCCTCCTTTTTCATCCTCCGGATCTGAGCTTTGAGGATCTCGCCTTCTCTGATTAATCTGTTCTTTTCTCCCTTGTGGGCAGCAGACTGTAATTGGCATTCAAACCTCATATCCTGAACTTGTTGCTTCAGTTTGCCTGTTTCGGCAAGATATTCCCGCTCTTTGGCCAACCAGCCCCACTGCTCTTGTGAAGATTTGGCAAATTCTTGCAGGTGAGGTCTTTTGGTCGGCCTTCCAGATGATGTCTCCCCTTTGTACCAGGCCTGATACCCGGGCGAAACTTCCCCTTTTGCCCGATTCATTACACAAGTATTTGCTTCTAAGTATTGACATTGGCTCCAAATTTGGCGAACCCTTGCTTCAGGAAACTGGCCGTCGGGACTGATCTCAATCACCTGGGTGCTTAGATCCTCGTCTTTCGGCACTATCTGACACCTCCCAAGTTGCCTTAAAACCCGATGCGGCGCGTATGGTTGAATGCTCTTAAGTCTCATTAAGAGAAAATGGGGCCTGGCTGCTGGCATGTATATGACTTCGTCGATCGGTAACCATCCTAGCGCCCACTGTATTTGACTGGCGTTGAGGGTATGGAAATATGAGGTCCATATTGTGACTCCTTCCGGTAGGTAGGTCTCATTAACTCTGGTATAGAACTCCTCTATGCAGGTCTTTCCAGCAGATCCATGGCTCAGAAACTGGGCTCGGTGACATAGGTGTTCGGTCATCCACATTTGCAACAACAAATTGCAACCCTCGAAAAAGCTTCCTCCGGCTTTGCAAGATGTGAGAGCCAGGAACATATCAGATACTATCATGGGCGCCAACGTACTATCTCTCTGTGTGAGCAACGTACTGACGACCCCTGCTATCTTTATGTCAATATTCCCGTCTTTTCTTGGGAATACTAGTAGTCCTAAGAAAGTTATCATGAAAGCAATCCGTCTATGTTCTTCCCACTTTTGACGATTACTTTTGCTGCACAACTGGTTTTCTGGCTTGTCGAATCCTCCTATGTGACCATATCTTTGATATATGAAACTCATGCTGCAAAAACCTTTTGCCAAGTCAGGGTTATGAATTGTTCTGACTATCTTTAAGGAGTCCAGAAACCGGTGTATTGCTACAGCTCTTGGAGCAATCAGATATTTGTGCCTCAAAGGAGTCTCAGCGCTGCCGATATACCCTGCTATTTCTTCTAAAGTTGGGGTAAGTTCAAAATCCGAGAAATGGAAGACATTGTGCGCAGGATCCCAGTGGGGGACTAGTGCCCTTATGATATCTCCTCGTGGCCTGATATCCAACAAACTCGTGAGGCCTTTCAGATACTTCTTGATTTCGTCATGCCCTTCTTTGCCTAAATCATTCCACCAGAGCCGCAATTGGAGGGGGATTTTATTCATGATTGAAAAGGGTTCATTTGGAGTCGTGCTCATTCTGCACATTTATTAATAAGATTTTAACAAACGAAACTTATTCTGATAAAAAACAAAAATATATGCGATTTTTCTCAAAAGGATTTCTGAACACGACCTCTCAGCACTTCATGAACGAAGATTTTTAAGGTTGTGTGAGGAAAAAAAACGAGGTGGCCGTCTGTACCAAGGCAGCCTTCCGGAGTTCCTTTCGGGAACATTTGGCCATTTTTGACATAAGCGGCATCACCCGGACTTGTTTATGACTCTTTTATCATTTTTCAAAAATAGAAAATTCAACATTGCAAACACGGCCTTTCAATGCCTCAGGGACGAAGATTTTTAAGGCTATGTGGGTCGACTGGACCAAGTCTTAAAAATGACCCAAAGGTGGCTGATTATGCAAAGTCAGCCTTCCGGCGTCCCTTTCGGGAATATTCGGCTATGTCTTGATAAAACAGCGGCACCCGGCTTCTTTATGACAATTAAAATTTGACATATTTGTTTTTGCTATTTTTTTTGTAAAAAGGGGGAAGTTACATCGCTAGACTTATTTACGACAAAATTAAAAATCTTTGACATTTTTTTTTTTTGGTTTTTTAGCAAAAAGGTGGGGTTGGACCCGATGAGGGTTGCCTACGTATCTCACACCCGGTGAGAATCAAACCCGCGTAGTTCGGGTAATCAAGAATAAGTAGATGAACTAACTTTTTTTTTCTGAATTTGTGAAAGAACTACTTTAAAAGAAGAAAGGAAGTATATTTTTTGATTTTTGATTGATTTTCTTTTTTTAAAAGAAACACTTCTAAGATATATTTTTTGAATTTTCATTTGCATTATTTTTTATTCTAAAGAAAAGAAGAATATTTTTTTTGGAATTTTCCCTTTAATAAAAGAAATGCTTCTAAAATGTTTTTTTTTTTTGAATTTTGCATTTTCTTTTCAATTTTGAAAGAAGAATCAAAATATTTTCGGATTTTTCTTCTTATTATACATTTTTTTTAAAAAAAATAATTAAAAGACTTTCTAAAGAAGTTAATAATGGAAAATATTTTTGGATCTTTTTTTTTTTTTTTTTGAAAATTGGGAGTCTAAAAACTTTTCTAAGCTTTTTTGGCAAGACAAATATTTTTGCAACAAATAAAGACATATATATATTTTTTTGGAAATAAAAAAAAATTTGGATATATATATATATACATGTATATATTTGTGACAAATAATGAAAGACTCTTTTTTATTATTATTATTTTTTGAATTTTCATAAAAAAAACCATTTTAAAATAAGACTTTTTTTAAAAAAAAAAATTATTTTTATAACAAGGCAAACTATATATTTCTATATTTTTCTGAAAAACAAAACAGAACAACGATTTTTCTATTTTTCCTTTGCTTTTAATAAAACAAACTAATAAGACGTTTTTTTTTCATTTTCTCAAAATTTCGGTAGAGTTTTGACAGTATTTAGGTATTGGTTTTTTTCAAAAATAAACAATCAATTCCTTAACCGTTATTTCCCCTTTTTTCAATTTCACAAAATCCATAATATTCAAACACCGGTCAGCATGCGGGTACGAGACAAATAAATGCACGGAAAATAAATAGGATGCATCAGGATGGCCTTTTCATATCAGGTCGCTAGTCCTAGACGGACCCAACCCCTGTGTTGAGTCCCCTGAGTCAAATGCAACGTGATGCAAATAAGCGTTCCTACTAGGGATCCGGCATGAAGTCACGTTATTCTATGTTCAAAAACCTGGGTCGGTGTTCTAGACAGTGTACCCGAGCGGACAACTCGAGCTGAGGAAGGAGCTCCTTTCCGGGAACCAAAAGGCCAGCCGGCTTAGAAACTTTCCGAGCCTCTTTTATTCAGGGTATGACACTAACAGAATAGGGAGTCTCAACCAGTAAGCACATCCCCGGAGGTAAGAAGAGAAAGGTTTCGGCACAATTTATATACAGTTCAAATAATATCAAAGCGGTAAAAGCAGCATTTAGCACATTAGGCTCAAACATGTAAAAATCAGATAATAAATAAAGCCAAATAATAACAATTATTCTAAGCTCGAATTCTTAACCCTGAACCAGTGGTTCTGGGTGCTATATCCCCAGCAGAGTCGCCAGAGCTGTCACACCTCCTTTTTCCGCACCCGAGAGGGTGCAAGGGAGTTTTTTCCAATTAAAGGACAATCGAAACGGGATTGGTTTATTTATTTCAGAGTCGCCACTTGGGAGATTTAGGGTGTCCCAAGTCACCAATTTTAATCCCGAATCGAGGAAAAGAATGACTCTATATTACAGTCTGCGTACCAGAAATCCGGATAAGGAATTCTGTTAACCCGGGAGAAGGTGTTAGGCATTCCCGAGTTCCGTGGTTCTAGCACGGTCGCTCAACTGTTATATTTGGCTTATTTATCTGATTTTAAATACAATATGAACTTATGTGCAAATTTTATCTTTTAACCGCTTTATTATTATTGTTTTTACAAGAATGTGAACGTCGCTTAAAACATATGTCTTTGGACTGCGTCACATGAAATGCGCCCACAATCCGGAACATATTTTATTTGACGTTTTGGGATTTGGATTTGGGTCGCATGAAATGCGCACCCAAGTTTAAGAAAGCAGATTATTAAACATGCACCTAAAGAGACTATCGTGTTATTATTTTGGGGAAGGCCGTAAAATTTGCTAAGCGGCCTGTCCCGAATTCTAAGTAATTTTAAACAAGTATTTACTGAGGGCCCCGCAATTTGTATTTTTATTCGGCGAGGCTCATCTCATTCTTATTTTTTAAAGAATTTGCAACGTCATGGAAATGCATCTCGGGCCACGCCACAATCAATGCGCCCGTGACTAGAGACATATTTCGACTCCGTTGAGATTTGGATTTGGGTCACATAAATGTGCACCCGAGTTTAGGGAGATAACATTATTAAAGGCGCGCCTAAAGCAACTAGCGCATTATTATTTTGGGGTAGGGCCGTGAAATTTACTAAACGGCCCGTCCCGGAATCTAAGTATTTAATACATATGTTTTAGAGGGCCCCGCAGCTTGTATTTTTATTTGGCGAGGCTCGTTTCATTTTTTATTTTATTTATTTTTTCTTTTAGAAACAGGACAAAGCTAAAATAACTACGTTTTCTGCTACTTCGCGAGATCATAGGTTATAAATTGAACTTATTTGATGAAGCTGAGTATTTTTCCGCGGAATTAAAATTGCTACCATAATTTCAACATTACTACCACATGTATAAACAACTATTAAAACAAACTAAATAATTAACACCTTTCAGAATATGTGCAAACCCCTATTACGACAAATATTTGGATAACAACAATTTAAACATGAAGAAACAAAATGTCAAGTAGCTACTTAAAAATAACGAAACAACGGAAAAGACATTCACGGCCAAATTTCAATACCATACGGAGTTAATTATCAAAAATAGCATTTCGCAATCATCATGTATATATGTCTCGCGCAATTTCGCGTACTATCCGCATGAACTAGGATTGTATTTCTACAAACACCAATACATATAACTAAACAGCAAACATGGAGGACACGGGCAGAGATAACCTACTTGAGATTAACGTCCGATGCGTTGGACCTGCGACGAAACCTCGGACAACAACCTCGACGTACCGGAACTCGACGAACCAAAGTCGACCTCGACGGAAAACAGAAAACTCGGCCAAACAGGATCGCAGCAAACCACAGCTGCTCGCGAAAGATGAAACAACGTCGACAGCAGTAAGGTCGACGCGAGGGGGGGCTGCTGACGGGCGTTTGGACGGTGTCGACGCGAGGAGGGTGAAGCAGAAAAAGGGGTCGTTTGGATGCGAGGAAGGAGCAGCTGTGCGTTGTTTGCCGGGCTGGGGGATAGGGACAGTGACGACGCAGCTACTGGTTTGGGTAACAATGGTGGTTCACGGTGAGAGGGTGTCGACGAAAGGTTGCTGGTGCTTCAAACGTTGGGGGGTGCGACTGGTTATGGCTGGAGGTGGAGAAGTCTGTTTGGTGGTGGTGTTAGGGTGGTGTTTGGGGCAGTGGTCGACGGAGGGAGCTCGTTGCGACGGGGGTGCGCCTGGTTTGGACGTGGTGTTTGGACGTTGACGGAGGGTCAGTGACGACGAACAGCAGTGTCGTCGGGGCAGTGGTCGAGGACGGAGCTAGTAACGGCAACAATGGCGGATTCAAGGAGGAGGAAGGCGATGGTCGTCACTGTCGCGACTGGTTTTAGTTACGACGGGGTGAGGGCTGCTGACGGGTTGACGACGCTGCTGCCGGACTGGTTTGGGTAACAATGGTGGTTTGTCAACGGTGGTGATGGAGGAGGAAGAAGGGGTGGTTGTTTGGGTGGTTTGACGGAGGTGGAAGCAGGTGGTTAGGGTTGTTTTCGTTCTTCTTCTTCTCTTCTTTTTGAAGAAGAAGATCAACAGTGTCTTTGTTCTTAAAAAATTCAAAAGTCCTCTCCCTTGGCTTGTTTGTCCGTGCATTTGTATAGTTTTTGCCAAGACAAATGAGCCCCACGCGTGGTGGGGTTCGAGACTTGTGTCCCCCACGCGTGGTGGTGTTCCCCGTGTATCGTGTTTCGTCCGTGTTCCCCACGCGTGTCCCCTCATGTGTGGTGGACTCGGATTATTATGGGCTAGGTCCGAAATTAGGCCTAAAAGCGGGTGATTTGAACCCGAATATTATTCTTTTGCCCGGACCCGAGAAATAGGAACACGTTGCTTAACTAGTCCTATGTAAGCAAAATAACTACCAAAAAATAAGACTAGTATTTAACAAAACTATATCTTTTTAAATATTTTTTCAAGATTTAAAATAGCTACAAAATATTAATAAAACTATTTTTTGTAATTTTCGTTTTTTAAATATTAAGATAAAATATGAAGTAATATTTTTTTTGTATTTTTCAAAGTTAAAATGACAATAAAACATTAATAGAACTATATTTTTTTGTAATTTTCGAAATTATATAAAGTACAAAAATAAAGTGAAATTTTTTGTATTTTTTCAAATTTATGAGAGATACATAAACTAAAATTTATATATATATTTTTTGTAATTTTTCTTTTGCAACGAAATAAAGTAAATATAGTTAAAATAGCTATATTAGACCTAAATTACATATTTATGCTAAAAATGTGAAAATTCTCGGGGAGGGTCAAAAATCCGGTGTCTACAGACGGGTTGCTGTAATCGTGCACAAGCAAATTCATTATTTGGACTTGGCTGGAAGAATTCAATTCATAGTTCAACGTATTATAGTTCAGTACATAATTAGCCAGGACTCTTTCTTTTAATTTAGAGACAAATAAAGTAGAGAAACATAGTTGCTCTTAGGTTTGCCCTTTAAATAATGAACGAGATGAGCCTCGCCAAATAAAGCACCTAGATTGTGGGCCCTTGAATATGGTATATATTAAAATACTTAGATTTAGGGATGGGCCGTTTCGCAAAATTTCACGGCCCTACCCAAAATAATGATACGCTAGTCACTTTAGGCGCGCCTTTAATAATTTACTTTCTTAAACTCGGGTGCACATTTATGTGACCCAAATCCAAATCTCAACGAAGTCGAAATGTGTCGCTAATCACGGGTACATCGATTGTGACGTAGTTCGAGATGCATTTCCACGACGTAGCAAATTCCTTTTAAAAATAATGAATGAGATGAGCCTCGACAAACAAAAATACACAAGTTGCGGGGCCCTCTATACGTGTTGGTAAAATTACTTAGACTTCGGGATGGGCCGTTTAGCAAAATTTCACGGCCCTACCCAGAATAATGATGCGCTAGTCGCTTTAGGCGCACCTTTAATAATTTACTTTCTTAAACTCGGGTGCACATTTATGTGACCCAAATCCAAATCTCAACAGAATTGAAATGTGTCAATAACCACGGGTGCATTGATGTGACATGGTTCAAGGTGTATTTTCACGACGTTGCAATTCTCGTTAAAAATAATAATAATAAAAGCGGTAAATAGTTAAAATTTGCACATAGGTTCAACATGTATTAAAACCAGATAAATAAGCCGAATATGACAGTTGAGCGACCGTGCTAGAACCACGGAACTCGGTAATGCCTAACACCTTCTCCCGGGTTAACAGAATTCCTTACTCGGATTTCTGGTTCGCGGAGTGTAATACAGAGTCAATCTTTTCCTCGACTCGGGATTCAACCGGTGACTTGGGACACCATAAATCTCCCAAGTGGCGACTCTGAATTAAATAATAAATCTCGTTTCGATTGTCCCTTAATTGGAAAAACTCCCTCTGTGCCCCTTTGCGGTGGCACGGGTAAAAAGGAGGTGTGACAATGGCTAATAACATATATTCGACCATGAACAGAAGCAGACTCGACCAAATAAAAAGGTCTGATTGGAGGAGAAGAAGAAACAACGAACAAAAACTGGATTATAACTAAACTAAACACAATTAACCGTAACAAAAATAGAACAAGAAAGAAAAGAGAAAAAAAATACCTTAACAAAACAGAAACTAGACGAACCCAGGTCAAACTCTTGACTCGAACTTTGTGAGGTCGAACGGACCTTAATCGAGTGTTCTCAATGGAGAACACTTCGACTAAGGTCGATTAGACGCCCAAATTCCTTTAATTTCGGACAAAACCCAGGTTTGGTCTTTATAGGGGTCATGGTTCCATTTGGGGTTCGAATGGTTCTAGCAAGATTCGAACCAGGCCAAAGGTATTTTGGGCATGAGGGAGGTCAGGAGGTGTCGTGGTTTGAGTTTGGGACTGGTTGGGGTAGGTTTAGGTTTTGCTTGAATCTTCGATTGAAGATTCGAGAAGCTAGAGGTTGATTCGAGGCAAACGGTTAACAGATTCGTAACGAGGGTGGTCAGATGGATTAGGGGTGTTAATTTGGTGACCGGCGACGTTGTTGCCGCCGGGTTTTAGGCGAAGGTGTAACAATGGCGGCTAGGGTTTGGTCTGGTTCGTCTCTGAGCTTGAGAGAGAGACGATGGGGTGAGGGGGGTTTGGTTTGGGGGCATGGGATAAGGGATTAGGGTTATATACGGGAGGGGGCGTTTGATCTTGGTTGTTGGATCAATCACGATCAACGGCCTGGATCATTTTACTAATAGGAAACGATATCGTTTGGCCATGTTACGAGACTAGGTCGACCCGGGGTGAAATGGACCGGGTTATGGGGGAAGCCTGGGACCGTTAGATCAAAAGGAACGGATGGTTCAGATTTAATCACCTGAAATGGTGTCGTTTGAACCAATGCTGGGGCTGAACTGGACCGTTTGATCTGTTTGATCAACGGTTCAGATTTGAGATGCCTAAACGGCGTCGTTTGAGTCATCTGAGAGATCAGGCATATTGGACCGGGTAAATGGGGTGTTTTGGGCCTGATTTTGGGTCCAAAAAAATGGCCTAGTTCCGAATGTGTTTCTTATTTCACTTGTTTTTCTTTTCTATTATTTTTCTTTTTAATTCCTAATTACCAAAAATTCTAAAATAAGTTGTAAAACCAAAATTAAATTAAAATATTAATTAAACCTAAATAATAATTGACACACAAGATTAAATATTAATTAAAAAACAAAAATCACACAATTGGACAATAAAACGACAAAAATGCAACAAATAGATATTTTGTGATTTTATTTCTTTTAGAAACAAAACATGGTTCAGTTAATTCCTAAGTGCACAATTAAATTCTAAATATGCATGCAACATATATTTTTATATTTTTAATTAATTAAAACAAGATAAACATTCACGGACAAAAATACAAACAATTATCCAAAGATGCCACGCAAATTCTTAAAATTGTACCTAAAGGACATTTGTTTTATTTTTTTGATTTCTTTTGGAGTAGTTTCCAACAACAACAACAACAACAACAACAACAACCCAGTATAATCCCACTTAGTGGGGTCTGGGGAAGGTAGTGTGTATGCAGACCTTACTCCTACCCTAGGGTAGAGAGACTGTTTCCAAATAGACCCCCGGCATCCTTCCCTCCAAGAACTTCCCACCTTGCTCTTGGGGAGACTCGAACTCACAACCTCTCGATTGGAAGTGGGGGTTGCTTACCATCAGAGCAACCCCTTTTGGAGTAGTTTCCGTGAAGCAAAAATCACGTGCTCACAATGATGTTACAAATGAATGGGCTCCCTTTTATATAATAGGGGAGTCCTAAATAAGGTACACTTCCAATTTTAGTAGGGAATCTTATTGGACAGCTGTCTAACCGTCAAGTACTAATCCCTTCCGGAATTTATGATGTGATCTTAGGGCCGTTGCGGGAATCTCGCTTTTTCTGTTATTAAACCATAACAGTATTATCTCGAGGTTGGTCATACTCGGCCTTAGTTTTCATTGAGCACTGCGATCTCCAAGTTCTATACTCCACCATCGGGCTCGAGCCAGTTCCGTTTTGAGCTTATTCTTGAAGCAACTCCCCGAACCTACGAAATCGGGCATACCTGATTTTGATCGTATACAATGTACAAATAATAAATTTAGAACCCATTGAATTAATGTGAGATGTGTTAGAATTACAAATTTGAACCCATAAAATGTAAATTCTGAATCCGCATTTGAATTGGAAGTACAAGAAGAGTAATAATGCTAGTATATATCTAATAGCATTCGTACAACTTAATATCCATTTTGAGACGAAAATAACCCAACCCTTCAACAGCATCAGTACTAAACGTTACAACACCTCTAGCCATGAAAAAATCTCCTGTCCCTCCAACAATAGAAAGATCTCTAGTTTTCTCCCCTATAATATCTGCCCCCATAATACTTAACGTACCATTATACTCACTAGAATTAAACACCAAAGTATAAGCAAACCATGCATTATACGTAGTCTTCATATTATATAAATAGAATCCTTGAGCTCGTGCCACGGGCGTTGACACCAAATTTTGATCTACTGTTATTGGATCGTCGAAAACAACTAACATTCCAAAGTTGAAATCGCTTAGGACGTTTGGAGGGTTTGAAACATTTGCAGAGGTTGCATTTGCAGCATTTGTAACGTTGAAGAGGATGTCGTGATAATAAAGAACGAGTCGTTTGCAAGGTTTTTCGGGTTTTAGGGTTATAGAATTGGCTATGAGAAAACATGAGGAAGAAAGTATAATGAAAAGGATTTTGAAATAAGAAGATTTTTCCATGGTTTATAATTTTAATGATTTTTTTTTGTTGAGAGATTTAAGTGATTTTTTCAAGTTATATAGGGCAAAGACTCAAGTGACCAAAGAATATACCTTAATAGCTTAGTACAAAATTTGGAGAAAATGTTATCTGCTTGTTTCCATAGTTGTACAGAGTTGAAGACAAAGCTAAGTTGCACGAACTCCATTTTTTAATCTTGTCCAGAAAGATTGACCATTCGACTTGTCTTATTTAGTGTTTCATACTTTAAATTCTTATAGATATAGTAATAAATTTGTACGCTTTTAACAAATAAGACAAAGCTGCCAAGCTGATTATTACACAAATTTTAATGCATAATATACTAGAGTTCGGTGCTGGACCAGTATACTTTGCTGACTCCAGTATAATATACTGAAGACTGGAGCACCAGTGCTCCAAACTCCAGTATATTATACTGGACAATTATACTTGCTGGAACTCCAGTATATTATCCTGGAGTTCTAGTGTACTTATGCTGGAACTCCATCATATTATCCTGGAGTTTCAGCATACTTATCCTGGAACTCCAGTATAATATGCTGGAGTTCAATCATACTTATGCTGGAACTCCAGTATAATATACTGGCATATTTTTCGGGTTTTGAACAGTGTTTTCGCTCAAATTTATCTTTACATGAAAAATGGCTAAATTTTAATTACTTTTGAAACTGGGCTATTTTTGAACGGCCAATTATAAATCTGGCTATTTTTGAATTTCTCCCAAATAGTATCATAAGATTTGGGCCGACAAGTGAAACAAAGTTGGGCCGAGACACCAGGCCCATATCTTATCAGACTGTCATGAGTCATCATCAAAATGGATTACAAGTGGAAATTCTTTATTGAAGAATTAACTCAAATAGCCGCACATTCAATCACTTAAACTAAAAATAACAGATGAAAATATAATATATATATATATATATATATATAATCTATATATATAGTTAGAAAAAGTAAACAATGAATATGGCTGGCTATTTGAGTAAAGATTCCAATCAAAAGGTCAATAATGAGCAAGAGAGAGTTATCGGTTGTAAAACGGATGAAAAAGCCTTTTTCGGGGGATTTGCATCTATACCCGCTTTTTGGGTCACTTTTAACTTGTGCCCGCTTTGCAAAAAAAATTGCAAGCGTACCCACTTTTTCGCGTAACTTCAGCATACGGGCTGAAGTAGCAAAGGCAATCACGCAAAACTTCAGCATTCTAGTAGACGGGCCTGAAGTAGCAAAGGCAGTGCTGAAGTTTTTTTTGTCCTGAATAAGATGCTGAATTTATTTAGTTCATTTGTAAAAACTTCAGCACAAAAATAGCTGAAGTTTTTTTTGTCCTGGATTCATTAGTTTTGTCATAAAGCTTTTTCAAAAACTTCAGCAGAAGATACTGAAGTTATTTAGTTCATTTGTAAAAACTTCAACACTAAATAAGCTGAAGTTTTTTTGTCCTGGATAAGATGCTGAATTTATTTAGTTCATTTGTAAAAACTTCAGCACTATATAAAGCTGAAGTTTTTTTGTTTTGAACAAGTGTTCTTTTTGTAAGCAAGATGTCTTCTTCCAGCGGTTACTCCATGCGCTGCCTGCAAATTCAGCGCCTCATGGAAAAGCCAGCTAGGTTGCCCAACACATGTACATGTACTATATAATGTACTACTGTTCGGTCGATTCAGAAGCAACCATTAAGATTTTCTGTTCCTCATGGAAAATAAGGAGATAAAGAAGAGAAAAAAATCTATGGCTGTGTTGGAGCAATTTCAGTTCTTCAAAAGCAAGTTATTCGCCTCCAAAAAGAACTTAGATACGTCAGTTATGAATCAGGAGGAGGAACAGGTACACTAATTGGTCAAACATATGGAATGGTGATCGTATTAGAGAATTAATCATTGTGTCTTTCAGTTGTTAATAGAAGAAGAAAATGAAGAAAATGAACAAGGAGAAAAAGGAGGAGAAATGAGTTGAAGTTGTTTAAAAATTGGGTACAAGTTAAAACTTTAAATAAAATGGATATAGGTTAAATGGGGGCGACCAAATAGGGCGCCCCGTGCAATTTTTACGCTTTTTTCTTCTTTTGATTTCAGCCTAATTTGTAGCTTCGAAAAGAATAGTAGGCAAAAAGTCCAAAAAAAAAAAAGGAATAGCCCGGCATAAGACGCATCTTGTGTTCACGCAGGATCCGGAAAAGGGCAGTACCCAGCATTAATGTCTACTTCCATGGCTCGTCGTAACCTATAGGTCACACAGAAACAATTTTAGCGTTGCTCCAAACCTCCCTTCAAAAGAGTTCGAAAGAAAAGAGAAAGATTGTTGTATGTTGATGATCAGTGAAAGAATAAGATAACAATACTATAGTCAATAGCTTCACCATTAATAACAGCCAGTAAAAATTTGGTGTCTACAATTATCTAGGTTTATAGTATATGGTGGATAAATATTATATCATCCCTCTTAGAATTATTAAGCGGATAAGAAATATTCAAATCTCATGACATTCATAAGCAAACCCCTGGTTTATAGGCCAACAAGCAAACATATGCTATAGAAGGGACAACATATATTCATACTTCTACATCATCTATAATTTCTGTATGCCATAGCAGATCCGACTGTAGTTGCGACAAAATGATAAAAGGGAAGCCTGGTGCACAAAACATCCTGCATTCATGCAAGGTTTGGGGAAGGGCCGCACCTGTAGGTGTGTGGCCTACCCTAATGCAAGCATTAAGCCAGGAGTTTTTCCAAAAGGTATTCAAACTTGAAAAAGTGAAAGAATTTCTCTGACAAATGGTATTCAATATATATTATATACCTCTGAAACCTAATATATTATCTATGTATACAGTGTAATTTTTCAACGAAGAGCGGTCAATTGATTGCCCTTAGGACAATGTGGCATCGCCCCTGCTTTCACAGTTCGAACTCGTGACCTATACGTCACGCGGAGACAACTTTACCGTTTCTCTGAGGCTCCAGTTCAACAAAATGATAAAAGGTGATAATTCTAATTAGGCAACGAAGTTAAGCAATTGATACAAATGCCAATTAACAAAAACTTCAAGAGTTTGCAGTTTTACAAATAATAGAGCAGAAGGAAAAACAAGGGAAAGGAGTACATATATATAAGCCTTGGTTGCCAGTAATGTATCTTTCTTAGTTGGTAATTCACTCTTGATCTATTACTGTACATTAAACACTTAATAACCTTGATGAATGCTAGCAAATCGACGTTTATTCTGAATTATAATCGCCGTCTGTTGACTCTCCTTCTTCCTTCAAAGAACTGAGTGATTCTCGAGGTAACTGGCTGCGATACTGCTGCACCACCAACACTGATGCTGTCGTTGAAAATTCTGGTGATGTCAATAAGTTCCCTACAGATCCCAATTCTGGGCAGTCACTTCTTTTATCCAAAGCTAAAACTAATTGTCCCTCGGGCATTCTGCCAACCAGAAACAGATTGCAGCGATTGTATTCACTGATTACTTCTATAGTCCCTCGAGCATCTTTCACCGTCCTCTCCTCAAATTTGATCGAGCCATCCATAGAAGATTTATGCTTCACATCAGCAAGGTACTCTTCATCCTCGGATCGAGCCTCAGGGGTAGAGTTGTCGTTCATTTCAATCTTGACACTGCTCCCAGTAACCTCAGGGTCCACTGTGAACCGAACCACCACCAAACTGATCCCCGGGTGTTCAGCGATACGCACACCGTAAGCTAGTGCTTCTCGATCATCATGGCCACCGAAGAACAAGACAGTTATCGAAAAGTCAACATTACTTGAAGGTATATGAGAAGCTCCACCGAGACCACGGTCTACTAATATGCCAACTGAACATGGTGCATGCTGAAGAACTCTCCTGTTGACATGCCTAAGATCCCCTCGGGTTGTTTCCAAATGTCCATCAAGTCTCGGGTACTTATGAAAAGGGAGAATTATCATTGCAACCCTTTTTCTCTCAGCACTTGTCACTATGTCCTCATGCATGCTGTTCATAGGAGAGATTGCAGTAGTCGGTCGAATAGACACCTTACTAAGATGCTGGAAAGTCTCAAAAGCTACAACAATTTGATTTGAATCTTGCGCCTGTTCGGTGTTCCAAAAGGGGAGTCCATTCTTTTTAGCCTTGTGGACCATCAGAATTGCAGAGGACCTTTCCGAAAGCTCCATGAGGTGCATCGCATAGACACGAAGTCCTTCCCTCTTCTCAATACCCCGAGAAACCTCAATAAGATTGAGCATTGTAGGAATGTTTCTTGTGCTGTGGAAGCAGGTCAAGATTCGGAGCTGCTTACTCGTGTTTTTCCTCTCTATAGTTCTGTGTTTGTATGCTGTCACAGCTAATTTAGCTGGCTTGTATACGGATATCACTATAGGTGTCGTGATGAATGTTGTGAAGAGAGCCATCAACACCATGATTGCAAATGTCTGATCATTAAGTACCTGCAAAACCGATCATCAGTCAAAAACGAAACAAAATTATTAACTAGTAAATCTAAAATAAAGGAAGTGTAATCAAGCTGAAGCTCACTCCTCTATCTTTGCCGATGTTGAGAACAATGAGCTCCACCAGACCTTTAGTGTTCATCAAAAAACCGAGAGTTACAGCCTCTTGGACCGGCAATTTGCACAAAAGTGAGACCACAATGGTGCCAACAATCTTTCCAAAACATGCCGTAACTATGACAAGAACAAGAAGACCCCATGATTGAGCACCTTGAATAGTAGCTACGTTCGTTTTCAATCCACTAGACACAAAGTAGAGCGGAAGGAATAAACCGGATACAAGGTCCTCGACTTTTTCCACTAGTGCGCCTGCAAAAGGTCCTTCCTTTGGGACAAGAACACCGAGCACAAAAGCTCCGAACAGGGCATGAATGCCAATCGTGTCAGTCACAAATCCTGCAGCCAAAACAGCTGCCAATGTAGCGCAGACATATTTTTCATCTACTGGCTCACCGTCAGAACAACGTCTCGCCATCCATTTGAATATACGAGGAGCAATGAGTATGCATAGTAGCACAAAACCAGTCCCACACAAAAGGACCCACAACGAAATAAGGGGAGAACGACCAACACCTGAGAGGGCAATAGCTAAAGCGAGTAGAATCCACGCGGCTACATCATTGACTGCTGCAGCAGACATAGCCATTCGACCAACATCAGTTGTTAAAAGCTTGAGTTCAGCTAAAATACGAGCCAAAACGGGGAAGGCAGTGATAGAAAGGGCAACTCCCATGAAGATCAGAAAAGGACCTTGGTTTACTCCTTGAGAAATAGTTGCACGGAGAACAAAGGATGTCCCGATTCCTAATGCAAAAGGAACACTAATTCCAGCAAGGGCAATGCTTAGAGCTTTCTTTCCAGTCCGACGAAGGGATTTTGGATCTAGCTCCAGTCCGACGAGGAAAAGAAAGAAGAGGAGGCCGAAATTGGCTAAGGTATCTAGCACTGTAAGACTCTTCGGTGGAAATATAGCTTGCAGATACTTCTCGTTGCGGCCTAGAGCAGATGGACCAAGTAGAACCCCTCCCTAACAAAATAAAAATTCAGATCAGATCAATTTCCTGCACTAACAAGTAGCAATGAATGTCATAAATGGATGTTCTTATGGGGCGGGGCGGAGCACAATTTCATCCAAACATTCGTCCACGATATCAAAAACCAATAATAAGAATATTCAACGACAATAAATTGTTTAGACACATCACTACATGTATCCAAGAGAGTTATCTCTACTACATGCATTGAAAAGTTCTACTTCAGTCCTTTGCATTATGATGGTAATTGGTTTACTCCTTCCATTCTCAAACTTTGATCAAATCAGTGGCAGACCACAGAAAAGTTCATCTAAAAAAAAGGGCAGCCCGTGCACTAAGCTCCCGCTATGAGCGGGGTCCGAGGGAGAACCGGATCACAAGGGTCTATTATATGCAGCCTTACCCTGCATTTCTGCAAGAGGTTGTTTCTACGGCTCGAATCCCTGACCTCCTGGTCACATGATATCAACTTTACCGGTTATACCAAGGCTTCCCTTCAAAAGTTCATCTAAAATTCTTTATAATTTTTTCATTGTGATGTTAAATAACTGGTCAACTTCTACATCAAGATTACATCAAATTGGAGGCTCACAGGTGAATCTAATCAAATTAGATTCCCATAGAAACTTAGAATTATGATCTCAGACAACAACAACAACAACAACAATAACAACAAACTCAGTAGTTTCCCACAAGTGGGGTCTGGGGAGGGTATGATGTACGCAGCCTTACCCCTACCCCTGAATTATGATCTCAGACAAGTTCCAATTTTCCTGGAACAAATGTTCCTTATAGGTTGGTTTTTGACTGCCAGCTGTAACCAATAGCAGCATATCAAATGCTTTATGATTAGTTAAAGTAATCATATTTGATTCCTTGTACACATTTAAGCAAAAGGCTTGCTTTACTGGCAAGCTGTTGAGAGAAAAATAATAGGGAACCATGTGTTTTAACTTAATCTAAAGTCTAAACTAACAAAAGCAATAAGAATGCTGTACTTTCAAGATATCAATATAAATATACTTTATCAAAAAAGATAGCAATTTACAAAATATGTAACACCAATCATCTTATCCCACAATGTTTCCTAGAAGGGGGCAACAATAAACTTACTGAGAAAATTGTAAAACACCAAGTAAAACTCACAAAATACCAGTATATGTCCAAGTCTTGGTGGACAGAGATAGCGGTATCTTGGGTGCAAGGCACTAAGGCGGATGTTATATACATTTTCAACGAAAAGGACTTTGCTTAGATGGTTTGGCATGCTTAGCTTTGGATCGAGAAAGACGTGAATTGTGAAAGCGGGCTATATAATACAAATATATATGTGAAAAATCATTAAAATTTCAAAAAAAAAAAAAATCTTTAGACTCATTATTTTAAAAGTTTAAGGACTCGTTTGGTATGAGCCTATGAGGGATAAGGAACAATTAATCTCGGGACTAAATTTAAGAGGAGCTTATCCCATGTTTGGTTGGTAGAAAATTGCTATATAATTAATTCTGGGATTAGTTATCCCGGGATTGTAGTATTTTTTATCCCCATGAAAAGGTGGAATAACTAATCCCGGGATAATTAATCCTGGGATAATTTCTTTTCAACCAAACAACCCCTAAGGCGTTCAATTGTAAGAATTGAATCTATGGAATTTAACTCCCGAATCCGCCTCTAAGTATCTAATGGATTAGTCGAGGTGTATGCACAATGGCAGAATCACGACTTTCACTAAGGAAATTCAAAATATAAAGAAGTAGACATACAAGAAGCGAAAAGGATTCAACATATAATATATACACAAAAAAAAAAAAAAGATCTATCCACGCAGTGTAATTTTTCGATGAAGTGGTATCAATTGACTCCCACTGGACAATGGTAGCTCCGTCTCAGTACGTGTAAACTGACTCAAACACCACCATTATTAAAACGAAAAACAAAATACTGACATAAAATCAAAGAGAAAGAATACTTACAACAATCTCAGCAATGACACGAGGTTGTCTCAATGGCCGAAGAAGATAGGCAAGAACACGAGTGAGAACAAGTACTAAACATATCTGAACAATGGCAAGAGGAAGTGCATAATCCAATGGATTGTCTCCTTGAAATACACCATTAGAGGTAGCTTTCATTGGTGTTGGACACTTCATCGTTACGTTTGTAGCCATTTTTTGTGTCAAATAAAACAACCCCAGTTGATCAAAAACACCAAAATCTTAAAATCTTCTTTCAATATCTGCAAATTATGAAAATATTTAAAATCAAACCATAGTAAGATGTGGAGTTTTTTACACATGTGGGAACTTTAAGAATTAGATATAGATGGAATGTTGTCCTAGTATGAGTCAAATTAAGAACAGGATTAGAACCTAATCCTATTATGAATTGGCCAATAATCTAAATATTAATTTTGATTAAGTCACTAGATCAGCGGAAAAGGTAAACTCCGCACCCCTAGTTAATTTTGTCACCTTTTTTTTTTTCTTCTTCCTATTTTTCTATTTTAGACCCTAGCTCAAGCATGTGTGCTTGGAAAATTTATCTAGGGAGTCGGATACATTTAATTTGTTTTTCTTTCCCGAGTAAGTTATTTTTTTTTTTTTAAATTTAGTTTCGGATAACATTATATAAAGTAAAGGGATTTAAGTTAAATATTACTACCTATTATTTAATTTTCAGTCTCAGTTTGAACATTAATTTGTAATTTTTTTACAAACAAAAGTTTACAGAATTGGAAGCAAACAAAACATATTATACATTAAAACATTTTATATTGAAAGATACATCTAGAATGGTCTGGGGCGGATTCACGCTTGTCGAAGAGTTGTCACGCGACACCGCTTCGTCGGAAAATTTTACTCAATATATGTATTAATACTATACGGAAATGGATAAGTAGAAAAATATGACACTACTTGATATAAATTGTATCTTGGTGTGTTGGTTAGGTGCTTGATTTTCCTTTAAGAGGTTAAAGGTTCAAACCACAATTAGAACATTTTTCTTTTGCAAATATTTGACAGAGCTTTCATGGTTAAAAATTGTGATGAAGTAGAATTGAACTCGGGATCTTTTCCAATTTAAGACTCAACAAAACCAATAGACTATGGCTGTTTCTTGTTTAAAAATATGATACACAAAGTTATATTTCAATTCTTCTATAAATTTCGACACCACTTACAAAATTTTCTGCATACGCCCCTGAGAATGGTGACAAAAGAAGTTACCTCAAATATATAATGTATATATTCCTTAACTAGATGTATTGCATTCGAGTCCTGAATATAATATTACCTTTAGTAAAAAGCACTTTACCCCAAAAATGAGTCTTTTCTCACAAAATTAAATACTAAAGCTCTAATGTCAGACACCAAATGAAAAAGAGGTATTATCACTTTTAGTCCTTGTCAAAAATTACTTATATTTGGTAGCCAAAAAAGTGTATAAACTTTGTTTAATTTTTGTATATAACATGCAAAATATATATATAGAAAAAAATATATACATTTCGGTTATTATTTTGAGAGCGGAGTATCATTTTCCCAATAAAAAACTCAAAACAAAAAACAAAAATCTAGTGGTATCACCGCATCACATTAAAAACTTAAATTTGGCTTCTAGCATATAATATAAGATGCTGGTGGATGGTGGCAGAACCAACCCCTCAACTTTGAAGTCTCTTCTATTAACTAATGCTCAGAATCTGCAAAATTGCAGACTTACATACTATCACCTTATACATGTCTTCATTTTTCCTCTTGAATCACATACCTTACCTTTGCCACCTTAATTACCCTATTTTTTTAAAAGTATGATGTTCGGATCAATTTGCGTACACCTTAACCTGTTACGTACACTGAAATATTCTTATAAAATGTCAACTTTTTATAAGCGTTAATAGGCAGAGTTAACGAATACTATACTGGTGAAACAGTCGAGGTGCATGCAAGCTGATCGTATGTACAATAAGAATTCTACAACATATTATGTGTATGTGTATGAAGATAAGTAGTGAATTAAAGAGAGAAATTAAGAGATACCTGAATTTTGATGACTCCGTCGCCGTACTACTACAACAACAACCACTCAGTATAATCTCACAAGTGGAGTCGCCCGTACTACTGCATCATTATATTATATTTTTGCCAATTTTTAGAGAAGGAAAAAGAAAATCTAAGTGAGGATAACAAGAAGATGACAGAGTACTGAAAGAGAAGGGGGAAAGGAAAAGAATAGAGGTAATAAGGAACCAAACAAGGAGAAGAGAGAAATTAAAGGGTTGTGTTATGACTTTTGGAGAAAGAGCTCTCTTGTCTTACTCTCATCTTCACCACCAATAGTATTGTTATTTATACCAATTTTATGCTCAAGTGACACCAAGGATAGATCCACTATACTTGAACTATATAGGAAAAATATTAATCCATTGAGTTATGTTCTGCACAATTTAAGTTAAAATTTTAAATTATATGTCTCTAAATGTAACAAAGTAAGTGGTTTTAGAATTACATAAATATATTACCATTAATGAATTAAAGATATCAGATATTATATGCAACCATAGCAAGAAATTTGAATATGTATTAAAAGGCTTTTTTTTCCTTTTTGGTAGGAGTGCATGGAGGGGAATCCTAGAATCTAAGATACAATATCTAAGGGTTTGTTTGGTACGATAGAAAATATTTTTTAATTTTCTCATGTTTGGTTGACTTAAATATTTTGGAAAATATTTTCCTCATTAACTCATTTTTCTCCAATTGGAGGAAAATATTTTCTACTCTCTAACCAAACACTAGAAAATATTTTCCGGAAAAAAGTTTTTCATTCACCAACCAAACAAGGAAAAATAAGTGATAAAACCACTCATTTTTCTTCATCCCAAACACACCCTAAAAGAGAAACTTTTTAAAGGTGGCATTTTTGTTTTCCATATGATGTTTAATATATATATATGAGCCCGATTAATTTAAATTCACATCGTATAAAATTCATTAAAGAAAAAACGCTCCCTGTAAAAAAAATTTATTCACAATTGCTCGAACCCGTTGGCTAACTTTTTAAAGGTGTTACTGGTGGATTAAGATTAGAAGAAATTTCATCGCTGGCAATTGTTAGAAAGAAAAGCAAGCTGCATGTTTTGCCAGTCAGTCTCAAGAGCACGTGTAATAGACTTCTGAGTGTAAATTAAAATAGTATAAACAATAAAGTTCACAATTTAAAATTTATGGGTTTTTACTAGGAGTATCAAATGGGCGGATTGAGCTAATTTTGGGCGGGCCAAATAACCCGTTTAAAAGTTACTAGGGCCAAGATGAGTTAGGTCAAGATGGACTAAAATTGGGAGAAATTCAAAAATAGCCAGATTTACAAGTGGTCATTCAAAAATAGCCATAGTTTCAAAGGTGATCGAAATTTAGCCACTTTTTATGTAAAAATAAATTTGAACGAAAACACTGTTCAAAATCCGGAAAAATATTCCAGCATAATATACTGGAGTTCTAGTATAATATACCGGTCCAGTGTAATATACTGGAGTTTGGAGCATCGGTGCTCCATCTCCAGTTATTATACTGGAGCCAGCAAAGTATACCGGTCCAGCATAATATGCTAGAAGTTCATACACAGGTACACCGAACTCCAATATATTATGCTGGACCGGTCTCTGTTGCAGCAAAATAGTGGCTATACTTCATTCACTTGGTAAACGTTGGCTATTTTTGAATGACCAATCCGAAAACTGGCTAGACCGTGCTATTTTAGGGCCAAGCCCAACCCACCCAAACTCTTATCAACCTTTACTTACTATGTGTTATTTTCTTATGAATTATATAATTACTAATTAATATTTTTTTTCTTTTGGCATGGTCATATATAACATATCAAACAAAAAAAATTATTTCTAAGATATTTTAGCAAAGTTACTCATGGATTAATATGAGCTAAAAATCAGCCCAGCTTTAAGTGAGTTGAGATGTGTTGCGTCAGATGAACCGAGTTCAATAAATGGGCAGGTCAATAACAGCCCAATCTTAAGCGGTTTGAACGGATTATTTGGGCTTGGGTCAAACTTGACAACCCTAGTTTTTACGATGACCTCAAGTAAATATTACTAATAATATCCGGATTCACAGTCAAATATTTATTAGTATTTAATAGATGCTTGCTCTAAATTAAACTACATATGATAATGAAGATCACATTATGCCTGCGGACAATCTTCAGCCTTTTTTTATCATAGCCACTTTCACATCCCAACATGTTGCCTTTAAGCTTACATTTATAAAAAGCATTCAATAATTAATTAAGAGAAAAAATGGAATTCGTTTCCACGTTTAATACTCTCAATCATAAGAGTATTTTATTCTAAATTAGTCTATCTTTAAACGTCTCACTTATAAGAGTAGATCTAAAAAATGTAAGTAATAAACGACTCTCGATTTTCAAAAACATTAAACATTTTGAAAAAAGAAAAAGACTAAAAACTCTTTTCAAGATTTTCGTTAACTTTTAAACTCTTTTCTTCGAGAAGATTAAAAGCTTTTATTTCCATTATTTATTTCCCAACTAAGTATGAGAAAATATTTAACCGTACCTGTTGTACGTTTGCGCCAAATTCGTTTTATCTTAAAATTTATTACTTAAAGTGAGATAAGTATATTTAACCTTGGCAGTAGTACTCCCAAGGATAACAAAAATACTTATAGTAGCAAATTAAAATTTCTTCAACTGAAAAATGTCAAAGTAGACCTTGAAGTGTGATTAACGTGTTAATTATTTTGGACTTTAATTAGAGTGAAAATTATAGTTAGCAAAAGCAGAAAATGAACTAATACGTTTCCTTCAATGAGTCAAATCTTCAGCAAAAAGTAAATAAGCATGTGATTTTCCAGAAGGAAAACCATCAAAAGATGGATAAAAAGGGCACAGAGGGACACCTATAATTGGTTCAGTATTCCCCGCACTTCAATTATTGAAATAAAAAATCAAAAAGAAAAATAAATATTGCTTACGAATTCAAATTTCTTTTTACACATGTCAATAATTAAATATGTTGTTATTTCTTCTTTTCTTCACACTAAATGCTGCAATATATAACAGCAATAACAAATTATGGGTGATTGTTTGTCTTTTAATTTCTTCTACTTTTTTAAATTTCTTCCACTTTTAATTGTCAACCAAATCTTACTTTTTAGTTTCTCTCGTTAAGCTTTTTTCCATGGTCCGACTTAGGGGTGGATGTAGAGCAAATGGTACGGGTTCTCGTGAACCCAGTAACTTTTGCATAGACTTTATATGTATACTAAAAAATTCATAAAAAATGTTTAGCTTGTAACGCAGTTTATTGGTCCAGTTATCATGTAGATTAACTTAAGATTGTTATAGGAACCCATAAACTTAAAATTCTGGATCTGCCTCTGGTCCGACTATATCAATGCGTAATGAATATAAGCTTGTAATTTCATGTGCATGCAAATGGATAGGTCCGTGATGCTTTATTATTTCTTTCTTTTTTTCAGTTGCCTGAAGTTATAATTAATCCTGTGACTACAACTATAAATTGCCTTTTGACTATCCAAATTGTGGAAATATATCAATTTTCCATATATCACATTCTTATCAACAAACAAAAGAGGAAGGGTAACACTACAAACCCCATTGCCCCAAAACAACAACCAAAAAAAAAAAAAACTATTGAAACTACCATATATTGAAACGTCTGCGAGTTAATCCCTTTGTTTCAATTTGTTTGTCTTAGTTTGACTTGGCATAAAATTTAATAAAGATAGAAAGACTTTTGAAATTTGTATTCTAAAATATGTCATAATATTTGTAGTGGTATTATCACTTTTAGCCCGCGTCAAAAACTATTTATATTCAGCAGACGAAAAAATATAAAATTTGTATAATTTTTGTATATAAAATACAAAAAATATATATAAAATATACATTTTTTCGGCTATTATTTTGAGAGAGGCTATACAGTGTTATTTTCCCATATTTGTATGATTAGAAACTTGTGATCTTAAACAAATCATAGCATTTTGTGTGGCTATAAAAATTTCTTATTAAGGAAATATAGGAATGCATCAATCTTTTTTAAACGAACTAACAAGAAAATAGTGTCAACCTTTTTTAAATGAAGGGAGTAGAGATTACAGGATACATTATGATTACAAAAAAAGTGATAATATAACTTCATCACTTAATCATAGAATTATTGTTCATCAAATAAATGTTGGGTTTTCAAAGGGTTAGAGCTTATGTTAATATAACAAAAGTTAACTATGAAGAATTAATTGTGCTTTGTGTTATTGATCTTATAACACCACGTTTTAGTTTCAACCTTTTGCTAAAAAAATTCAATTAGAGCTTGCTAATAGCACTAAATAGGAGCGGAATTAGTATAATACCCAAACCAGAGGCGGACCTACATTGTGGGTTAAGGGGTCACGGGACCACATTAGCCTCGACAAAAATCTTATATATATATATATATATATATATATATATATATGTGCGGAACCATTAAATAGTTTTCGTGTGCATCGAGGAACAGAAAGGCTTACGGGAGAGATGGTTGCGTTGGCTGCACGAGTGCTCTTCTCTGCCGAACGACTAGGGTTCGATACCTATTTTCCGCTTTTTCTCCTCCTTTCTAATTTAGTTCTTGCTTTTTTGTCTTCTTTCTATTTTAGTTCTTTCTCCTCCCTTTCTATTTTAGTTCTTGCTTTTTCTTCTCCTTTCTATTTTAGTTCTTTGAATACAACATAATTTATACTTAATAGCAAATTGCTTTATTTCTTATATTAATCTTTTTCTTAATTCAATTATAGTTTAATACTAACATAAATAGTTAATTCAATTATTCCCTTCCCATACCACCCCTTTCGCGAAAAAATGTTTGGTATTTTCTTTTTTTTTTTATATTTGGATGATAAATTTATTAAGTTTTCGAAAAATTGCACGCCGAATTTTATCGCTAGTGATTAGTACACAATGGTGCCCCCGTCGTGCTCAAATCTTGGGCCCGCCTCTGACCCAAACACACGGTCTTTTTCACAGACTCCTCTCTTTCATTTTCCGCTACTATGAGCTTCTACACTAACACAAGCTAACACGAGATGTTGTACCAAATTATTGTGAAGCCCATTAGTTTATGGGCTTATATAAGTAAATGGGCCTAACTCTTTCAATTTTGCGGCTTTCTTACTCTGGCAATTTTATTTATTTTTTAATTCATGTAAGATTATCATTGCAATATATATATATATGCACCACGAGGTAAAAACCAACACCTTTTAACATGCTAATAGTGCACTAACTATTCTCGTAAGATTATGCAGAATTAGATTTTCTTGGAAATGGTCCATTAAAGAGAACGAACGGCCCAAAAGTGGTTCAGTTGAGTCTACGGAATTAGGCCCAACTGGACCAAATGTATGATTCATCCACGGTAGAAATAGCGTGGGATAGCCACTTTTTAACATGATATTTAGTTTTTATCCAGTATTTCTAATGCTGAGTAAAAATAGTCATTACTTTATTAAAATTAATATGCAAAAATATTTTTACCCTTTCTTCATGTGTGTTGTGTAAATATTAAGGACACTGCAAACATGAAGTTAAGGACACCATGTCCTTAACATTTACACTGCACATATGAAGTTAATGACATGATGTCCTAAAGTTTAACAATGGAAGGTGCAAATACAAGACACTTCGTCCTTAATATTTATACAGCACCCATGTCTAGCATTAGGGGTGGCAAAAGGGCGGGTTGGGCTGAATTTGGGCCGGTCAAGATGGGTTAGGTCAATAAATCGTTCATTGCCCAACCCAGCCCAAAGTATACTTGGGCTTAGATGGGATGGGTCAAGATGGGCTAAACAATGAGTCATAACCCAACCCACCCAACTTGACCCATATTTTAGAACCATGCTCATCTTGCATAAAAAAGCCTTTTACCTTAAAATGTATAAGTTGGAAAATATTTTACGGGTGGGAGTGAGGGTGGGTGGGTGGTGCAAAAAAATGAAAAATTAAAAATACAAAAAAAAATTATTTTGAGGGGGTTTGCACATAAAGTGCAGGGTGTAGTAGTAAAACCAACTCAGTAGTAACAGAAATGACTAAGGAACTGAGCACTAGTAGCGAGCTAAGCAAAATAGTCCAATTATTTATTTTCACAATTTAAAAATAACAAGAATAAATAGGTAAATTCCATAACTCAGTAAATACCATAAAGAAATTTAACAGAAAAATACAACAACAGCAAAAGTAAATACAACTGCACAGCAATGTCACTCCATCAGTCAGCACGCGCACTCATCACTCATCACTCTGCGCTCACTGGGGGTGTGTACAGACTCCGGAGGGGCTCCCAAAGCCCAAGCTCTAAGCACGGACAACTCACGTGCCATCATATCAATACCTGGATCCGCACGGTCAACTCACGTGCTATGTAGACAACTCACGCGTTATGGTATCAATACCTGGACCCGCACGGTAAATTCACGTGCTACACGGACAACTCCGCGCTATGTTATTAATATCCTCACAACCAGGCCCTCGGCCTTACTCAATCATGTACCTCACTAGCCTCACCATCATCAACAAATAAGGGGACACAACCCACATCAAGTACTATAGCATATTAGCAAAAAATAGAGACTGAGGTAAACATGTACAATAATTTCTATGATTGAGTACAAATAATATGAGCATGAATAAATCCTAAACATGATCTCTAACATAAAGGCAAATAATTCAACAACAAGTAACTACGTAAACGCATATGATGGCCATGAGTCCTCACGGGATGGACCAAGTCTCAATCCCTCGAGGTATATACCTATACGCCCGTTACCTAGCGTGGGTCGTATCACCTCCATACAATCACATAATATCAAATTCTACGGGTTTATACCCTCAAAATCAGAGTTAAAACTGTTACTTACCTCAACAACGTAAAATCCTACTTCGGGATGCCCTGGTCTCTAGACTCGGTCTCCAAAAGCTCTGAATCTATCCATAATCAGAATACTACTATCAACATAGTCTAAAGAATCGAATTCCACAATAAAAACTATATAAATATGCCAGAAATCCAAAATCGGCAAAAACCCGGCCCCCGGGACCACATCTCAAAACCAGTCAAAAATGAAAAAATCATGAATCTCGTTCTCTCCCGAGTCTAACCATATAAAATTTATCAAAATCGGACTCCGTTTGGTCCCTCAAATCCTCACTTAAAACTCTCTAAAACTCAAACCCTAACTCCCTCAATTTCACTTTGAAATCATCAATCAAATCCCAAAAATGATGATGGATTCATGAAATATAACCAAAACCGCGTAAAGAACACTTACCCTAATCTATATGGTGAAAATCGCCTCCAAAATCGCCCAAATCCGAGCTCCCCAACTCAAAATATGATCGAATGAACAAACCCTAGTTTTTAACTTGATATTTAGTTTTTATCCAGTATTTTTAATGCTGAGCAAAAATAGTCACTACTCTATTAAAATTAATAAGAAAAAATAATTTTACCCTTTCTTCATGCGTGTTGTGTAAATATTAAGAGCACTGTAAACATGAAGTTAAGGACACCATGTCCTTAATATTTACACTGCACATATGAAGTTAATGACATGATGTCCTAAAGTTTAACAATGGAAGGTGCAAATACAAGACACTTCGTCCTTAATAATTATACATCACCCATGTCTAGCACTAGGGGTGGCAAAAAGGCGGGTTGGACTGAATTTGGGCGGGTCAAGATGGGTTAGGTCAATAAATCGGTCATTGCTCAATCCAGCTCAAAGTGTACTTGGGCTTAGATGGGCTGGGTCAAGATGGGTTAAACAATGGGTCATAACCCAACCCACCCAACTTGACCCATATTTTAGAATCATGCTCATCTTGCATAAAAAAAAGCCTTTTACCTTAAAATGTATAAGCTGAAAAATATTTTACGGGTGGGGTGAGGGTGGGTGGTGCAAAAAAAATTAAAAATTAAAAATACAAAAAAAAAAAATATTTTGAGGGGGTTTGCGCAGAGGGGTGGGGTGGGGGTAGGGTGTAGAGTGGTGCAGAAAAACAAAAACAAAAAAAAAAATTGAAAATATAAAAAAGTAAATTTTTTTAGGGAGGGTGGTTAGGTAGGGTGAGTGGGTCGTACAGAAAAACAAAAAAACATAAAATTAAAACTAAAAAAAAAAAAGAATTTTTTTTGGAGGGGGTTGGGAGGGGGTTGGTGTAGAAAAACAAAACAAAAAACAGAAAATTGAAAATACAAAAAAAGTAAAAAAAAAATTGAGGGTATTCGCCGGGGGGGTAGGGGTAGGATAGGTGAGTGGTGCAGAAAAAAAAAGAACAGAAAATTGAAAATACAAAATATAAATAATATTGGGGCAACTAAGTAAATTTCTAGATAAGTTGGGTTGATATCCCTTTGTTTTGGGTGAGTTTCATGGGTTGTATTTGGGCTGCTTAATGGGTTAGAATGTGCTATAAAAAATAATAAGTTAACTTGGGCTCATCCCAAATTGACCAATGAGCTAAAATATTTCTAGCCCAACCCATTAATCTCTGGGCGGATTAGGCGCGTTGGATGGGTTTGAGCTCAAATTGTCACCCTTATCTAGTACATGGGTATTTTCGTCCGAAAGGATAAAAATTTATTAAGCACTAGCTAAAGAGTAAAGACATTTTAAATAGTGACTAAAGAGTAAAGACATCTCTAATTAGTGGCTAACTGCTCGTTTCCCCTTCATCCACATCCATTTGATGAAATCTCAAAGTTAGATCAATCGTGAATTTTGGAATTTGATCTTTTAAAGATATGCCAAAAGAGTTCTTGAGTTGAATAATGTTCTTACTGAATCCTTAAGATTACAAATTATTAGAATAGTGAGAATAAAGGGTGTCGTGATTTGACTTGCAAGCACCAAATTAATGACGATTTACCCTCTAAATTAAGGGAATTTTTAAATAAATAACTCTAAATTACAAATTTAATGGTATCAATTATGTTTTGATTTGTATTTCATATTTTAGTTTCCTTAAGTAGGTTCATTGTATTCAACGCTTCCGTCTATGCGAGTTTTACGAAGAAAGTAGTTGGTTTCGATAGACCCTCGACTCAAGGAAAGCATGGAAAGAAAGCCATGAAAAAAACAATAATAGCAATAAGACAATAAAAAAATTGAGGTAAAAAAAATAACATGTAATAATAGAAACCTAAAAATAAAGAAATACGAGAATAATACTAACACTGATAGTAATGCTGTATTGTGGTCCGGGCCCGGGCCAAACGGGCTTGGGCTTGAGGCGGGCCGGGCTGAGGCGGTCCCAATGTGTGGAACCGGCCCACGGCGGTCCTAAGCCCACATGGTCCCGAGCTAAATGGGTCGGGCCCGCAGGCCTAACGGGCTTTTTCCGTTTCGGGCTATTATTTTTAAATTTTTTTATCTAAGGCACTTTCTTGTAAACTATATATGTATATACTAGTATAAATTGCTTATATATAGCTATATAAATATATATAGTATGTATAGTATGTATATATAAGGGTGTATTATGTGTATATATAGTTATATATTGCCTTATGTAATATTTTGTAGATCTCGATTTAATCTAACCACTTTAAGGATAGTAATTAATAATTCTCTAACTGATTTTCCAACTGATTTTTCGGCTAAAGAAATTTTCGAATCTTCAAATGAAAAGGGAAAAGAAATTTCTGATCAGATTGATTCGATTAATGAAAATTCTGATATGTTTTTAGGAATGATGCAGGTTGTTACGGCTCATAAGTGGTACATTAAATGTACTATCTTGATTGATAATACTTTCTCTCTAACTGATGTAGCAATGATTGATAGTGGAGCAGATGTAAGTTGTATTCAAGAGAGTCTTGTTCCTACTAAATATTTTCAAAAGACCACTTATTTGGTAAAATCTGCTTCTGGTCATGCTTTAGATATAGAGTATAAATTACCAAATACTCGTATTTGCCAAATAGAGTTGTCACACCTCCTTCTTCACTACACCGCGAGGGGTGAAGGAGTTTTTTCCAATTAAAGGACAATCGAGACGGGATTTATTTATTTATTCAGAGTCGCCACTTGGGAGATTTAGGGTGTCCCAAGTCACCAATTTTAATCCCGAATCGAGGAAAAGAATGACTCTGTTTAACAGTCTGCGAATCAGAAATCCGGATAAGGAATTCTGTTAACCCGGGAGAAGGTGTTAGGCATTCCCGAATTCCGTGATTCTAGCACAGTCGCTCAACTGTTATATTTGGCTTATTTATCTGACTTTATACAATTATGAGCTCATGTGCAAATTTTAACCCTTAAATTGCAACATCATGGAAATATATCTCCAACCACGTCACATCAATGCACCCATGGTTGTTGGCACATTTCAACTCTGTTGAGGTTTGGATTTGGGTCACATAAATGCACACCCGAGTTTTAAGAAAATTAAATTATTAAAGGCGCGCCTAAAGCGACTAGCGTATCATTATTTTTGGGAAGAGGCCGTAAAAATTCACTAGATGGCCAACTCCAAAGTCCATCCGGTTATTGAATCCTTTTATTGAGGACCCCGTAATTTATGATTTACTGTGGCGAGGCACACCCCCTTTATTTTAAGGACAATCCTAAAGTGGCTACATTTTTTTATTTTTAGTTTATCTCTAAAAATAAAAGAAGAAAAATTCTGGTTAATTACATGCTTGAAAAGGTTACCACTTAGTAGTTATTAGCTTGAGACAAATGTTAGTGAGAAGGAATATTACTAAAATTGAAAGTACAAATCAAATACGGAATTGACAAATATTATCAAAAAAAAAAAAGGAAACCAATTATCCTATAACTAAATTAATTCACATGGTTAGATGAATTGAACCCTGGGAATTATTTGTTTACAAATAACTAAAAATAAAAAATTCATCCTTGATTGCTAATGCTTGCTATAGTTTACTAGATTTAATCATTAACTCAACTTGTTTGAACTCAATTCATGCCTATTGGATTAACGATTTTAATGGTTATTACCATAATCTTAACTTCAAATGTAATGTATCTACATATTCTATGGAATTACTAACTGTTTTTATTTTTATAATTAGGTAGACCTAGACCAAACAAACCCCTTCTAAACAAATAAACTGCCTAAACCAAACCATAATGCCTAATTCGCAAAACTCATGCCTTGGCTAACTATTCAAGAATAATCTATTGTTTCAGGTCAATACCAGCTCCAACTATGATTACTTAAACTTGTTTAATTCCAACAACTCAAAACACTTAATTCGAAGTGAGATAGAATTCTAAATACAATACACTGGAAACTATTAATAGTTTACAAATTACAGTTTATAATCAAAAGAAAATAGTTCTAGTCAAATATAAATTCCATCATCCATATTCTTAATTTGAATTACAAAGATAGACTATACATCTGCCTATCATTTGACTATTAAACATGCAAATACAAATTAAATACTTGACTACTTGAGTATTTCTTTTCACTACAACAGCCGCATTACAATGATTCGAAAGTGTACCTGATAATAGAAACAGAAGAAAAGAGTGAAGATCAGTAGACCAGTAGCTAACAGCAGCGACAATCAACACCAATACAGAATGACAACCAACAGAAATAATCCCAGCAATCAAGCAGTCCAGAAATCCAGTGAAGTAATGAAATGACAACAGAAAACTAAACACAGACATATGCAAGGAAACAGTAGTTTTCTGTTTTGTCAATCACTCAAAGAAAGCAGCCTAAAACTCTTAAGCTTGAGAACTCCAACTCTTAATGCAAAGGTTTGTATTATTTCCAATTCTATGTCTATTCTTCTCTCTCTGTCTGATTTTTAAGATTTTTCTCTCTTTCAGTCTACCCTCTTTCTGTCCAGACCTTCCCCTCTCTTTATACAAGTATCCTCTTTTCCCCTAGGTGTTGCCCGACCCCTCTCTTCTTTGAAAAATCAGAATTTTTCCACTATCTGCCACTAAGACTGCCTTTTCCACTTAATCAGCCCCCCATTTTCTTTTGTTCCCCATTAGGGTATTAATTAATACTCCACTAATAAAGCACTAATACTAAAATATAAACCTAACTGTTTCAATCCCAAATTGCCCCTGAAAACCCTTAATATTACTGCAATCCTAACACAAATACTACTGCATTACAGCTTTTAATTCTGAAACTCTGTTTAATCTAACAGTTATCTAAGATTACTTCTGGCTAACAGCTATAACCAATTCAGATTATTCAACTCAAACAACATTTCAACTAGGATTCAAATCAGATCGAGTATCATCAGAATAAAGATCAATGAATCAGGAAATAACCATACTGAACTAAAGGAGCAATTGGCATATATACAGGGAATAAACTAACACAAATCCTAGACAAAAAGCATATGAACATTGTAAACATATTGAATGAGAATATATGCAGAAAGATGATGAATAATTAAGAGAAAAAGGATCAAACACAATATAAAGGAAACCACTGGAAAACCATGGACAAAGAATGCCGAAAAACTATACGAACAACCTAATCAACGAAGCTTAATTGATCGATTATATATTACAATCAACACTGAACAAATCAGAAACAAAGAAATAGGTAATTCGGGTAATTTCAGTGTTATTGACAAAATCATGTATTAACTGGAAACTAATTAATCGACACAACTTATTAATCGATTACACAAATTATAACACATAACAAATATAGCAAACAAAACAAATGACAGAATTGGTCCTAGTGAGTATGAACAGAATCAATTGACCAAAAGAATTTAAAAATCAATACAACAAATAAACAGATACGTATAGAAGAAAAATGAGCAAATACGAAGGAAAGAAAAGGAAATACCTCATAATACCAGAATTATACGGACCCAGTCTTCGAAACTCTGATTCGGCCACTTTGATATCGAACAGACCTTAGTCGAAGTATTCTTAACTGAAAATACTTCGATTAAGGTAGATTAGACCCCAACCTTTTATTTAATTTGGGCAGATTCCATGATTTGGAATTTTAGGGTTCTTGAGGGTCTGATTTGGGGCTTGATCATTTTTGGTCAGATTCGAACCAAACCAAGTTTGGTTTGGTTACGAGTGAGGTCATGAGAGTGACTGGTGTGATTTTGGGGTACATTAGGGTAGTTTCAGGTTTTGCCTGAATCTTCAAATGAAGATTCAAGTAGTTCCAGGAAGATTCGACCTAAGCTACTACCGGATTCATGACGAGGATGGTCAGGAGAAGCCATGGTGTTGATTTGGAAGCCATCGGAAAAGGTTGGGTTTTCAGACCAAGCTTTGATCGAAGATTCGAGACGTTGGGGCCTGATTCGAAGGAAACTAACATCAGATCTGAAAAGAGGATGTCGTAGGGAAGCTATGGTGTTAAGGTGGTGGCCGGCGGCGTAGTTGCCGCCGGGTTTCAGGCGAAGGGGAGCTAGGGCGGCTAGGGTTTGGGGTCTGTCTCTGAAGGAGACGATGAACAGGAAAAGGGGGGGTGTTTGGTTTGGGGTGGGGGGTGGGGTAGAAGATTAAGTTTATACAGGGGAGGGGTGGATGGATCCTGGCCATTGGATCAGGTGATATTGATGGCCAGGATCTATTCACTTAAGGGAACGGTGCCGTTTTGGTTTAGTGGGGATTGGGTCGGTCTCAGATGGGAATGGGTCAGGTCAGGAGGGAAAGCCTGGGAACCATTGGATCAACAACGATGAACAGTCCTGATCAAATACAGCCATACGACGTCGTTTGGATTGGTTGCAGGTGGACTGGATTTGGCCGGGTATAGAGAAAATTTTGGGCCTGATTTTTGGTTTTAAAGTTTTTTGGCCCAGATCTGATTGGCCCTATGTTTTTTTAATTCTTTTCATTTTCTTCTTTTAATTAATAATTTAACAAAAAAATCTAAAAATAAAAATGTAAAACCAAAATCAAAGTACAAAATATTAACTCTTATCAACAATTATCACACAAGTAAAAATATAAAATCACACGATGGCACACTTTAAATGCATATTTTCTTCTTTTAAAACCAAATTATGGTTTAATTAATTCCTAATTGCACAATCAAATCCTAAATATGCATGCATATGTATTTTTATTTTTTTATTTTATTTTAATTAATTAAAATAGGATAAACATTCATAGACAAAAAACACAAATAATTATCCAAAAATGCCACGTAAATCCTAAAAATTGCACACCAAGAGAATTCTGTTTTATTTTTGATTTCTTTTGGAGTAGTTTTCGTGAAGCAAAAATCACGTGCTCACAGCTGCCCCTCTTTGTCCGAAAACATGAAGAGTTTTCGTACCAAGATAAAGTGAGCGGATACGAGCGATTTTTGCCCGCTTGACTATTCCGTGCGAAGCATTTTTGGAAAAATTTAACCGAACCTTTGCTTCAAAGGTTTCCTACATATCCCTGGCTAAAAGGGAATCATGTTAATGTAGTTCGGGAAGTTTTGGTAGCTGGGACTACAATGGAACTGCGATTTTGCCGTTACTGTTGCTGCATATTGTTGCTACTGCTTTTCGATCTCTTTATTACACCGTGCCAAAAGAAAAATAAGAAGCTAGACTAAGCTAGGAATTACAAAATCTTATCTGTCTTCCCCTTGCTCTGGTTGCCTTGCTTTCTTGTCAGCATGTGTTTCCTCTGGTGCCTTTCTTTCGAAAACTGCTGGGGATGACACTGGCCTTTTGCCTTTTTGAGCATAAGTTTTATTATTCCGTTCTGTCTGCTGGGGACACTGCTTCCTACATTAAAGCTTGTTATGCTAGGGATCTTTGTTGTACTCCTCCTCATTACTGACTTCTGTTTGATCTTGAAATGTACTCCTCCGTTCTGCAGGCGGGCTCCTGACTTCAACAACTTCCTCAAAATTTTAACACCTCCATTCTCCAGGCGGGCTCCTGACTTCTTCAAAATATAACGACCTCCGTTCTACAGGCGGGCTCCTGACTTCAACAACTTCTCAAATTCTAGCACCTTCATTCTCCAGGAGGACTCCTAACTTCTTCAACTTAAAAATATAACGACCTCCGTTCTACAGGCGGGCTCCTGACTTCAACAACTTCTTAAATTCTAACACCTCCATTCTCCAGGCGGGCTCCTGACTTCAACAACTTTCTCAAATGTTCAGCCTCCATTCTCCCGGCGGGCCCCTGACTTCTTCAACTTCTTAACTTTTAACACCTCCATTCTCCAGGCGGGCTCCTGACTTCAACAACAACTTTAAAAATAATTTAGCCTCCATTCTCCAGGCAGGCTCCTGACTTCTCTGACTTAAAAATAACACCTCCATTCTCTAGGCGGGCTCCTGACTTCTTCAACTTAAAAATATAACGACCTCCGTTCTACAGGCGGGTTCCTGACTTCAATAACTTCTTAAATTTTAACACCTCCATTCTCCAGGCGAGCTCCTGACATCAACAACTTTCTCAAATGTTCAGCCTCCATTCTCCAGGCGGGCTCCTGACTTCTTCAACTTTAAAATATAACACCTCCATTCTCCAGGCGGGCTCCTGACTTCTTCAACTTTCTCAAATGTAATACCTCCATTCTCCAGGCGGGCTCCTGACTTCTTCAACTGCTTCCTTCAAAACTGGTGTTTTATTCCTCTGAAAACTGCTGGGGATAACACCGATATTTTATTTCACAAATATGTCATTTTCCTTCTTCAAAGACTATTTCCTTTAAAGCTGGTGCTTTCACTTCCTGAAACCTGCCGGGAATAACACTGCTAGGGAATTATCTTCCTCCTTTTAACAATGGTGGGGATGATATTGATTCAAAGGTCATTGCTTTTACAATTTTGGGTTATCTTGCTTCTTCCAAGATTGCTTTTCTTTTAAAACTTGTATCTCCCTTCTTGTATACTGCTGGGGATTTTGTTTTCTTCAAAACTTGTGTTATCTTCTCTCTTTCCCAAATGGCTATCTGATTTTAAGAAAATTTTCGTAATGAGATAAAATTTTCTGCCCTAGTTTAATAATCCTCTTTGTGACCCTGTCTTCCTGTGGTCAATAATATTTCCTTTTTCCTGCTTTAAATCAAAGAAAAATTTGTTAGTTTAAAACGTGGTGAGTGATCGTGCCACTTCTGCTGGAGATGGTTTTTCCCTTTTTCTTTTCCCTGCTTTGCTACAAAACTTGCTGGGGATGATATTCCTGCTGGGGATGGTTTTTTCTTTTCTCTTCCTTCCCCGCTCTGTGTTGTCCGACTATTGTGGAACCTGGTCGAGAATTTGTCGGAGTTGTTCCTGTATCTCGCAAATCTGCTGGGGATCCTCTTGGAATTTGATCCATAACTTCCCTTGGAAATTTGGGCCTCTTAGGATCTAGACCCATTCATCATTTGGTCTTGCGACAAACTTCTTTTCGCTTTGTCGCCTTATCTTTGGCTTGTCCTATTCGCATTTTGCCTTGCACCATTTTGGCAACTGGTAGCAAGCTCTGAAAATCCTTTTCAAAAATAAACTGTTGGGGAAGTAAAATCTTTTAAACCAAGAAATGAAAGAGTGATAATTTTAAAGATAGAAAAAGAAGTCTTTCTGAACAAATGCTGGGGAAAAAGAAAAGAAAAGAACTTATCTGAATGATATAACCAATCCCAACGATCATGTCGTGCATTCCGAATTGATCAACCCAGTCTATTTGTATCAATCAATCTTTCGGATGGCATCATCTCGCTGGGGATAAATAAATACTCAACTTTTGCCAAATGTGGACCTTTTCCGCCAATCTCGCCTTATCGCCTCATAGTGCCCTTCGAGGGGTTTTCACTAATAAGACTCTCTCATTTCTCTCAACTCCCGTCGCCTCATGGTGCCTGTGAAGGTTTTCACTGATAAGACTCTCTCATTTTATTTTATTTTTCAGCTGGGGATTGGAGCGTTGTCGATATGACGCTCTTTTTTGGGGATTCTTTCGGCTATCAATTCATTTCCAGTTTATGATCCTCTTCTCTGCTGGGTATCAGAGTGTTGTTCCTGACTTCCACGTGCATGAACTTGGCACTTCTCGGATACTGATCGGGAGGTCTTTTTTGGACATCAATATGGTTTTTTATGTATGGCTAAAAGGAAAAGGGGTATCAAAAGTTTAAAATAATTTGGAGGGGTGAAACAGTACAACTCTTGGAATCAAACTTTCTTTTCACACCTTCTGCCCCAGTTCTTCTTGCTTGGGTATTTTTATTTTTTGGTTACACTATGACCGAGCCGTGAGGCGCCTACGTATCCTTCTTTGAGGAATCAGGTCAAACGTAGTTCCCAATTCCTTTGTTTTTCTTGTGACTTTTCTTTTGTCTTTATTATCATTATTTTTCTCTTTTTCTTTTTCTTTTATTTTAATTACTGATTCCAAAAGAGGGATATGAAAGAATAAATAAGGCTCAAAAGGGTAAGCAAAGGTTAAAGTATTTTGGATAGAAGAAAGAATTGCCTCCGTCATTTCATTCTTCGATAAATGCCAACCACAAACACACGACAATTACAATCAAAAGAGATCATACATAATATCTCTTAACTACGTCGGAATTGATAGCTATGTCGACGCAGTTCTCTTCGATATCTGTTAAACATAAAGCGCCATTGGACAACACTCTGGTTACAATGAATGGTCCTTGCTAATTCGGGGTGAACTTGCCCTTTGCTTCTGTTTGGTGTGGCAGGATTCGTTTCAACACTTGTTGCCCCACTTCAAATTTTCCTGGGGCGCACCCTCTTGTTGTAGGCTCTTGCCATTCTCCTTTGATATAACTGGCCATGACACACAGTTGCCAATCTCTTTTCATCAATCAAGTTCAACTGCTCCAAACGGGTTTTGACCCATTCGTCATCATCAATCTCAGCCTCAGCGACAATTCGAAGGGATGAAATTTCAATTTCCGCAGGTATTACTGCTTCAGTTCCATATACCAACAAATAAGGGGTTGCACCTACTGAAGTCCGGACGGTAGTACGATAACCCAACAATGCAAATGATAATTTTTCATGCCATTGCCTGGACCCTTCTACCATCTTCCTCAGTATCTTTTTGATGTTCTTGTTGGCTGCTTCAACAGCTCCATTCGCCTTGGGACGATATGGTGTGGAATTACGGTGTGTAATCTTAAACTGTTGACATACTTCTTTCATCAAATTGCTGTTAAGATTAGCACCATTATCCGTGATGAACACTTTTGGGACCCCAAATCTACAGATGATATAGGAGTGAACAAAATCCACCACTGCTTTCTTGGTTACCGACTTGAAAGTTTTAGCTTCAACCCACTTAGTAAAATAATCGATGGCCACTAGAATGAACCTATGACCGTTAGTAGCTGCCGACTCAATAGGTCCAATGACATCCATGCCTCATGTAACAAATGGCCATGGCGCTGACATTGCATGCAATTCTGTCGGCGGAGAATGGATCAAATCTCCGTGTATTTGACATTGATGGCATTTCTGCACGAAATTGATACAATCATGCTCCATAGTGAGCCAATAATATCCTGCTCGAAGAATCTTCTTCGCCAATACATATCCGCTCATATGTGGCCCACAAACTCCAGCATGGACCTCTGTCATAACTGTCGTGGCTTGAATGGCATCTATACATCTCAGCAATCCCAAATCTGGGGTTCTTTTGTACAACACTCCTCCACTGAGGAAGAAACCACTTGACAATCGCCGAATGGCTCTTTTTTTATCTCTGGTGGCCTGCTCCGGGTATATCCCCATCCTGAGGTACTCTTTGACGTCATAAAACCATGGCTCGCCATCCACTTCTTCCTCTATCATGTTGCAATAGGCATGCTGATCACGAACCTGGATGTGCAATGGGTCAACATGAATTTTGTCTGGGTGGTGCAACATTGATGCTAAAGTGGCCAATGCATTGGCAACCTCATTGTGAACTCTTGGGATGTGTCTGAACTCCACTAATCGAAATCGCTTGCTCAGATCGTGCAAACATTGTCGATATGGTATGAGCTTCAAATCCCGTGTTTCCCATTCACCCTGAATTTGATGCACCAGGAGGTCCGAGTCCCCCAAGACCAAGACGTCCTGGACATCCATGTCTGCAGCTAATCGTAAACCCAAAATGCATTCCTCATACTCAGCCATGTTTTTGGTACAATAGAAACGCAGTTGAGCTGTAACAGGATAATGATGTCCTGTTTCAGAAATAAGCACTGCTCCTATTCCAATTCCCTTCGCATTTGCGGCTCCATCAAAGAAAAGCTTCTAACCGGGTTCCTTAGGTAACTCCAACTCATCTATATGCATTACTTCCTCGTCAGGAAAATACGTCCTCAACGGCTCGTATTCTTCATCAACAAGATTCTCAGCCAAGTGATCTGCCAACACTTGGGCCTTCATGGCTGTCCTCGTCACATAGACGATGTCAAACTCCGTGAGTAATATTTGCCATTTTGCTAACCTTCCTGTGGGCATAGGTTTTTGGAAAATATACTTTAGCAGATCCAAGCGGGAAATGAGATAAGTAGTATATGAGGATAAATAATGCTTCAATTTCTGGGCCACCCAAGTTAGGGCGCAACATGTCTTCTCGAGTTGAGTGTACTTAACCTCATATACTGTAAACTTCTTGCTGAGATAATAGATGGCTTGCTCCTTTCTTTCTGTAATGTCGTGTTGCCCCAACACGCAGCCAAACGAATTCTCCAAGACCGTTAGATAAAGAATTAATGGTCTCCCCGGCTTAGGGGGAACCAATACGGGTGGATTTGATAAATATTCTTTGATCTAGTCGAATGCCTCTTGGCATTCTGTCATCCATCCTACTGCGGCATCCTTCTTCAACAGCCGAAAAATGGGTTCACAGGTTGCTGTGAGTTGAGCAATAAATCTGTTGATGTAATTCAACCTTCCCAACAGACTCATTACTTCTGTCTTGTTCTTCGGCGGTGGCAAATCTTGGATAGATTTGATCTTTGATGGATCCAGTTCGATACCTCGCCGACTGACAATGAATCCCAAAAGCTTCCCAGATGGAACCCCAAATGCACATTTGGTCGGGTTGAGCTTAATATCATACCTTCGAAGTCTTTGGAAAAACTTCCTTAAGTCTGCTACGTGGTCTTCCTGATGCTTGGACTTTATGATCACATCGTCTACGTACACCTCAATTTCTTTGTGGATCATGTCATGAAACACAGTGGTCATTGCTCTCATGTACGTCGCCCCAGCATTCTTCAAACCAAATGGCATTACCCGGTAGCAATAAGTTCCCCACGGCGTAATGAAGGTTGTCTTTTCCGCATCTTCCTCATCCATCAGAATCTGATGATACCCAGCATAGCAATCCACAAAAGATCCGATCTCACGTCCGGCACAATTGTCGATCAAGATATGGATGTTGGGTAAAGGAAAGTTGTCTTTAGGGCTTGCCCTGTTCAAATTGTGGTAATCGACACATACCCTGATCTTTCCATCTTTCTTTGGTACCGACACCACATTAGCCAACCAATCAGGATATCGAGTGACACGAATAACCTTTGCTTGAAGCTGCTTGGTTACTTCTTCTTTAATCTTCACACTCATATCCGTTTTGAACTTCCTCAATTTCTACTTGACGGGAGGGCATGCCGGGTCAGTGGGCAATTTATGAACCACTAAATCTGTGCTTAACCATGGCATGTCATCATACGACCATGCAAAAACATCTTTGAACTCAATAAGTATTTTGATCAATTCCTCCCTGATATTTGGTGCAATGTGGATGCTTATTTTAGTTTCTCTAATATCGCCAGCATCCCCTAAATTGATGGCTTCTGTGTCATTTAAATTGGGTTTGCATTTTTCTTCAAACTGGCTTAACTCCCTGTTTATCTCCTCGAATGCTTCATCCTCATCGTATTCCGATTCATTATCATAATCGACCTCTTGTATGGTTAGCTCGGAATCAGATTGATCTTTTAGACTAGGTTGAAGATCCGTTGTGCATGCCATGTCATTAGAACCAGTATGAAAAGAACTGTTCAGAAAAAGAAACGAAAGAAACAAAATTAAAAATAATAAAAAATAAAATAAGAAATAAAGAAGAAACTTTTCGTTTTATTGAATTATGGGATAACAAGGTTTCACACTTTATTGAACACAATAAAAAGAAATCTGGATTACAACCCTGGAATAATCCAGAAAACAGAAAAGGAAAATCAGAGCCAACTACCAGGACTCCCTCCAAGTAGGAAGAGAAGTAGCTATCCAATTGTTGACCTTGACCTTAGGACCCACAAACTGTATGTCTGCCTTACTGGAACCCTCTCTAGCTTCTATCATGTTGATATTGGCAAACACTCTTTCAAAGCTTTCATTCAAATCTCCATCTGGCCCCATCAGAGGTCCAAGAACTTCCGGGACCGGCAACTTTCTGCACCCTGCTTTGACAAATGATCTGGACAAGCGTGGGACTGGCTTAGGAAGGACCCAAACTCTTTTCTTCAATTTGCGGGCTCGCTTCACATCCGCTGCGGTAGGCTTGAATCCCAACCCAAAAGTTTCCAGGTTCTTGGGCAAAGAAACTGGCTGGATCATTCCCTGCAGATCAACCCCCAGACCTTTCCCTGGTACAAACCCATTATTCAACATTTCTGAGGCTATCATGAAGGTTGCAGCTGTGATTCTGGGAAGTTAAAGGCCCCCGCCCTCAGGAATTTTGTCTACTGAGACTGCATCGAAAACCTGATAAACCCATGGGCCCTTATCATCGTCGGTTTCTATGAAGGGCACAATAGCATCACTGACGGCGTGTGTGCCGTCATCCCCGTGTACCACAATCTCTTGTCTATCCCATTCAAATTTGACCACTTGATGCATTATAGAAGGCATTGCCTTAGCTGCATGGATCCAGGGTCGTCCCAACAAAAGATTATACGACACCGCCACATCTATTACTTGAAATTCCATGGTGAACTCGACTGGACCAATGGTTAATTCTAGTACGATATCACCCACTGTATCAGTGCCACCCCCATCAAAACCTCGGATGCAGACACTGTTCTTGTGGATCCTATCATCAACAACCTTTAGTTTGTTCAGAGTGGCCAAAGGATAGATATTAGCACTTGACCCATTATCAATTAGTGCTCGAGTGACCACCGATTCTTCGCATTTTACCGTCAGGTAGAGTGCTCTATTGTGTATAGTACCCTCTACCGGTAACTCATCGTCAGAGAATGTCACTCGGTTTACTTCGAAGATCTTGTGCGCTACTTTCTCCAAATGGTTCACTAAGAGCTTGTCCGGGACATAGGCTTCGTTCAGAATCTTCATTAAGGCCTGACAATGGTCGTTTGAATGGATTAACAAAGATAGCAACGAAATCTGGGTCGGGGTCTTTCTCAATTGCTCTATAATTGAGTAATCCTGCGCCTTCATCTTCTTCAAAAATTCCTCTGCTTCTTCCTCCGTCACTGGCTTCTTTATTGTTTCCGGATTGACCCTTCTCAATTCTGCGGGACCAAAACACCTTCCCGACCAAGTTAACCCCCTGTGCCTCGCATACGTCTTCCATAACCTCCTTCCCCTTATGCGTCACTGTCACTTGATTGTAGCTCCACAACATAGCTTTCTCACTTGTTATCGGCAACTGTATGACTGGCTTGATAACAACTGGTTCCACGTGGACCCCTTTTACTACCAACATTGGTTTGTTTGCTACTCCCTACAACACTGCTCTGACTGACTCTGGCTTCTTTGCAGCAACAGACAATCCTTTCCCTACTACCACAAATGGCTTGTCATATACCTTTCCCGACTGTATCACTACCTTTCCACTGGTCGACTCTTCATTAGGACTGGTGCGAATCATCATTACCGTTTGTGAGGGTTTTTTTGGTTTCCCTCCTTCGTGTACTAGTTCGATCATGTGGGCTTCATGGTGCACCGGTAACGGATTTTCATTGATGTTGGGTGCCTCTGGTGCCTGAACCTCGATCCTATTCGTGTCAATAAGATCTTGTATGGCAGTCTTCAACTTCCAACATTTCTCAGTATCATGCCCGGGAGCACCCGAACAATATTCGCAGCTTACTGAATGGTCCAGATTTTTGGGAAGGGGATTTGGCAATTTGGTTTCAACAGGACTTAGTAGGCCTATCTGCTTCAACTTGTGAAACAGAGTAGTATAGGTTTCTCCCAACGGAGTGAATGTTCTTGGCTTCTGCATCCTTTTGTTCCTGAAAGCCTGATTTCCGCGGAAGCTTGGCCCTAAAGGATTCCTGTAGGCCCTCGGTGGTGGATATGTGTTTTGTGGAGGTAGATATGTGTTTTGTGGAGGTAGATATGTATATTGGGGAGCCGGTGCACGCCATTGCGAATAAGCCGGAGGCTGGCTGTATGTTTGGGCGTGATGGACGGAGAAGTGGGGCTCTTGTGGTGGATAATAGGGTTGTGGAGGGTTGTATGGATTGTGTAGGTAGTTTGGGTAATGGGGTCTGGTTTGATAGCAAGGGGCTGGACCTCTTGATCTGGACCAAGTACCTGTTTCGACTGTTGCAACCTCCTCTCTCTTCTTTTTCCCAAGCGCACCTCCCGTGCCGCTTTGGATAGCCTGAGTTGTAGCCTTGATCGCCGAGTAACTCATTATCTTGTTGGACCTGAGTCCCTCTTCAACCATATCGCCCATTTTTACTACTTCATTGAAGGATTTATCAACCGACGTCACCAGGTGACCAAAATAGGTTGGCTCCAATGTTTGTAAGGAGTAGTCCACCATTTCACCCTCCCTCATTGGCGGATCAACTCTTGCTGCTTGTTCTCTCCAGCTGAATCCGAATTCCCTGAAGCTCTCTCCGGGCCTTTTCTCAAGCTTTAACAGTGTGAGACGGTCGGGGACGATCTCAAGGTTATACTGGAAATGACCTGCAAATACTTGTGCCAAATCATCCCAGGTATACCACCTGCTGGGATCCTGCCTCGTGTACCATTCTAATGCGGACCCGCTTAAACTTTGGCCGAAATAGGCAATCAACAACTCATCCTTTCCACCTGCCCCTCTTATCTTACTGTAGAAACCTCGTAGATGTGCCATGGGATCACCATGTCCCTCGTATAAGTCAAACTTTGGCATCTTAAAACCTGCCGGCAATTGAACATCGGGGAATGGACACAGATCTTTGTAGGCCACACTAACTTGGCTGCCCAATCCATGCATATTCCTGAAGGATTTCTCCAGGCTTTTCACTTTACGGAGCACTTCATCCTACTCCAGATTTTTAGCTGGCCTTTCAGTTTCTGTAGGGAACTGAAGGTGAGGGGTGTAAGTGTATGGCTCGGGCGGTTTGAAGGTGAGTTCAGGAGGATAGTATTGATTGTCTTGAGCCTGAAACACTGGTTCATCAGGGGATTTTTGCAACGTGGCGGGTGGAGGTGCCATGAAAATAGGAACAGTTGGTGGAGGAGGGTTTTGTTTAGGTGGTGAAGCTTGGGGATTATAGGAAGTTTCTCCCTGATAGTATTGGGCCGTGGGGAAGCTCGCTGATGGACCAGTAGAAGGGTGTTCCGGAGTCCGAGCTGGTGAAAGGGTAGGAGTAGGGGGAAGTATTGGTGGTGTTTGTCCCTTAGCCCAGGCTAAGTGCATCCCAGCAATATCTTGTCTCAACATGTCCATTTCCTCCTTCATCATTTGCATCTCTGTCTTTTCCTCCTCAACACTTTTGTCCGAACCAGACATACTTTCCGGAATGCCGAACCAGACATGTCTTCTCAAGTTGAGTGTACTTAACCTCATATACTGTAAACTTCTTGCTGAGATAATAGATGGCTTGCTCCTTTCTTCCTGTAATGTCATGTTGCCCCAACACGCAGCCAAACGAATTCTCCAAGACCGTTAGATAAAGAATTATAAGTCTCCCCGGCTCAGGGGGAACCAATACGGGTGGATTTGATAAATATTCTTTGATCTGGTCAAATGGCTCTTGGCATTCCGCCGTCCATCCTACTGCGACATCCTTCTTCTACAGCCGAAAAATGGGTTCACAGGTTGCTGTGAGTTGAGCAATAAATCTGCTGATGTAATTCAACCTTCCCAACAGACTCATTACTTCTGTCTTGTTCTTCGGCGGTGGCAAATCTTGGATAGATTTGATCTTTGACGGATCCAGTTCGATACCTCGCCGACTAACAATAAATCCCAAAAGCTTCCCAGATGGAACCCCAAATGCACATTTGGCCGGGTTGAACTTAATATCATACCTTCGAAGTCTTTGGAAAAACTTCCTTAAGTCTGCTACGTGGTCTTCCTGATGCTTGGACTTTATGATCACATCGTCTACGTACACCTCAATTTCTTTGTGGATCATGTCATGAAACACAGTGGTCATTGCTCTCATGTACGTCGCCCCAGCATTCTTCAAACCAAATGACATTACCCGGTAGCAATAAGTTCCCCACGGCGTAATGAAGGCTGTCTTTTCCGCATCTTCCTCATCCATCAGAATCTGATGATACCCAGCATAGCAATCCACAAAAGATCTGATCTCACGTCCGGCACAATTGTCGATCAAGATATGGATGTTGGGTAAAGGAAAGTTGTCTTTAGGGCTTGCCCTGTTCAAATTGTGGTAATCGACACACACCCTGATCTTTCCATCTTTCTTTGGTACCGGCACCACATTAGCCAACCAATCAGGATATCGAGTGACACGAATAACCTTTGCTTGCAGCTGCTTGGTTACTTCTTCTTTAATCTTCACACTTATATTCGTTTTGAACTTCCTCAATTTCTGCTTGACGGGAGGGCATGCCGGGTCAGTGGGCAATTTATAAACCACTAAATCTGTGCTTAACCCCGGCATGTCATCATACGACCATGCAAAAACATCTTTGAACTCAATAAGTGTTTTGATCAATTCCTCCCTGATATTTGGTGCAATGTGGATGCTTATTTTAGTTTCTCTGATATCGCCGGCATCCCCTAAATTGATGGCTTCTGTGTTATTTAAATTGGGTTTCCATTTTTCTTCAAACTGGCTTAACTCCCTGTTTATCTCCTCAAATGCTTCATCCCCATCGTATTCGACTTCATTATCATAATCGACCTCTTGTATGGTTAGCTCGGAATCAGATTGATCTTTTAGACTAGGTTGGAGATCCGTTGTGCATGCCATGTCATTAGAACCAGTATGGAAAGAACTGTTCAGAAAAAGAAACGAAAGAAACAAAATTTAAAATAATAAAAAATAAAATAAGAAATAAAGAAGAAACTTTCGTTTTATTAAATTATGGGATAACAAGGTTTCACACTTTATTGAACATAATAAAAAGAAATCTGGATTACAAAACTGAAAAATCCAGAAAACAGAAAAGGAAAATCAGAGCCAACTACCAGGACTCCCTCCAAGTAGGAAGAGAAGTAGCTATCCAATTGTTGACCTTGACCTTAGGACCCACAAACTGTATGTCTGCCTTACTGGAACCCTCTCCAGCTTCTATCATGTTGATATCGGCAAACACTCTTTCAAAGCTTTCATTCAAATCTCTATCTGGCCCCATCAGAGGTCCAAGAACTTCCGGGACCGGCAACTTTCTGCACCCTGCTTTGACAAATGATTTGGACAAGCATGGGACTGGCTTAGGAAGGACCGAGACTCTTTTCTTCAATTTGTGGGCTCGCTTCACATCCGCTGTAGTAGGCTTGAATCCCAACCCAAAAGTTTCCAGGTTCTTGGGCAAAGAAACTGGCTGGATCATTCCCTGCAGATCAACCCCCAGACCTTTCCCTGGTACAAACCCATTATTCAACATTTCTGAGTCTATCATGAAGGTTGCAGCTGTGATTCTGGGAAGTGGAAGGCCCCCGCCCTCAGGAATTTTGTCTACTGAGACTGCGTCGAAAACCTGATAAACCCATGGGCCCTTATCATTGTCGGATTCTATGAAAGGCACAATAGCATCACTGACGGCGTGTGTGCCGTCATCCCCGTGTACCACAATCTCTTGTCTATCCCATTCAAATTTGACCACTTGATGCAGTGTAGAAGGCATTGCTTTAGCTGCATGGATCCAGGGTCGTCCCAACAAAAGATTGTACGACACCGCCACATCTATTACTTGAAATTCCATGGTGAACTCGACTGGACCAATGGTTAATTCCAGTACGATATCACCCACTGTGTCAGTGCCACCCCCATCAAAACCTCGGATGCAGACACTGTTCTTGTGGATCCTATCATCAGCAACCTTTAGTTTGTTCAGAGTGGCCAAAGGACAGATATTGGCACTTGACCCATTATCAATTAGTGCTCGAGTGACCACCGGTTCTTCGCATTTTACCGTCAGGTAGAGTGCTCTGTTGTGTTCAGTACCCTCTACCGGTAACTCATCGTCAGAGAATATCACCCGGTTTACTTCGAAGATCTTGTGCGCTACTTTCTCCAAATGGTTCACTAAGAGCTTGTCCGGGACATAGGCTTCGTTCAGAATCTTCATTAAGGCCTGACAATGGTCGTTTGAATGGATTAACAAAGATAGCAACGAAATCTGGGTCGGGGTCTTTCTCAATTGCTCTATAATTGAGTAATCCTGCGCCTTCATCTTCTTCAAAAATTCCTCTGCTTCTTCCTCCGTCACTGGCTTCTTTATTGTTTCCGGATTGACCCTTCTCAATTCTGCGGGAGCAAAACACCTTCACGATCAAGTTAACCCCTGTGCCTCGCATACGTCTTCCATAACCTCCTTCCCCTTATGCGTCACTGTCACTTGATTGTAGCTCCACAACACAGCTTTCTCACTTGTTATCGGCAACTTTATGACTGGCTTGATAACACCTGGTTCCACGTGGACCCTTTTTACTACCAACATTGGTTTGTTTGCTACTCCCTGCAACACTGCTCTGACTGACTCTGGCTTCTTCGCAGCAACAGACGATCCTTTCCCTACTACCACAAATGGCTTGTCATATACCTTTCCCGACTGTATCACTGCCTTTCCACTGGTCGACTCTTCATTAGGACTGGCGCGAATCATCATTACCGTTTGTGAGGGTGTTTTTGGTTTCCCTCCTTCGTGCACTAGTTCGATCAAGTGGGCTTCATGGTGCACCGGTAACGGATTTTCATTGATGTTGGGTGCCTCTAGTGCCTGAACCTCGATACTATTCGTGTCAATAAGATCTTGTATGGCAGTCTTCAACTTCCAACATTTCTCAGTATCATGCCCGGGAGCACCCGGACAATATTCGCAGCTTACTGAATGGTCCAGATTTCTGGGAAGGGGATTTGGCAATTTGGTTTCAACAGGACTTAGTAGGCCTATCTGCTTCAACTTGTGAAACAGAGTAGTATAGGTTTCTCCCAACGGAGTGAATGTTCTTGGCTTCTGCATCCTTTCGTTCCTGAAAGCCTGATTTCCGCGGAAGCTTGGCCCTAAAGGATTCCTGTAGGCCCTCGGTGGTGGATATGTGTTTTGTGGAGGTAGATATGTGTTTTGTGGAGGTAGATATGTATATTGGGGAGCCGGTGCACGCCATTGCGAATAAGCCGGAGGCTGGCTGTATGTTTGGGCGTGATGGACGGAGAAGTGGGGCTCTTGTGGTGGATAATAGGGTTGTGGAGGGTTGTATGGATTGTGTAGGTAGTTTGGGTAATGGGGTCTGGTTTGATAGCAAGGGGCTGGACCTCTTGATCTGGACCAAGTACCTGTTTCGACTGTTGCAACCTCCTCTCTCTTCTTTTTCCCAAGCGCACCTCCCGTGCCGCTTTGGATAGCCTGAGTTGTAGCCTTGATCGCCGAGTAACTCATTATCTTGTTGGACCTGAGTCCCTCTTCAACCATATCGCCCATTTTTACTACTTCATTGAAGGATTTATCAACCGACGTCACCAGGTGACCAAAATAGGTTGGCTCCAACGTTTGTAAGGAGTAGTCCACCATTTCACCCTCCCTCATTGGCGGATCAACTCTTGCTGCTTGTTCTCTCCAGCGGAATCCGAATTCCCTAAAGCTCCCTCCGGGCCTTTTCTCAAGCATTAACAGTGTGAGACGGTCGGGGACAATCTCAAGGTTATACTGGAAATGACCTGCAAATGCTTGTGCCAGATCATCCCAGGTATACCACCTGCTGGGATCCTGCCTCGTGTACCATTCTAATACGGACCCGCTTAAACTTTGGCCGAAATAGGCAAGCAGCAACTCATCCTTTCCACCTGCCCCTCTTATCTTACTGTAGAAACCTCGTAGATGTGTCATGGGATCACCATGTCCCTCATATAAGTCGAACTTTGGCATCTTAAAACCTGCCGGCAATTGAACATCGGGGAATGGACACAGATCTTTGTAGGCCATACTAACTTGGCTGCCCAATCCATGCATATTCCTGAAGGATTTCTCCAGGCTTTTCACTTTACGGAGCACTTCATCCTGCTCCGGATTTTTAGCTGGCCTTTCAGCTTCTGTAGGGAACTGAAGGTGAGGGGTGTAAGTGTATGGCTCGGGCGGTTTGAAGGTGAGTTCAGGAGGATAGTATTGATTGTCTTGAGCCTGAAACACTGGTTCATCAGGGGATTTTTACAACGTGGTGGGTGGAGGTGCCACGAAAATAGGAACAGTTGGTGGAGGAGGGTTTTGTTTAGGTGGTGAAGCTTGGGGATTATAGGAAGTTTCTCCCTGATAGTATTGAGCCATGGGGAAGCTCACTGATGGACCAGTGGAAGGGTGTTCCGGAGTCCGAGCTGGTGAAAGGGTAGGAGTAGGGGGAAGTATTGGTGTGTTTGTCCCTTAGCCCAGGCTAAGTTCATCCCAACAATATCTTGTCTCAACCTATCCATTTCCTCCTTCATCATTTGCATCTCTGTCTTTTCCTCCTCAACACTTTTGTCCGAACCAGACATACTTTCCGGAATGGGCCCTTTTGATCTTGTGTGGTAATGGTAATCTGCCAGAACGTTCTAACGAGCTAACTGTTTTGAAATCTCTTTCTCTGATATTGGAACAACAAACTTGTTAGCGTTAGAGTTTAACACATAGTGCAATTTCACATCAGGGAATGCAATGTTCCTAAACAGTTTAACCATTTCTAACATGTTTTTGCTTCGATTGCATGCGTCATTCCGGTTTATGTCCTTTATTTATTCACTTTCCCCTTTCTTTTTATCTTTGTGGTGGTGGTCGAATCTTATGTAGATTACCTACGTATCATGTCCCCGCATGAATCAGACCGGGCGTAGTTCTGCCATAAGTAAAATAAAGACCCAATTTTACCTTTTATTATCCAAATATGCTATTACAAGCTATTATTTGAGAGAAAAACAAACGAAATACAGACTCCATACTATTACCAATGTTTGAAGAGAACATAAGGGTAGACAACAAACTCTGAAAAACAAACAAGTGCAGGATTGAACTAGGGATACATTAAAGTCTTGAATTTCTGTGCCCGCGAGGCATCATTCGACCTTTCCGCGGGCTTTGGTGTTAGGCCTCTTTGCAAGCTTTTTAATTCCTCCATGATCTGGTGGACATAACCCATGACTGAAGCAAAAAGGATATCACGGGGCATTTCTTCACATGTTAGGCACTTCGTGGTGATGTAGCGCCCAATCTCATTGATCCTACCCCTAATTCTATCCCTTTCTAGGCACAGCTATTCTATTCGTTGATTCTTTAGTCCCAATATTCGAGTATTGTCAATGAGCTGATATTGGAACCTCTCCATTTATTCTTCCATTTGGGCTATTGAATCATAGCAGCGTTCCCTGTCTGTTTTAGCATCCCGGGCTTGTTTAAGGACCCGATCACTGAGAGTGGAATTTATTTCTCTCAATGTTGTAACACTCATTTCGTAATCGCTTTTCACTTGCCATAGGTGCTTTTTCCGTGCAGTTGTAACTTTTTCCCACCTGGACCGTATTCTTGCTATGCTAGGCTTGGATCTTTCCAAGTCTTTTCGGCCTTCAGCGACCTGATTCCTTAACCCTGCTATCAACCTTTTATCAGCCCGGCTTCTCAGTTGGTTGTCGGCATCCATTTTCATCTTCCGGATCTAAGCTTTGAGGATCTCGTTTTCTCTGGCTAACCTGTTCTTTTCTCCTTTGTCGGCAGCAACCTGCACTCTGTTCTCAAATTTTAGATCCTTAATCTGTTGTTTCAGCTTGCCTATTTCGGCAAGATATTCTCGCTCTTTGGCCAACCAGTCCCAACGCTCTTGTGAGGACTTGGCAAATTCTTGAAGGTGAGGTCTTTTAGCCGGCCTTCCAGACGACATTTCCCCTTTGTACCAAGCCTGATATCCAGGTGAAACTTCCCCTCTTGCTTGATTCAGCACACAAGTATTCGCCTCTAAGTATTAACATTGGCTCCAAATCTGGCGGACCCTTGCTTCAGGAAACTGACCATCAGAACTGATCTCAATCACCTGGGTGCTTAAATCCTCATCTTTGGGCACTATCTGACACCTCCCAAGTTGCCTCAAAACCCGATAAGGCGCATAAGGTTAAATGCTCTTAAGTCTCATCAAGAGAAAATGGGGCCTAGCTGCTGGCATGTATATGACTTCGTCGATCGGTAACCATCCCAGTGTCCACTGTATTTGACTGGCGTTGAGGCTCCGGAAATAGTAGGCGGACCTCATTAATTCTGGCGTAGAACTCTTCTATGCAGGTCTTTTCAGAAGATCCATGGCTCAGGAATTGGGCTCGGTGACATAGGTGTTCGGTCATCCACATTTGCAACAACAAGTTACAACCTTCGAAAAAGTTTTCTCCGGCTTTGCAGGCCGTGAGAGCTCGGAACATATCAGATACAATCATGGGCGCTAGCGTGCTATCTTTTTGAGTGAGCAAAGTACTGATGACCCCAGCTACCTTTATGTCGATATTCCCGTCTTTTCTTGGGAAAACTAAAAGCCCTAAGAAGGTTATCATGAAAGCAATCCGTCTATGTTCATCCCACTTTCGACGGTTACTTTTGCTGCATAACTTGTTTTCTGGCTTGTCGAATCCTCCTATGTGGCCATATCTTTGGTATATGAAGCTCAGAGCGCAAAAACCTTTTGCCAAATCAGGGTTATGGATTGTTCTGACTATCTTTAACGATTCCAGAAACCGGTGCACCGCTACGGCTCTTGGAGCAACCAGGTATTTATGCCTCAACGGAACCTCAGTACTGCCGATGTACCCTGCTATTTCCTCTAAAGTTGGGGTAAGTTCAAAGTCCGAGAAGTGGAAGACATTGTGCGCAGGGTCCCAGTGAGGGACTAGTGCCCTTATAATATCTCCTCGAGGCCTGATATCCAACAAACTCGTGAGACCTTTCAGATGTTTCTTGATTTCGTCATGCCCTTCTTTCTCTAAATCATTCCACCATAGCCGCAATTGGAGGAGGATTTTATTCATGATTGAAAAAGGTTCATTTTGAGTCGTGCTCATTCTGCACATTTATTAATAAGATTAAACAAGCGAAAATTTATTCGACTAAAAAACGATCTGATCATTTTTCCTAAAAAAACGGATTTTTCGAACACGACCTTTCAGCACTTCAGGGACGAAGATTTTAAGGTTGTGCTAGTTAACCAATAAATAATAAAAAATAAAAAATGACAGAAGTGGCCGTTTATACAAAGTCAGCCTTCCGGCGTTCCTTTTGGGAGCATTCGGCTATTTTTGATAAAAACGGCATCACCCGACTCTATAACAGAAAATTAAAATTTTGACATTTTTTTTACAAAATGGGAGGTTGGACCCGAAGAGGGTTGCCTACGTATCTCACGTCCTATGAGAATCAAACCGGCGTAGTTCGCCCAACATAAACTAAACTTGTAAACAAGACTCCTTTTTTTTCTCAAATAAATCAAACTAAAAATATTTTTTTTTTCATTTTTTTCAAAATTTCGGCAGGGTTTTGATACTACTTGGACATTGGTTTTATTTTTTCTAAAAAGTAGTTATCTCCCTACACTGCTATATATTTTTTTTTCAATTTTTCAAAAATTCTTGATTTCAGAAACCGGTCAGCATGCAGATCTGAAGCAAATAAATGTGCAAAACAAACAGAATGCAGCAGGATGGTCTTTTTCCATTTCAGGTTGCTAGTCCTAGATGGACCCAACCCCTGTGTTGAGTCCCCTAAGCCAGATGCAACATAATGCAAATAAACGTTCCTACTAGGGATCTGACATGAAGTCAAGTTATTCTAGGTTCAACTTGGGTATATGTTCTAGACAGTGTACCCGACCAGACAACTCGAGTTGAGGAAGGAGCTCTTTTCCGGGAACCAAAAGGCCAGCCGGCTTAGAAACTTTCCGAGCCTCTTTTATTTAGGGTATGACACTAACAGAATAGGGAGTCTTAACCAGTAAGCACATCCCCGGAGGTAAGAAGAAAAGGTTTCGGCACAGTTTATATGTATAGTTCAAATAATATCAAAGCAGTAAAAAACATCATTTTGCATATTAAGCACAGATCATATGAGAATATCAGATAATAAAGCCAAAATACAACAATTTATCAAGCTCGAATTCTAAACCTGAACCGGTGGATCTGGATGAAAAAACTTACGTCCCCAGCAGAGTCGCCAGAGCTGTCACACCTCCTTCTTCACTACAGCGCGAGGGGTGAATGAGTTTTTTCCAATTAAAGGACAATCGAGACGGGATTTATTTATTTATTCAGAGTCGCCACTTGGGAGATTTAGGGTGTCCCAAGTCACCAATTTTAATCCCGAATCGAGGAAAAGAATGACTCTATTTAACAGTCTGCGAATCAAAAATCCGGATAAGGAATTCTGTTAACCCGGGAGAAGGTGTTAGGCATTCCCGAATTCCGTGGTTCTAGCACGGTCGCTCAACTGTTATATTTGGCTTATTTATCTGACTTTATACAATTATGAGCTCATGTGCAAATTTTAACCCTTAACCGCTTTTATTATTATTATTTTTTTTATCCAGAATTGCAACATCATGGAAATATATCTCCAACCACGTCACATCAATGCATCCGTGGTTGTTGGCACATTTCAACTCTGTTGAGGTTTGGATTTGGGTCACATAAATGCGCACCCGAGTTTTAAGAAAATTAAATTATTAAAGGCGCGCCTAAAGCGACTAGCGTATCATTATTTTTGGGAAGAGGCCGTAAAAATTCACTAGATGGCCAACTCCAAAGTCCATCCGGTTATTGAATCCTTTTATTGAGGACCCCATAATTTGTGATTTACTGTGGCGAGGCACACCCCTTTTATTTTAAGGACAATCCTAAAGTGACTACATTTTTTTATTTTTAGTTTGTCTCTAAAAATAAAAGAAGAAAAATCCTGGTTAATGACATGCTTGAAAAGGTTACCACTTAGTAGTTATTAGCTTGAGACAAATGTTAGTGAGAAGGAATATTACTAAAATTGAAAGTACAAAACAAATACGGAATTGACAAATATTATCAAAAAAAAGGAAACCAATTATCCTATAACTAAATTAATTCACATGGTTAGATGAATTGAACCCTGGGAATTATTTGTTTACAAATAACTAAAAATAAAAAATTCATCCTTGATTGCTAATGCTTGCTATAGTTTACTATATTTAATCACTAACTCAACTTGTTTGAACTCAATTCATGCCTATTGGATTAATGATTTTAATGGTTATTACCATAATCTTAACTTCAAATGTAATGTATCTACATATTCTATGGAATTACTAATTGTTTTTATTTTTATAATTTGGTAGACCTAGACCAAACAAACCCCTTCTAAACAAATAAACTGCCTAAACCAAACCATAATGCCTAATTCGCAAAACTCATGCCTTGGCTAACTATTCAAGAATAATCTATTGTTTCAGGTTAATACCAGCTCCAACTATGATTACTTAAACTTGTTTAATTCCAACAACTCAATACACTTAATTCGAAGTGAGATAGAATTCTAAATACAATACACTGGAAACTATTAATAGTTTACAAATTACAGTTTATAATCAAAAGAAAATAGTTCTAGTCAAATATAAATTCCATCGTCCATATTCTTAATTTGAATTACAAAGATAGACTATACATCTGCCTATCATTTGACTATTAAACATGCAAATACAAATTAAATACTTGACTACTTGAGTATTTCTTTTCACTACAATAGCCGCATTACAATGATTCGAAAGTGTACCTGATAATAGAAACAGAAGAAAAGAGTGAAGATCAGTAGACCAGTAGCTAACAGCAGCGACAATCAGCACCAATATAGAATGACAACCAACAGAAATAATCCCAGCAATCAAGCAGTCCCAAAATCCAGTGAAGTAATGAAATGACAACAGAAAACTAAACACAGACAGATGCAAGGAAACAGTAGTTTTCTGTTTTGTCAATCACTCAAAGAAAGCAGCCTAAAACTCTTAAGCTTGAGAACTCCAACTCTTAATGCAAAGGTTTGTATTATTTCCAATTCTATGTCTATTCTTCTCTCTCTGTCTGATTTTTCAGATTTTTCTCTCTTTCAGTCTGCCCTCTTTCTGTCCAGACCTTCCCCTCTCTTTATACAAGTATCCTCTTTTCCCCTAGGTACTGCCCGACCCCTCTCTTCTTTGAAAAATCAGAATTTTTCCACTATCTGTCACTAAGATTGCCTTTTCCACTTAATCAGCCCCCCATTTCCTTTTGTTCCCCATTAAGGTATAAATTAATACTCCACTAACAAAGCACTAATACTAAAATATAAACCTGACTGTTTCAATCCCAAATTGCCCCTGAAAACCCTTAATATTACTGCCCTCCTAACACAAATACTACTGCATTACAGCTTTTAATTCTGAAACTCTGTTTAATCAAAAAGTTATCTAAGATTACTTCTGGCTAACAGCTATAACCAATTCAGATTATTCAACTCAAACAACATTTCAACTAGGATTCAAATCAGATCGAGTATCATCATAATAAAGACCAATGAATCAGGAAATAACCATACTGAACTAAAGGAACAATTGGCATATATACAGGGAATAAACTAACACAAATCCTAGACAAAAAGCATATGAACATTGTAAACATATTGAACGAGAATATATGCAGAAAGATGATGAATAATTAAGAGAAAAAGTATCAAACACAATATAAAGGAAACCACTGGAAAACCATGAACAAAGAATACCGAAAAACTATACGAACGACCTAATCAACGAAGCTTAATTGATCGATTATATATTACAATCAACACTGAACAAATCAGAAACAAAGAAATAGGCAATTCGGGTAATTTCAGTGTTATTGACAGAATCATGTATTAATTGGAAACTAATTAATCGACGCAACTTATTAATCGATTACACAAATTATAATACATAACAAATATAGCAAACAAAATAAATGATAGAATTGGTCCTAGTGAATATGAACAGAATCAATTGACCAAAAGAATTTAAAAATCAATACAGCAAATAAACAGATACGTAGAGAAGAAAAATGAGCAAATACGAAGGAAAGAAAAGGAAATACCTCATAATACCAGAATTATACGGACCCAGTCTTCGAAACTCTGATTCGGCCACTTTGAGATCGAACAGACCTTAGTCGAAGTATTCTCAACTGAAAATACTTCGATTAAGGTCGATTAGACCCCAACCTTTTATTTAATTTGGGCAGATTCTATGATTTGGAATTTTAGGGTTCTTGAGGGTCTGATTTGGGGCTTGATCATTTCTGGTCAGATTCGAACCAAACCAAGTTTGGTTTGGTTACGAGTGAGGTCAAGAGAGTGACTGGTGTGATTTTGGGGTACATTAGGATAGTTTTAGGTTTTGCCTGAATCTTCAAATGAAGATTTGAGCAGTTCCAGGAAGATTCGACCTAAGCTACTACCGGATTCATGACGAGGATGGTCAGGAGAAGCCATGGTGTTGATTTGGAAGCCATCGGAAAAGGTTGGGTTTTCAGACCAAGCTTTGATCGAATATTCGAGACGTTGGGGCATGATTCGAAGGAAACTAACATCAGATCTGGAAAGAGGATGTTGTGGGGAAGCTATGGTGTTAAGGTGGTGGCCGGCGGCGTAGTTGCCGCCAGGTTTCAGGCGAAGGGGAGCTAGGACGGCTAGGGTTTGGGGTCTGTCTCTGAAGGAGACGATGAACAGGAAAAGGGGGGGTGTTTGGTTTGGGGGGGCTGGGGTAGAAGATTAAGTTTATATAGGGGAGGGGTGGATGGATCCTGGCCGTTGGATCAGGTGAGATTGATGGCCAGGATCTCTTCACTTAAGGGAACGGTGCCGTTTTGGTTTAGTGGGGATTGGGTCGGTCTCAGATGGGAATGGGTCGGGTCAGGAGGGAAATCCTGGGAACCATTGGATCAACAACGATGAACGGTCCTGATCAAATACAGTCATACGGCGTCGTTTGGATTGGTTGCAGGTGGACTGGATTTGGCCGGGTATAGAGAAAGTTTTGGGCCTGATTTTTGGTTTTAAAGATTTTTGGCCCAGATCTGATTGGCCCTATGTTTTTTAATTCTTTTTATTTTCTTCTTTTAATTAATAATTTAACAAAAAATTCTAAAAATAAAAATGTAAAACCAAAATCAAAGTACAAAATATTAACTCTTATCAACAATTATCACACAAGTAAAAATATAAAATCACACGATGGCACACTTTAAATACATATTTTCTTCTTTTAAAACCAAATTATGGTTTAATTAATTCCTAATTGCACAATTAAATCCTAAATATGCATGCACATATATTTTTATTTTTTTATTTTATTTTAATTAATTAAAATAGGATAAACATTCATAGACAAAAAACACAAATAATTATTCAAAAATGCCACGTAAATCCTAAAAATTGCACACGAAGAGAATTCTGTTTTATTTTTTATTTCTTTTGGAGTAGTTTTCGTGAAGCAAAAATCACGTGCTCATAAGAGTTTGTATTCCTCATTTCTTCTTTTTGGTAAAAAACCAGTTATACTCTCTGATTATACTTGGAACCCCTTTTATTAATGTTATTTACCCTTTTAATAACATAGATGCACATGGTTTTTCTGCTACTTATTAAGATAAATAGATAAGTTATTCTTTTGTTACAAATCCCGTAACTAGAGATATTAACGCCTTGATTAATATGAAACAAAGGCATGTTGATTCTTTACAATTAGAAATATTGAGCATGAATATATTCGATACTTTACAATCTGCTAAGGTTCAGCAAAAGATTAAATTGATTGCTAAACAGATGGCTGTTGATGTTTGCGCCGATCACCCTAATGCCTTTTGGAACCGAAAAAGGCATATTGTAACTCTTCCTTACGAAGAAAACTTCTCCGAGGATAATATCCCTACTAAATCTCGACCTCGCCAGATGAATGCTGAATTAGTCGAATTCTGCAAAAACGAGATTGATAGTTTGTTACAAAAGGGTTTGATAAAACCCTCAAAATCTCCTTGGTCAGGTTCTGCCTTTTATGTTAATAATGCTGCAGAAAAGGAACGTGGTATTCCTAGATTAGTTATAAATTACAAACCGTTGAATAAACATCTGAAATGGATTAGATATCCTATCTCCAATAAAAGGGACTTGCTATCTAGATTATATGACGCCAATATATTTTCAAAATTCGATTTAAAATCTGGATATTGGCAAATTCAAATTTTTAAAGAGCATACTTATAGAACTGCTTTTAATGTTCCATTTGGTCAATATGAATGGAATGTCATGCCATTTGGTTTAAAAAATGCCCCTTCTGAATTTCAGAAAATTATGAATGATATTTTTAACCCTTATCTAGATTTTATCATCGTTTAAATTGACGACATATTAGTATTTTCTTAAACATTAGAGATGTATATTAACCATCTTGATATTTTTAAGAAAATTGTAATACAAAACGGTTTAGTAATTTCTAAACCAAAAATGAGTCTATTCCAAACAAATGTTTGATTTTTAGGTCATAATATTTGCCAAGGGAAAATTACCCCGATATAAAGATCGATTGATTTTGCCTCAAAATTTCCTAATGTTATTACTGACATGACTCAATTACAAAGATTTTTGGGAAGTTTGAATTATATATCTCCTTTCTACAAAAGTTTATCTTGTGATCTAGCCCCGCTATATGACAGGCTGAAAAAGGATCATAAGCAGCCTTGGACTGACCAGCATACTGCGTTAGCCAAAAGTATTAAACAGCGTATTAAATCTTTACCTTGCTTAACTCTTGCTAATCCTACATGGCAAAAAATTATTGAGACTGATGCGTCCAACGTTGGCTACGGTGGGATTTTAAAACAAGTAAATCCCAACAATAAGAGTGAATACCTGATAAGATTTCACTCTGGTAAATGGACCGAAGCCCAGAAGAAATATGCTATTGTGGCTCATGAAATGTTGACTATTGTTAAATGTGTTATAAAATTTCAAGACGATTTATAAAATGAAAAGTTTTTAATAAAAATTGATGCTCAATCTGTTAAATATATGTTTGACAAAGATTTCAAACATGATGCGTCTAAATTTATATTTGCTAGATGGGAAGCTCAACTGGCGCCTTTTGATTTTGAAATTCACGACAAAAAAGGAATTGATAATTCCCTTCCGGATTAATTATGAATTTCTATACGACTTTTCTAGATGAAGAATTATTAATTACTATCCTTAAAGTGGTTAGATTAAATCGAGATCTACAAAGTCTCATAATTGAATTGATAATTGGAGATATCGTTGATAACTTGATTGAAAATAATTTTTCTATTCATGATTATGCTGAAATTGTTAGGGATATTATGTTGGATTACCTCTTCTCAGAATAAATTGACTCATTATTTATGCAGAATGGACCCTTCATGGGGCACCAGAGGCAGAGGTAGGGGAATATCTTCCCCTAGTAGATCATATTCTCAAGGATCGTCATACGGATCCTCATCAAATTCTCCGGTGATACAAGGAAAAAAGAGTTTAATAAACTCAAAGATATTTCATAAAGGAGATTCCTCATCAGGTCCGTCTATACATCTGGATGACATTCCAGAAGATAATCCATTATACGGTCATCTACAGGCATATTTGGCCGAAAAGCAAAGTAATACATTTGCTTCAATCGCTAGAGAAGAGGGCAATGATGATATCAAGTCCTACGAAAAATTACCAAAGAAAAAAAATAATATTTCTCCTAGAAAACTCTGAGATTCAACGAAAGGATGAACCATGGAAGATATTCCAGAGATACTTGATTAATGGGTTATATTACCCGGGTGAATCATATAAAACTCGCGCTTATTATGAGACCATCCTCATCAGCATAGGTAGTGCAGAATTCCAGCACTTCTCCAGTTATAACACAAGTGAGAACGTTTATAACTTCTCAAAAATTATTATCAAGCAGATTATATCTGTTGAAGAATGGGGGATATCCACAATGAAAGAGAGGCAGATAAGCCTTAATAAATCACCCATGAATTTTACTTACTGGGATTATATTCAGGCATTCGATAGAGTATTATATTACAATAATGATAGACATAAACACACTTGGTTTATTAAAATATGTGCAAAGATATTTGCAGAACCTATCCCTAATTGGTTTCTGAACTAGTGGGCACATCACGGCCCCACAACAAAGATCTTGCCTGAGCCATTTCTTAAGTTATACAAAGAATGGACAAAAATTTCACCGTTCTTAACATATTTATATCATATAGATCATATATGTTATTTAGAAAAGATTGATCAGATATACTTCTTCATTAAATTCTCTATTCCGTGGATTCACAAATGGACCCCCGAATTGGGGTTTACTGAAGAACAGATTCCTTGCTTATACAGGGTCTTCTACAATAATTTTTGGGATAAGTTGATGAAGAATGATCCCAAACCAAAATTGTTATATGGCCAAGAATTATTGGATTCCATTTCAGCACAGATCCAATTATATTCGACTACTCCCCAGAAGAAAATATTTGACGACAGCTCAGTCAGGCATATTGCTAGAAGAATCTCTGTTCAAGAAGGAGATAAGACACAATTAATAAATAAATATCTGGAAGAAGTAAAGAGAAATCTACTTCAAACTATAAACCAGACTGAAAGGTCAAACACATCAATGCACAGTGAAACAAGTGGCGATGATATCGCAGAAGAAGATTCCCAACCAATACAATCGGAAGTAATATTATCCGACAAAAATATGGACAAGGTGGAAAATTTCCTCCAACAAATGAATGATTTAGATAGAAGAGGACTTTGACTAAAAGACGCCAAAGACCCCACACAACAGTAGATACACTTTTCTCAACAGTAGAAACACTGTATAAGGGACCCAAATACACTATTCCCAATAGTAGAAACACTGTATAGGGACCCAGATGTGGGACCCAATTTACTATTTAAAGATTTTTTATGTTTCTTTTTTTCTTTCTTTAAATAGAAGAGCTCTTCATTTGAAGAGGCAGACTGTAAAAAACCCCTCTCTCTCTAAGAACTCTCTCTTTCTATCTCTTGTAAAGACTTTTAGCTTCTTCACTTTGTAAATCAGTTGAAATAAATAAAGTTTCAAAGTTCAGTTCACCATCCTCAGGGCCTTGCATCCCGGCCTTAAAGGTATTTGTTTATTTTAATTTTTATAAGTATTTAATTACTTTGTTTCTCTCCCCAGCCGTGACTATGTCCGGCTAAACGGATTCATATCTATGTTGAAAAACTAACTTCTTTTGCGTATTAACTATGAAGAATCCAGACTCTTTCAAAATATAAAAGAATTTTAATATAGTTTCTTGACTTGGTTCCAAGATTGTGGTACAATCGACTCTGGTACTACTCTTATTGGCTTTGCCTTAGTGGCTACGTCTAGCCAACTGTGACATTAAAGCCCGCTGAAGTTGTCAAAAGGGTTATCCCTTTCACAGTTAGAATTGCTAGACACATGGGTTCAATAAGAGTATGTATCGGACCTAGACAAGCCCCTTGCTTGGGTAAAAGGATAGATCCTTCCATACAGTCATTAAAACTATAATAAAATCCTAATATATTTCGAATTTACTGGTCGTGCGGTCTTCCGCCAACCTTTAAATGTACTAAAGCAGCTAGATCTGGATGGCCGTGCGGATTACCGCCAGCCAATTAGATCCTGGTGTAAATGGTATTAGAGCAATAGTCAGATTCTGATCCTGAAATGTATAACAAGCTATAAACCTTATCGCGTAACTCATCATCGAGTTCTAAGGTTTTCAGCTTTTGAAGCTTTCAATTTGGAGCAATATGACCAAACTTTACACACTTATAACACTTAATATCAACGAGATCTCTCTTTGATCTATTCTTCGTAAATCGAGTAGATTTCCGATGCGCTTTTCTAGTATCACGCTCTTCCTTAGACCTATATCTAGACCTCTTTTTCTTATACGGGCTATCCGGGTTAGGATACCTATGATATCTATTTTTCTTCTTCTTCCTACTTTGAGTAGAGGTTCCAGGTAAACCGAACTGGGTACAGAAGTCACCTAATTGGGATTTCTCTTTAAGCTTATCAATCTTAAGCTGTCTAGAAAGCTTTAGCTCATTACACAAGTTTAATCCTTCTTGTGTACACACTCCAATAAGTTTACCATAGGTATAATTACCATACTGAATTTTACCGTAACTACCCCTTAATACTTTCCTTACCCTTTCAGCAAATAAGGAAGGGAGACCATCTATAAACTTAGCTTTTCAATGCTCATATTTATTCTCGGGTAGTTCCATAACTCTACTCATAAAAGTATCTTTATACCATCTAAATTCATTAAGGGTCTTACATCTAAGCCCATTAAGTATGGTTTTGATTGTCTCATGATTTGAGGTAAATCTACCATTGAAATGCTCTAAAATTGTAAGGATAAGGGTATACACTGCATCTTCTCTACCCTTAACTAGAGCCATACCTATATTATCAACACCCTCGTCTATGGCAGTAGCATTAATAACTAAAGCCTTTTCTTCAACGGATAAATAATTATCCCACCATCCACGAAGTTGGCCAGTAAAGCCTGCAATAATCATTTTGCAAATAGTTCTATCTGTGTTCTTAACACTTATACAGATAGTTGAGTACATAAGCATTCTATGTACAAGAATAGTTAACTGTCTATCAGTTAAGCCATCAAGATTCCATTCATAAATTTCGAAACAGCTATAAGACATATTAGTCTGATTCCAGTGGCGTTCCTCAATCAACACATCTTGAGGAGTAGGACGAGGATAATAGTAAGTTTGCATCCTAGGCTTGTCAGCATACCTACTATTGGGTTTAACTAAACCTTTGAGTTTATTATACTCTCACCATGTCTCAGTTTTATAATCAGAAACAGTGTCAATTCTATCAGCAAAATTTTGAGATAAATCAATTGGTCTAACATTCAAATCAGAAAGCTTTTTATCAAGGAGTTGTGCCAAGTCATCAAGAGATTTAAATTTAAAACCCTGAATCTCAGGAGGTCTTTGAACATAAGTAAGAATAGCTTGATCAACTGTTTTACTTCGTGAAGTGGAGGCAACATCAGTTGGTCCTTTCTTAATAGTCATTTCTTTTATTAAAGCAGACAAATCATCAAGTTTTTTATCAAGAGAACCGATATGTTCCCCTAAATTTTTTACATATAAACCCAAATAATTGTTTTGAGAAATCAATTTATTAATTTCTACGATACTAATAGCTGCAACGTTATCATTAATAAATTTGTGAAAAGCAGTGAAGGTAATACCAGTATTATTAGGTAAAATAAAGGGGGCCTGAGGAGGATAAATGGCTTTAGTAATATTACCACTCCCATCTTTATAAGATCTTTCTAGTACCTTTATATAAAGAGGCAAATAAGTTGTTATAAACCAAGGAACAAAATACATAATTTGATTATGCAAAGCACAAGTTTCATAAAATTCTTGAGAAATACTATTCAAATCATCTTTGCTATAAGCATCGAAAAACCACGTTTTTAACTGGCTCCATTTATCACTAAAAATTCCTTTTGAATATATTTTCGTGCCCGAGAACCGAGGCTAAAATCAATTTGGTGTGGAATCATTAAGTACTATTGGGGTCGAAATCCATCTCGGATACAGAAGGAATATCCTTATCAGAAATATTATCATTGTCCTGAACAATATTTGTTTGAGGGTTAACTTTAACCCTTTCAACCCTTTCGACAGGCTTATTACTAACTTTACTAGTAATAGTGTGTAAAGAGGCTGCACGATTGCGAGCTGGACCGTAGACTGGTTCAACAGGAGAAATATGTTGAATAGCAGGTAGAAGTCTATGATTAGAAAACGAATGTCTATTATAAATAGTAGACTTATCATCAAATTGAATACAAATCCTACCATCCGGATTTTGAGTAACATGCGAAAATTCAGTATTTAACAAGTCGTTAGTAATCTGACTTGGGGATATAACCGAATTTAAAGTCCAAGTAGTTGGGAAATTAATTTCTTCCCACCTAATAGGTCTCATAGTGGTGACCTTGGACCTTGCAAAATTGGTTTCTACTAGTATGGTCTGATCTGATGTATCGTATAACTTACATCTAGGATTCAAAGTAAATAATAATTTAAAATAAATCCTATAAGACAGACATATAAGTTCAGAACTAGGCGCATAATTATAACCATGCGTTTTTACATTTAAAGTCAAGGCATCAAGAATATTAACATCAGAAAGAGATAGTTGCAGATTGGGTTGAGTATTAAAATATACTGGACCATAGGCCACAGTAGATTCAATCGAACCCATCAGAGACTGTCTGAAATTCAGATTTCTAGCATCTCTAAGATCTGTCAAAAAGGTCTCTGGTAACCCTTTAAGGGTTAAGGGTTTAAACGCAATTTGAACCATACCAATATGCAAGTAATGATAATGATATTTGTATAAGTCAATATCGTGTTTGTTTAACAAACGAATAGTCTGTTCAGAAGAATTTAACGCCAAAGACTGTTCAATCGTTTTTATCAATTATTTTGAAGAAAGTTTATCAAACCAACCATAATCATAAATGGTTTTTACAGAAACTTTAGGAATCGTCCATTTATTTAACAAATCAAGGTTTTGAGGTATATCTACCTCTTCAAGTCTAGTACTTTTAGTACTTGTTTCTCCCAGATCCATTCCAAAAGCTTCATATCTATGTTGAATATTTCACATCTATTACATATTTACCATGAAGTTCCTAGGCTCTGATACCATTTATTGTATATATAGTATGTATATGTAAGGGTGTATTATGTGTATATATAGTTATATATTGCCTTATGTAATATATATTGCCTTATATATATTTATGTGTGTGTGTGTGTGTGTATATATATATATATATGTGTGTGTGTGTGTATATATAGTTATATATTGCCTTATGTAATATATATTGCCTTATATATATTTATGTGTGTGTGTGTATATATATATATATATATATATATATATATATATATATATATATATATATGTGTGTGTGTGTGTGTGTGTGTGTGTATATACACACACACACATAAATATATATAAGGCAATATATATTACATAAGGCAATATATAACTATATATATACACACACACACACACACACACACACACACACACATATATATATATATATATATATATATATATACACACATAAATATATATAAGGCACTATATATATCTCTAATACATATAAACTATATATATATATATACATACACACACACACACATATATATATAGGCTATTTTTTAATTTTTTTTATGTAAGACACTTTCTTGTAAACTATATATGTATATACTAGTATAAATTGCTTATATATAGCTATATAAATATATATAGTATGTATAGTATGTATATATAAGGGTGTATTATGTGTATATATAATTATATATTGCCTTCTGTAATATATATTGCCTATGTATTTTTATATATATATAGTTTATATGTATTAGATATATATATATATACTATATATATTAGATATATATATATATATATATATATATAGGTTATTTTTTTTAATTTATTTTATCTAAGGCACTTTCTTGTAAATTATATATGTATATACTAGTATAAATTGCTTATATATAGCTATATAAATATATATAGTATATATAGTATGTATTATATATATATATATAGTTTATATGTATTAGATATATAATATATATATACTATATCAAATTTAAACACAAAATAAATTGCAAAGAAATATTCAAGGGAATGTCTTATTTATTTTACTATTACGACATTAACAAAGAATGACAATATCTTTCTTAGTCTTCCTCCCCCTAATGGAATGAGCACAACAAGGTACTAATACCACCATTAAAAGGAAAAAAACTAAGGAAGATGTGCCAAAATACAAGTTACATGTTAGTCTATGTATTATCTCTAACAAATCTCATAAATCCTTGAAGGTCCGGAGGAATTTCCGTTGGTGGTGGTGGAAAAGAACCTTGTTCATCACCGCTTCCGGGCGAAGCAACATCCTGCGCAAGTTCCGCTAGCATTTCTTCATAAGCTTCATCTATCTCCGGTTGTGATTCTGCAAGTCCAAAATTTCTTCTTTCCGAACGGATCCAATCTCTGAAGAATACTGATTTTTCCAAGCTCTCCCTCATAGACGCTCTATGATCACCGATTTGAAGTCTCGCTTGACTGAATGCGCTCTCCGATGCCACTGTTGAAGCTTGAACACCTAAAATATTTCGAGCCATCCTTGAAAGAACCGGATAGTGTTTTTGTTTGTCCTTCCACCATTCCAAAACATCGAAGGAGCCGGGATTCTCTGATTCAAGTCCCTGCGACAAATAACTTGAAGCTCATTTAGTTGTGAACTATCACCAAAATTATCACCTTGAGAACCCCTAAACTCCGTCCAAGAACTAAGGGCTTTTAGGCCCGCAATTTTTTTAGATGCTTGCGAACTAGACGAAGTAGGAGTTGAAACATTTGGTCTAGCTTGATCTAAGGCAAGTTGATAAGCATTATAAATAGTTTGAGCATTTATTTTAGTTGAGGCTTTTGCATCTCCAAGTGTAGCAAATTCCTCAGCTGAAAGTGATAAAGCGTTATAAATTTTTGAATACCAAAAGTGAGGACCTCCTAATTTCATTGTAGGATTTAACAATGCAGCAACACCAAAAATAGGGGGGATAGGGAAAAAATATTTTTTAAACTTAGCTTTCATAGAATTAATAGCTTCTTCATAAATTACTCCACCCTCTGAAAATTGAGTAAATAAATCTACAAGTGCTGCAATATAAACTAAACAGTTAGAAATAGTAGGATAATATTGGTCAGATAATTCATTTGTAGCAATATGAAATTGTTCTAAAAAGTCTACAAGCCTTTTAACATTACTCCAATCTTGATTTGTAAGGTCATCATCATCATCATCGTCACCATCACCTACACGAGCATTATACGTTGCGCTTATTGAGTTTCTATATTCATATGCAACAACTAAACTTTTATACATGTAATTCCATCTAGTCGGATAAGATTTAAGAACCTTTCTTTCTCTAAGGCCAAATTCATCACATTTTTTAAAATAGTCTCTAAGTCTATTTCTACGGTTTGAATAAAAAAGTCAATTAAGTGCCATTTTAACCTTTTCAATTTCTACATTTAAAACTTTCATACCAGCACCGACGATTAAATGGTAAATATGACAAATACATCTAACATGAAAATATTACTAAATGCATGATTTAGTGTAGTTGTAAGCAAGCCTATAACATTAGTGTTATTAGAAGCATTATCCATTGAAACCGACATAATTTTATCTCTAATGCAAAAATATCTACAAATATCTGCAACTGTGTTAGCAATAAACTTAACTGTGTGACCTGAATTAATTATTCTATAAGCAATAATGCGCTTTTGCATTATCCACTCCTCATCTATCCAATGACTTGTAACGGTTAGATAATCACAATCATTATCACTTCTACCAATATCAGTAGTAATAGCAATGCGACAATCTATATGAGTAAATAAATAGCACAAATATTGTTCATATTCATGTTTATATTTATAAATATCGCTCTTTACGGTTACGCGAGACCATCCTTTATAAGTAGGATTAAAAACTCTTCTAATATAATGCACAAAATGAGGGTTAGAAGGAAAACTATAGGGTAAGCACATAACAGTAACCATTTTTGCGAATTCTTCACGATCTTTATTTGGATCATAATATAAAATGCCACCGGTAACAGTGTAAATTCCCGGTTGAACTAGATTTGAACCTGTATTAGGGTTAACCATACTATCTACACTTGTCCCCTCTTGCGCATCTTTCATTTGTAAAAATCTAGCTTTATCTCTAGGGTATTTCAATTGTGTCTAGTCAAACTGCCCGTACCGCTACGGTCTCCAGTAAATTTATGAACTAGTTGAGACCCACAAGTGTTACACTTAGCCTTTTTTTTCTCTTAGTTGAGTGAAAAAATGCCAAACAAGAGATATTTCGGGCCGTTTAGAAGGTTGTCTATTAAAAGTAGGGGTTACTACAGGAGGGTCAGGCGGGACATCAGTTGGGTTATTAACAAGACTAGTAGGTGTATCATCTAAATCCGGTTGCGTTTCATCTAAATCATCATTTTCCTCATCATTTTCAAAGATAGTTTCATTAGGATAAAGAACATTCATAACTTCTTCATTTAATTGTTGACCCGGTGCAACATCATGAAAAAATTGACTATCGAAAATTTGAAAACAAGGGTTATCACTATCAAGAATAATAGGTGGAGGAGGACGGGTAACAAGTCTGGGTCGGGGAGCCGGGGGAAGAGTAGTAGCTTGGCTACTAGATTCACCAATTTTAGATTTTCCCTTACCCTTACCACCAAAAATATTTTTCAAAGAAAATGCCATATTAATTATAATTGTACTAAATAAAACTAACAAAACTATAATATTAAAACTTAAGAGTTGGAAATGAGTTTACCGAATTGACGAACAACTTCTTGAAAATTGAATATCGTTGAAGACTTGAATACTTCAATTCACCAACTTCACAATTTTTCACGAAATTGCAATAATAAAGTAAGCAATTATAGAAGAAAATTAGAGAGAGATTGATGAATTTGTGAGTAAAAATGAAAGAATGGGGGGGGGGGGTTATTTATAGTTGAGAATTGGGAAAAAGTGTAATTATAAAAAGTTTGGGGTTAAAGCAAAGTTTGGGGGCCAAATGGCTATTTTTTAAAGTGGCCAACGGATAAATTTTGAAGGCCAACGGGTAGATTTTAAAAATCTGACCGTTGGTCTTTTTTTAATTTTTTTTTTTAAAAAAAATTAGCCGTTGGAGCCCGTTAGGCACGTTGGGCCCGATTGAACCGGCCCAGGCCCGCCTGCCGGTCCCGAGCTTAATGGTCCCGAGCTCACGAGCTAATTGTCTTGAACCGGCCCACCACGGACTTTTACACCACTAGAGCCCAAACCCGGTTGAACCGGCCCGTTTGGCCCGCCGTCCTAGTCCCGGACCACAATATAGCCTTAACTGATAGTACGAAAAGAAAGACATTCAAAGATGCCCATTTGAGTGCGCATTATTCAAGAAATACATATGATTCATATTATCGATCTCCTTTAGTTCAAAAAGATTTGATTGATAAGGTGGGAAGTATTTTACATGTGATTTTAAGATAAGTCACATCAATCCAAAAACATGATGAAGAAATCGAACATGTTCATTCTTGTATGGTTAGTATTTTTTTTTCCTTTTATAGGTGGTATAAAAAGATTGGTTACGCATGTTGAGACTAGAAGAAAATTAGAGGCCAGCATTATAGAAAAGGTTAAGCCATCAATAGTGGTTCTGCAGTTTTCTCCACTTCTTTATTCATTAATTCTACTACTAAAAAACATGTTCTTTTCATTCCCTTTTTCTTTTGATTTCAACCGTTGTTTTTGCTCTATATACTATTCTAGCTAATATTTATATGTTGCTGTACCTAACAAAGCAAAAGCATGTACGTTATATTACTTCCGACATATTCATGCCTAATATTCAGCGGTCTACCCCCCCCCCCCATTGAATTAACAAAATAAATAACCAATGGTCTAATTATTTCCTTCACAGATTTATTACTCCCTTCGATCCAAAATAAGCGATTTTTTAGTAGTTTTCACACAGATTAAGAAATTCACCTTTTAACATTAATTATCAATGAAATTGACCATATTAACCTTTACTATCTCTTCACATAAATACTCCTAACACATACTCCAATACTATTTACTCCAAGGGCAATGTAGGAAAAAAATAATTAATTCATTCTTAAAATGTGAAAAAATCACTTATTTTGGACCACAAAAAAAGATCAAAAAATCACTTATTTTGGACCGAAAGAAGTATCAATTTGGAGGGATGAAACATAATACAATCACAACCTAACCTGCAGAAGTTAATTTCGAGTTTACGAGCTTGATGAATATAAAGTGCATCGGTCATAATAAATCAAAAAAACAAAAGTGGATCATACACCAGATTGCCCGTGCCCGGACCAACCTACCAGATCGGAGGCAGCCGAGAATATTATGTAAAAAGGATAAGGAGGAGGGAAAAAAAAAGAATTAAATATCCCATGAATTGAGTGGTAGCTCGCACTCCATTTCCTCTGTACGAAGGTCTCCCACTCAAAATAAAAATAAAAAATATTTTAAAGTTTCATAAATTTTGTCGAGTTGACACGTATGTTTGTGGTAGTGCTATTTTCATGGATGTCAAGACGAGATTCCCACATTTTCCTTTTGGGAAAAAAATTATTGGACAATCACAATAAGCCAAAACATATGCTTTTACTATAAAACAGTAGTGTTAGTCAATATATACCCCCCGCTATAGGATATTATTGACAAGAAGTTCGAGAAAATCTAAAAAAACATAAGACAGAGGATTGAAGAAAGAAGAGAGGCACCACCAAAAATTGTTTCTTAGAAAAATGACATTGTATATCGGCGCTCAAAATAATAGACGAAATATATATATATATATATATATATATATATATATATATATATATATATATATATACACACACTTTTGTATGTTTAATATACAAAATTTATATGCTTTTGCGGATATTAAATATAAATAATTTTTGCCGCGAGCTTAAAGTGATCTTTACTCAAAGTTATTTGGTCCGGATAGAATCTTTCTATCGTAATTAAAGATTGCAGGTTCAAGTTTTAAAAATAGAAAAAAATTGATAGATAGCGCTTTTATTAATTGATTTTACGTATTGCAAATTGAAATTAATCGATTTTAATACGACTACCAAGGGTGAAAAACACAAAAAAGAAGAGAGGATGTAACAAGAGTAGTATTATTTAGTGAAAATTATTGAACCAAAAATGTTTTCAATCGACACGAAATGCCACTGCTATGTTTTCATTGATAATGTAATAAGAACTTCAATTTGTCACGTCAGCTTCAGTAATATAATCAATTTTTCTAATAATTAATTATGTGAATTATTGTAGTGAAAAAAAAAAAATCTTCCTATGGCTCTTTCCCTTTTTACTTATTTTCTATGAAATTGGGTGACAGTAGTCCAAAATTGACCATTTCTTGGTTTGTTACCCGTTCATTTTATTTATTACTTTTCTTTCAAAAACGATTAATAACTTTGACAATTAAAACGTGATGAAGTAAGAGATCGACGTCATTTAGCTGTTTTCTCTAATTATGAGATTGGTTTATAAGATAATTTTTAAAAAACATATTCAACTATATATTGAATCAAATTTTACTACCATTTTCATAATTTAAGATAAGTTTTTGGTTCTATGCCTCTTACCCGCCAACTACTCAAAAATGACAAAATAATAATAATAATAATAATAATAATAATAATAAAAATAAAAATAATTTATGTTGCATAAGAGTTGTCTCTTAAGCAGGGGTGAAGGCAAAAGCCGAGTTTTACATTTGCTGTGGAAGTGCGAATTTTGCCGAATTCAGTAGCTTTTGCTCAAATAGTATATTTATGTTAAAAATCATTAGATATGTACACATTAAATTTAGAACTCAATCATTAACATTTGAAGTCATCGTTCTAAAATTCATAACCCAAAAGGGCGAAAGTCTGGCTCAACATCTACTCTTCAAGATTTCATTTGCTGCTAAGGTCATTTTCTGAATCTATTTATTTGTATGCCGCTGATTAAACAATTACTTAATTAACCTATAGTTTGGAAACTAGAATCAATGACTAATCAATAAACGTGTAATGGTCAAGTTTTATTTTTTTATTTATATATTTCATAATCAGTAGATCTGTAATCAATACAATTATAACACCTGCAATTTTGTAGTCAACTAATCCCTCCAATAATATTATCTTATTCCTATTAAGGTTAGGCTAATCATTTTGACTGTGCTGTGCCATATATATTTTGTCTGTAATTAGTTACTGTGTGTTTATTTTATATTTGATAGTTGTCACAATACTTTTGTACTATACATGCAAGGTTTGAGGATTTAATTCACATTCAGAATTTTGCCTAATAAGGATTATAATTTTGATTACTTCTTAACTTTTACCTAATCAGGTTAGAAACCAAATTCAGTAGAGCTAAATTTAGATTAGGTTTATTCTACGTTTCAAAATATGATTAAATCAAATCTGTCTTATTTTGAAATTTCCAAATTGAGCCAGACAAAATCCATATAACAAACCATAAGAAAACATGAGCCATTGAATTTTGGCATCTCCCATTTTCCAAAGAACATAAATCATTCAATTATATATTAAGCTTACTATTCCACTATCAACTCACCCTTTCATTATACTAAGGAGTCTTTAGAGACATTAGGATCCATTTTTTTGTCAAGTAGGTTTCAATATTGGTTAGTTATAGTTCAATATTATTAGAAAAATAAAATAGGAAAAATTATGCGATACTACAAACATATACATTGTATTTACTATTCGTAGTTATACTTTCAGAAAATTACCATTTATAGTTATATTTGAATTTTATAACAAATCCACGTGTAGTACTGAAACAAAAGATTAGTTGTTTTAAACGAAACAAGAGAGCAACAAGCTCTCATAGCTTAATTAGTTGATTAATTAGAGTGCCTGCTTATTAAGCTTAAGTCTTGAGTTTGACTCTCAATGAGAGCATTCTATCTTTCTGTATTTAATTATATCTTTTGCTTTGGCTATATTCGTTGCACGAACGAATACAGTTGATACAAGTTATATTCGTTGCGCGAACGAATGCAGTTGACACATATCTTATTCGTGTTAGGTATGATAATTAGGCTCTAAACAAATTCTTCAAGAAAATAATCTTCATTATCATCCAAACAATATCATGGGAATTGACCTTGGAGCAAGGGTAAAGTTGCCTTTGTATGACCTTATAGGGCACAAGTTCAAATGGTGGATCAACCACTATATTTGTGTTAGGGTAGGCTGCCTACATCACATCCTCTTGGGCGGCGATCCTTCCGCAAACCTTACGTGAATGCGAAATACTTTGTGCGCCGAGTTGCCCTTTATCCCAACAATATCATGGATTCAATCATTATGCTACTATTCTACAATAAGTTCAACCTTTCATTATGCTTAGGAGATGAATCATTTTATTTCTCAAGACTTTTGAGAGACTATAGGAACCAATCATTGTTAAGTAGGGTTTCCATATATTAGCTAATTCAAAATTATTAGAAATAAATTAAGGCCATAAAGTCAGCACTAATGTCGCTTAGTAGTAATTAAATTCAGAGCATGATGTATTATTTGTGAAAAAGTTGATCTTTCGGCGATTCCTCTAGTTTTATGTTGTGGGTCAAAATAATTATGCCAAAGAAAAAATGCTTGCAAATCAGTTGAAGATACGTGTTAGCAAACAAAATACACGTTTAATTGTTGTCTATTTGCTTTAATCAAATCTTTCATTTGTACATTTTAACAAAAACTGTCGTTGAAATGACCTAAAAATGACCAAGTCACAAATCTTTATCGTTTTGCATTTTACAATATGGGGTTCAACGAAAAACACCAGATCAATTAGGTTGAGTTACTTCACTGACTTTATCATCCCCCCCCCCCCCCCCCTCAAACCAAAAAAAAAAAAAGAAGTTGAATCCAAAATAAGTTTCCTTTAAAAAAATTGAAACACTAATTAAAATAATTAGTTAATAGCATTAATCATAATATTTATACTAAATTACCTGTTATTTCTCCTCAAATTACCTTTTAAATATCTTCATACATTTTAGAAGATTATATACATAATCTATTCGAGAAGGGGTAAATTAGGAGAAGTATTTTATATATTTCTGGTTTTTTAATGCGACACTTATTTTGGACCAAATTAGACACCAATAACCTTTTGATAACTGGAGTTTGAATTTGTGAAATTTTGATTCGAATTATTACCTGTCTCGTGAGATTTTAGGGTCCGGTTCATAGTTTATTACGTTGGATTGGACACATCGAAAATTGTCAACTGTACCTTTCTATGATGACGAAATTACTTTATAAAGACCAGAGTTTTTCCATTCTGGTAATGTGGTGGGCCAAGCAACACGAATATTGTTTTGCTTTTACAAAAGGAGGCTTATTTTGAACTAAAAACGACAACTCGGTGCACAAGATATTCACGCAGGATCCGGAAATGTACCCCACCTAAAGTGTGTGATATAGACCGCCTACCTTAATTCAAGTATTAGTCGCTGCTTCCACGGCTCGAAACTGTGATCTATGGGTCATACGGAGAGACAACTTTACCGTTGCTCCAAGAACTGTCGGCGAAAAATAAAATAAGCCATTGTACCATGATATATTTTGGATAATCTGCTCCGTACACTTGCTGAACTTCGACTGTGTTAAAAAAATCTAGCAATTGTGCCATTCTCTGTGTTTTGATGAAAATCTTCATAGAAACTTTAACATTCTGCAGCTTTACATAACATGATAACAAGATTAATGCAGAAAGTAACAATGAGGGAATGCCAAAGATATATATATGTACACATAAACTTTCTTTATTTGGTAATTCCCTCTTTTCTATTATTGTACACTGTGAACTTGTGAAAACTTTGTGAAAATACGACTGAGTTACTATTTTCAATGTTTTAGTTGGATTCATTTCCTTCTGATGATTCTCCTTCCTCCAAAGAACTCAATGAGTCTTGAGATAATTGGCTGCGATATTGCTGCACCACCAAAACAGATGCTGTTGTTGAAAATTCAGAGGATATTAACAAGTTTCCTATAGGCCCCAATTCTGGACATTCACTCTTTTTATTCAATGCTGCAACCACTTGACCTTCAGGCATTCTTCCAACTAAAAAAAGATTGCACCTGTTATATGTCTTTATTGCTTCAAAAGTTTCTGCAGCATCCTTGATTGTCCTCTCTTCGTATTTGATCGATCCGTCCTTTGAGATTCTCTGTTTCAATCCGGAAAGTAACACTTCGTCGGGTTGAGCCTCGAGGCTGGAGTTCTGGTTCATGTCTATCTTGACACTGCCACCAGCAACTTCGGGGTCGACAACAAAACGTACCACGATTAGTGTGACACCGGGGTGCTCGGCCATACGCACACCATAAGCAAGTGCTTCCCGGTCATCATGGCCTCCGAAGAACAAGATTGTTATTGTGAAGTCGACATTGCTAGCAGATACATGAGATGCTCCACCGAGACCTCTATCTACCAAGATACCGACTGAACATGGTGCGTGCTGAAGAACTCTGCGGTTCACATGCCTTAGATCGGTTCTGGTTGTTTCGAAATGTCCATCAAGTCGTTGGTGCTTGTGGAATGGGAGAATTATCATGGCTACCCTCTTTCTCTCGGCGCTAGTAATAATGTCCTCGTGCATGCTATTCATGGGAGAGATTGCTGTTGTTGGTCGGATAGACACTTTGCTCAGATGCTCAAATGTTTCAAAAGCAACCACTACTTGGTTAGAATCTGTAACCTCCCCTTTATTCCAAAAGGGCAGCCCGTTCCTTTTAACCTTATGGACCATCAAGATTGCTGATGACCTTTCGGAAAGCTCCATAAGGTGCATGGCATAGACGCGAAGTCCTTCCCTCTTCTCAGTTCCTCGAGAAACTTCAATGAGATTGATCAGTGTGGGAATGTTTCTTGTGCTGTAGAAGCATGTTAGCATTCGGACTTGTTTGCTCGTGTCTTTCCTCTCTATTGTTCTATGCTTGTATTCAGTCACAGCTAGTTTAGCTGGTTTGTATATTGATATCACAATAGGAGTTGTGATGAACGTTGTGAAGAGAGCCATCAACACCATGATGGCAAATGTTTGATCATTCAGTACCTGCAAAACCGATGAGCCAAAACCATGTAAGCTTAGAGAACTAATAAACTCACGAATTCATCAAATTAGAAGTGAAGTGTGAAGAAACATACCCCTCTGTCTTTGCCAATATTAAGAACAATGAGCTCGACTAAACCTTTAGTATTCATCAAGAACCCAAGCGTCAAAGCCTCCTGCATAGGCATCTTGCAAAGGAGTGAGACGACAATGGTGCCGACAATCTTCCCGAAGCATGAGGTAAATATGACAAGAACAAGAAGACCCCATGATTGAGCCCCCTGAATAGTGGCCACATTCGTTTTCAATCCACTAGAAACAAAGTAGAGAGGAAGAAATAAACCGGATACAAGGTCCTCGACTTTTTCCACCAGTGCGCCTGCAAATGGTCCTTCCTTTGGGACAAGAACACCGAGCACAAAAGCTCCAAATAAGGCATGAATACCAATAGTATCAGTGACAAATCCTGCAGCCAAAACTGCTGCTAGTGTAGCGCACACATATATCTCATCTACATGCTCACCATCCGAACAACGTCTAGCCATCCATTTGAATATAGGAGGACCAATGAATATGCAGAGTATCACAAAACCAGCCCCGCACAAAAGGACCCAAAGGGAAATAAGGGGAGAACTGGTAGTGCCTGAGAGGGCAATAGCAAGAGCAAGCAAAATCCATGCAGCCACATCATTGACTGCTGCAGCAGACATGGCCATTCGACCAACATCTGTTGTTAAAAGTTTGAGCTCAGCTAGAATACGAGCCAAAACAGGAAAGGCAGTGATAGAGAGAGCCACTCCCATGAACACCAGAAAAGGGCCTTGATTAACCCCTTTTGATATAGTAGCTCTGAGAGCAAAGGATGTTCCTATTCCTAATACAAAGGGGAGACTAATTCCAGCAACAGCAATACATAGAGCTTTCTTCCCAGTCCGACGAAGAGACTTTGGATCTAACTCCAGACCAACAAGGAAAAGAAAGAAAAGGAGGCCAAAGTTTGCTAAAGTATCCAACACTGTTAGGCTCTTTGGTGGAAATATTGTATGCAGATACTTCTCGTTGCGACCTAGAGCAGATGGACCTAGTAAAATTCCTCCCTGACAAAAACAAAAATATCCAATGTCACCTCTTTCTTGCACCAGAACTATGACTATTACTAATAGTAGTTGTTTCGATAGAGCAGTAAATCATGTGAGCAGAAATATGTAGTTGAGTTCATTAAAGAACTTTCATAACTGGAATATAACACAAATCAGTCTATCCCACAATGTTAAATGTTTCCATGCACATGGAGCCAAATGCAGTTGACTTCATTAAAGAATGAAAGCAAAAAAGCAAGAAACACTCACAATAATCTCAGCAACAACACGTGGCTGTCTCAATGGCCGAAGAAGATAGGCAAGAACACGAGTGAGAACAAGTACTAAACATATCTGTACAATGGCAAGAGGAAGTGCATAATCCAACGGATCGTCCCCTTGGAATACTCCATTAGAGGTAGCTTTCATAGGTGGTGGACATTTCAGGGGTGCTGCTGGTGTAGCCATATCTGAGCTTAGATAAAACAACTCCAAATCAACAAGAAACAGTCAAAATCTTCAAACCTGTATATCATGATCAAGTCAAAATCAATCAAACTATCTAGAATTACTTTATATAGCACATATCTTAGTCATAACCAGATTATACACAGGAACTCTATTAAAATTTTGACTGCAAAACATATAATCCTTAAGGCCATGGATTTACATACATTCCATGTGACAAGTTAATCTAATGCTCCAAAGTGCGCAGCACGTACTTCAGATGCAACTGAAATAAATATTTAAAAATGGGGTTGGTAAAATATAAATATACAAAATTCTTTTCTGTCCCACTTCAACAATGATACTTGAAAAAAGAACCCATCTTAATCTCACGATTTTTCTCTTTACAGGGGACCCAAAGCATCTAGCTAAAGTACAAATTTTAAAAAACAACTTTAGGAAAACCACATGTTGTGGTTTCAGTTTAATGCTTGAAAAAGAAACAATGGAATTATTTGAATCTATTTAAGGTACTGCAACCACTTTAAAAAGGTGCTTTTCTCGTTAAAATGATGAACACTAGTACTAAATATACACAACAAAAGTGCCACACCCCATTCAAATACTCAAAGTTTTTATTAAAAAGTGCAAACTTCCAAATTGGTTACTCCCTCCCTTTTTCCTAGTACTATAATTTCCGCGTTTCATAATAGTATGACTTTTTCAGTGCGATAAAATTTTACACCATCAATCACTAATATTAACAAAAAACCAAAATACTAAGTATGACTTGATACCTGAATATCATAATGATTAGTAATCTAGCTATTAGAACGTGAAAATAAATGAGATAACATAATTTCTGAATACGGGATCAAGAGTTCATGAGTTAACAGAAAATAAAACTCATGAGTTAACAGAAAATAAAACAATGTCAATAATTGTTATTTCGATGGAGAAGGGTAGAGGGACTGGTTCAGCATCCACCGAGTTTCTAATAGTGCGCCAATCCAACCAGTTTCTAACTGTGCGCCACTGGCTCTCGGAGATTTTCCGATTATCAAACAAAGAAATTCTTGAGCCATTTTTTGGCGTAAGTAGTTTATAAAATACACTATTTATAGGAAAATATTAAATTCATACAACATAGTGCTAGTAAAGACCAAATGAGAAAGAAAAAAAGAAACAAAGGTTATAAATGAAGCTCCTAGATCACCAGGAAAACTTATTTGACTTGTAGCCTAATGATGATGCCATAACTCCCAAAAACTCTGGACAAAATAGTAAATTAATGAAAACTCTGCACAAAATATAGTAAAATAATGGACGAAAAATGATATATTAAAAATCTGCAAAAAACTACACTCTAAAACGTGTTGTCACTTTCTGTTTCCACGAATCTCCACCTTACCATTTTGCTTCTCTGCCAACTTCTTACATTTAAGGTCCTTCAAAATTACCAAAAAATCCAAAATCACCAACCACCAAACGACAATCCTACCCCTCATTTTCCATTCAAATTTTCATAAAAAGCCAAAATCTGGGTCTTGTTCAAAATAATACAACAAGGCTTTTCGAGCTTGACGCCAAAAAAGTCAAAAATCATGCACTTAATTTGCGAAAGTATAATAACAACAATAACAACAAACCCAGTTTAATTCCATCCGTGGAATCCAGGAAGGTAGTGTGTATGCAATCTTACCCCTATTTTATAAAGGAATTTACGAAAGTGTGTGCATATATAAGAATTCAATATATAATAATATCGATAATAATGACACGTGATGTTTCTCTCTAACCTTTCATATGCACTCAATATTCACAATCTCAAACAAGTTAAAATCGACTATATATGAATTCATAATATTCACATTTCGTTGTATTCAGACCGATTTCAAATATTATTGTGCATTTAGAATTATGTAAAAGGTTTACGTACACAATAATTTTCCAGAGAAAGAACGAGAGAGAGAGAGAAAGAGAACCTGAATCTTGGAAACTTGGAGAAGTTTAAAAGAGAGATAATAATAATAATAATAATAATAATATTAATAATAATAATAAATTGGCCTTTCACTGAATCATCCTCCTTTAGAATATAAATTTGATAGGAGGATAGGAGATAGTTAATTTTTTTTTGGTTTTTGTTTTGCGAAATAGAAAAAGAGATGAATAATATAGAAAAGAACGGAGAAGAAATGAAGAGTTCCAAAGAGTGAGGAAAGGAACGAGAAAGAGAGCACGCCCATACACTGGCCTTCGGTTCTCCGTATTTGTAGAGCCGCGAAAATGTGTGTTATTATCATTTTACCCTTGGTTTCTTTGCTTATTTACGGAAAACGCATTCAGGCGTGTGAACGTTTTTTTTTTTTTTTGGAATATTTCCAAAAATAGAAGGAAATAATTTAATATTTTTAAGAAAGAATATCTGTGTACAAAACATGTTACCATGTGTGTGGAAAATTGAATTTTAAGTTTCGAAAGGGGAATAATGACAACTTCATTGAAAAAAGGGACTGAATTCAGTAACTATATCTATCGTTAAATTTTTTATCTAATATTGTCTTACTTATTAGGAAGGAAGTCTCGCTTACACCCCTGAAACTTAACGGAGTTTCAAATTAAGGTTATTTTTAAATTATAGTAAAAAATTGATAGATAAATTTGGATATCTTTTCTTAAAAATTTTGGACTTTGGAGTTCAGTCATTTAGCGATGGAGCTCCGTTAATAACATGGGCAAATATGAGACGCTACTATTAGAAATTCGACAAAAATCGATCACGATCGACTGATGGTCGGTTAAAAGCAATTTTTTGGCCAGGTTTTTAAATAAACCCCTGACTCGTACCAATTTTCGTTGGTTATTTTCGCGTGAAAATACAATTAAAGAGTATAAATAAAATAAAAGACAGTCTTAAAACAAAATGCACTAATGGTCTAGTGGTAGAATAGTATCCTGCTACAGTACAGACCCCAGTTCGATTCGCAGATGATGTATTTTTTAATTATATAATTAAAATACAAACCAACTTTGGTCGATTTTTTCGGCAATATTTTTTTTTGAATTTAATTGACTAACCAAAGTTGGTCGGTAATTTCCGACCAACTTTGATCGGTATGCTCTTCCGACCTTCAAAATACCTTCCACATAATGGTCACGTTTTGGACGGTTATTGGTCATTACCGACAAACTTTGATTGATTTTTTTTTGAACGATTTTGTCCGGATTTTTAGTAATGCCCATTGTACTATTAAGGGGTGAATGAATCAATTTTGGATTGTTGGAGCTTTTCCCTATAAAAAATGATTTCAAAAGGTTTTCAGCATCCTACGTTTGTCTTAATAATTGTAGTTTTATTTAGTTCTCTAAATGTTTAAAGCAGTTTTATTCCCCCAAAAAGCTGTTTCTGATAGGTTTTTATGAAAATTCTACCAAATAACTCGTGTTTTTTTTATTACGAGTTCGCAAAGTTTTCCACAACAGACACCTCTGCATTTCAAGTTTCGTGGTAAGTCTCATAATAATTGGCGGACGACAAAAAGTAATTATATTCACTAGTCAAATATATATATATAAAATATACATTGATTATCTATAAATATACATTTATGCATTCATATACAATATATATATATATTCGATTATTATTTTTAGGAGTGTCTATACAATAAATTTTTTCCAATTTTCTTTTACTTTTCTTTTGTTATCGTCATCCTTATTCCTTGCAAGTGTTGACGATTGGAGTTGCAAGTTTTCTTTTTCTAAACAAAACGTTGGAATTACAATACGCCACTTGCTGTTGCACATGAAAAGTCAATGAATTTTCCATTATTAGATGATCTTCAAATTAAATAATGCAATTATGTTAGTGCAATTAATTTTAAATCTTTAGAAGAAAAGTCTATGTGTTTCTTCTATGTGGATTATTCACCACATAATATAAGTTCTTATAAAAGTTTCATTATCAGTTAACCAAAATCCATGTACATATACACATATCATACATGTGTGTAATAGTGTTAATAACTAAAATGTTGAAAAGGTATTAAATAAATAAAAAAATTAGTAGTAGTAATTATATCTTCGGATTTCTTATTTTACTAATACTTGGACATATAATTTACATCAACATCCAAATACACAATGGAATCATTACGAATTTAGAATCGGTATAATTACATTTTTTTTTGGGTAAAAAATGTGGGTTTTACATAAAATTTATCATTTAACTATGGAATATGCATTTTAACTTTAATTATGATACAACAACAACAAATTCAGTATAATCACACAAATGGGATTTAGAAACGGTAATATGTACGCAGACCTTACCCCTACTTTGTGTAGGTAGAGAGGTTATTTCTGATAGATTCTCGGCTTGTAGAAAGCACGGAAAGGAAAAGAAACAGTAACAATAGCAAGATAGTGAAATAGCTAAAGCAAAATAAACAACAAATAGGACTATAAATCTAAGAATAAGAAAATACAAAATTGATACTGCTACTATTATGGATTTAACTTTAATTACGATAAAATATATAATTTGATGCATGCGATGTATTTAAATCTTTTATAACCCGTTGACTCCATCTATCCAAGCTAGTTGTCATAAAAAGTCGACGAAACATTTCTCTTCATCTTCCCTCTACGGCACCTCTACTCTCTTTTACTATTTAAAAAAAACTATAAAAACTATACTTATTTTTTAAGTATTAATATATATGTTTGTAAGAATGGGATCTTCGTGGTTTGCTGTTAGTGAGCACGTATAATCGACAACTTGACTAGTAATAGTAATATATTCCTTTCGTCCCAATTTATGTAATTGTGTTTAACTTAACACAAAATTTAAATAAGAAAAAAAGATTTTTGAAATTTATGGTCTAAAACAAATAGTATTTGCGTGGCTATAAATTATCTTATTAATTAAGAGTAAAATAAGAAATTTAAAGTTGAATTATTTCTTGATAAGGAAATATAACATTTTTTTTGAATATACTAAAAAAGAAAGTATGACACATAAATTGAGACAAATAGAGTATATAGTAAATATTTCTATAAGTAGCCATTGCTTCCTGATATTAATGGTTGTCTTTTGGTTGCACTGTTGTCTTGAATCTAATAGTAATTGAATAATTAATGAAGAAGAACTAACAAGTAAACAGAACCTTGATAAACACAATTCCTTTTTCATAAATATATTATTATTTTGAAAAATATCCAAAAATATTAAGTGTACAAATGATACATTTGAGATGTGGTTAGAGTGTACAAATGGAAGTGACTTAAGATTGAGTGTCTAAATGAAAAGTGTGAACAACTTTAAGGGTCTGCTGATATATTTTACCTAAAAAATACATGCATGTGCATCCATACTCACATATACATACACGCACACATGCATATATACGTGATGAGTATTTTAGGGTAACTCTTGAAAAAATGATGGTGCAATTTGATGCTCTTGACCATCTATATCTATATCTATATTTATATTTATATTTATATATCAATATAAAGTTCGGAATGGAAAAGGTGATGTGACACTTCTATAAATGAGGATTGCCATTTATCTTTTTTCCTGTTTTTTTGGCTTTTCCCTATTTTTTTCATTTATTTATATTCTCTATTACTATTATATAAAACTTCCATTCAATATTGAAATTTATGTTCTTCCAAAAGGAGGGGGAGCAGTTACAACAATTAATTCTAATAATGGTAGCAATTTGAACGAACACTTCCTTGGTTATTGGAAGGTTACAACATTGAATATAATGATGGCTGTTAAATTAGAAAGAAAGCAATACGCTGCTTCACAACCAACCTTTTACGCATTTCCTCTTCATAAAGTTCAGCGCTAACAAACTGAAGTGATATGAAAATACAGAAGATTAAGCTTTCGCTCCAATGGTCATCGAATGTACTAATGTTTAATTTGTCCTTTAAAGAAGCTTCCATCATGAGTTTGATTGACTTGATTTGCAATTCTATATAAAATTTTAGTCAGTTGTCAAATTTGTTTGGATTTCCATTTGATTGTGTTTTTTAATTTATATTTACCACACTTTGAAGAAAAATCTTATGCTTGAGTGACCTTCTTCTTTCTTTTACTAACAATATTAGTTTATATTTAAGTTTCTATTCATGTGGTAGTAAATTGAACTCGAATTAGTGAAAGAATGAGAAAATTTGAAGAGCATGTGCCAAACATTTTTTTTTCTTTTGGGCCATGGTGGAATCTCACTTATTTTTTAATTCATTTCATATTAATTTCCAGTTTATTCCATGAGCGAGATATTTCTCCGTACACTCTGTCAACTGACAAAGTTATTCAGTTTATGATGGTAAATTTGCATATTCGTAAGATGTAACAGAAACCCACATTTAGCATGAATTTTTCTTTGAAGGCCATGGGGAATCTGCGAATATGTGTGTCTACCATTTACTACTTTGTTCACACTATTAGTTTCTGTCTTCAATGAGGTATTGTGATGACTCAAAAGGTCATCAATTGTGTTAGAAATAACTTCTGTGTTCCAAGGTCTTAAAACTTCCTTTTTACCTCACCTTGATTTGCGTGCATGGTTCGAACGTATATCCGGAAAAATTTTATGTGAAAATATGAGAAAATAAAAATTTCTAGAGTTAAAATTTGATTATGGTTGACTTTGGTCAATATTTTGAGCAAATGGACTCGGATCTGTGTTCCGACTATCCCGGGAGTAAAATATGAGACTTGGGCGTATGTCCGGAAATGAATTCTGAGGTCCCAAGACTTAGAAATCAATTTTTGAAAGAAATTATTTTGATGAATTAATTATGAAATAAAGAAAAGAATTAATGTTTGAAACCATTGGTATCGAGCCCGTATTTTGGTTCCGGAGCCCGGTACAAACTTGTTAAAGTATATAAATGATAACTGTGAAATTTGGTGAGAAATGGAGTGTATTTGACGTGATTTGGACCTCCGGTTGAAGAGTTATGATCTTTAAGTGTTCTTAATGAAAATGATGAGTTTTGAGGTTTAATTCATAGTTTTACATGTTATTTTCATGATTTGATTGCACGAGCAAGTCGGTATGATGTTTTTAGGTTGGTGTGCATGTTTGGTTTGGAGCCCCAAGGGCTCGGGTGAGTTTTGGATAGGCCACGGAGTAAAATTTGGACTTAGGAAGTTGCAAGTTTTTAGCTGGTATGTTGCAGGTCTGCAGGTTTCGCATTTGCGAAGCCTGACTCGCAAATGCGAGATCGAAAATGCGAATAACTCATCGCAAATGCGAGAGAAGGCTTGTCCAGGGCTGATCGCAAATACGATCATTTCTTCGCAAATTCGAAGAGGCCCAGAAATCCCTCTTGGTCGCAAATGCGACTCCCCCTTCGCAAATACGAGTTCGCAAATGCGAGTGTAGCAGGTCTTGAAGAGTTCGCAATTGCGAACCCTGGTCGCAATTGCGACATCTGCGACCTGCAAATTCATGACTTAGCCGAAAATCTTTCATTTTTCAAACCCTTTCAAAACATAAGCTTTCTTGGGCGATTTTTCAAAGACAAGTACTCTTCCAAATCGATTGTAAGTCATTTCTAACTTATTTTTATTAATCTTTAACATCTTTTCTCATGATTTCAACTCAAACCAAAGGTTTTCATAGGGAAAAATTGGGTGTTTTGGGTAGAACCTAGGTTTTTAAAATTTTGGGGATTTGGACCTCGATTTGAGGTCCGATTTCAAAACAAATTATATATTTGGGTTCACGGGGGAATGGGTAATCGGGTTTTGATTTGAACCTCAAGTTTTGACCATGTGGGCCGGGGGGGGGATTTTGACTTTTTGAGAAAAACTTTGGAAAACCTATCTTCATGCATTAGAATTGATTTATTTAGCATTTATTGATATAGTTAAGTAACTTGTGGCTAGATACGAACGAATTGGTGGTGGAATTACGAGGTAAAGAGATAGTTGAGACTTGAATTGTATTCGTGGTATCGAGGTAAGTGTTTGGTCTAACCTTAGCTTGAGGGATTAGGAGTTGTGTCCTATTTGCTACGTGTTACTTGTTGAGTATGACGTATAGGTATGGTGACGAGTATCTATACGTTGGTGTCAAGCATGCCCATGAGTCTTATATTATGATTACTATGACTCCGTTTGTATTGTTCATGCCTTATGCGATAATTTCAATTATTGAGCAAAGCTTGTGGAAGTAACATGTGCATTTGAATATTGAAGAGCGTTGGCTCAAGTTGTAAAATGAATTGTGAAGGTATAATTGGATATTGAACCTTATAGAGCATTGGCTCAGGTTGTGAAGTAAATATGAAAAAAGAGAAGAGGATTTTTTATATTGTTCCCTTGCCGGGATTTGATTGTTGTACTATTGTTCCCTTGGCGGGATTTTATTGTGATTTCTTTTATTTCCTTGCCTTTATTTCTTATGATTTTTGTTTGGGTAAGGAAGAGGGTAAAAGCACGAAGGGTGATGCCATGCATTATTTTGGTGAGAGAATGTTAAAGCACGAAGGGTGATGTCGTGTATGATCTTGTGAGAAAGAGTGTAAAAACACGAAGGGTGATGCCATGCCGCACGATGTACAATTCTGTGCCGATTATATTGATTTTATGGTGAGGATGAGAGTAAAAGCACGAAGGGTGATGCCGTGCAAATTATATTGATTTGATTCTTATGGCGAGGACGAGAGTAAAAGCACGAAAGGTGATGTCGTGCACTTATTTGATTTCTGATTCATGTTGATAACTCAGTTATGGTGTTCTTTATATTTACCTGCTATCCTCCTGTTATCATTTGATGTTTCCCCGCAGCATGTCTCCCCCTACTATTCTTAACTGTACATTCCTGCTTTATTTTCCGTTGTATATGATTTAACTGCACATGTTTATTTAGTAGTCTGCTCCTAGCCTCGTCACTACTTCACCGAGGTTAGGCTAGGCACTTACCAGCACATGGGGTCGGTTGTGCTGATACTACACTCTGCATTATGTGCAGATCCCGGCGCAGCAGCTTTTGGACCTTAGCTTGGGGTGGCTGCCTTCAGTCTATTCGGAGATCCAAGGTAGTCCTGCAGGCGTCCGCAGGCCCTGACGTCTCCCTCTATCCTTTCATCCTGTTTCATTTATGTATTTCAGAAACAGTGTTGTATTTATTTTTCGGACTTTGTTTGTAATATTCCTAGACCGTTTGTGAAGTTGTGACACTAGTTCTGGGTAGTCTTTGTTTAAGAAATTGTATTGAAAATATTTAAATGGCTTTATTTGTTTCTTTCGCTTGTTTAAATTTCGTTGTTTATAAACTGTTGGTTCATAATGGTTAAAGGTTTAAAAATGAGAAAAAAGTAAATTGTTCAAACAGTTGGCTTGCCTAGCTCTCACTAGTAGGTGCCATCACGACTACCGAGGATAAAAAATCTGGGTCATGACAGGTATTGAGACTTTTTATGTGTTATCATCACTCCTTATTACATCTAGATTGGTTAATAATATATGTAATGTGTATCAGAATGCTTTATCAGTCCGATTACTACTGGAGTCTAATGGCAAGTTCGTTGATACAGTATGATAACCAAAAGTTGATGCCTCTCTAAATTAGATGTCTTGATTATCCAATTTAATTTCGTTTTTTTTTTTGGCTTTCTTTTTTACAGAGTATAATATTGACTTGAGCACAAGAAAATTATCCTTTTCCAATTTGCATTTGAATTTCTTACACAGATTCTTTAGGTCATTATTAGGAGGGATTAAAATCTCATCTTACGCTTTTTAATTGTTTGAAATTAGCACAAATGCCTCTAAATATGATTAATCAACTATCATCTGTGAGCACGTGATTTTTGCCTCACACGAATTATTCCAAAAAAATTCCTAAAATTAGGTCTTTACTTTAATTATGTGTTATTTTTAGGAATTATTATGTGATTTTCAAGATTGTTTGCATATATTTGTGTGCATGTTTAATTTTATTAATGCATCAAAAATACAAAAAAATATAACATTTGCATTTAAGATTTGATTTTTACATTTTTTAGAATTAATTAATAATTAGGTTTTACAAAAATGAAAATTCACAAAAAATAACATATTTTTGTATTTTTGTCAAATTGTGTGATTTTCTTTTAATTTAAGTGTTTAATTATTTGTGATAGATGTTATTTAAAGTTAATTAATATTTTGAGTTAATTTGGTGTTTTTATAAATTTAGGATTTTGGTTTTAATTTTTGAGAAAAAAAGGGAAGAAAAGAAAAGGAAGAGAATTAAATCAGAATTGGGCCAAATTCAAGTTAATTTAAGAAGCCCAAAACCAAAACCCAGCCAAACCCAGCCAAAAACTAGCCCAGACCGGTCCGGTCCGCCCTTACCAGAACCAAACGACGTCGTTTGGACACGCTTTGATCAGGGCCGTCAATTTTATTTGATCGAACGGCCCAAAGCCTTGCCCATCACCCGTATCCGACCCATTTCATCTGATACCGATCTGGTATTCATCTCACTCAAACGACGTCGCTTCATTTAGTCAGATGATCCAAGCCATTGATCTCATTTGATCAAACGGCATGTATCTAATTCCACCCCAGTATATATACATCCAAACAAACCCCGCCCCCATCTCGTCTATCGTCTCCCTCACCCCAAACCCTAGAGACCAGCCGCCACCATTCCCCACCGCCTTCCGGTGGCGGCGCCGGCTCCGTTCCCCTCCAAAATCACACCCCAAAACCACCCCAACCCCCTATTTCCAAATCCCCGATCTGTTTCCCTCGAATCACCCTAGTACTTCCCGAATCTTCAATCGAAGTTGTCCGGTCCCAAAATATCCGAACCCTAGCCTACCCAATCAACCCCAGTTTAACACCACACAAACCCTATGACTCCCTTATACCAAATCCATCAATGGTTTCTTTCGAATCTGACCAGAACTCGTCGAATTTTAAATCTAGGTTCAAACCTAAAAGTTCAAAATCAGTTTCTGTTGAGCCTGAGGACATGCATCGATCCAAGCCTCTAGTTTTGTGATTATAAGGTCAACTCACTACAAAAACCGATGCGGTTCATTTGTTCTTGATAAAGAACAAATGATTAGCATCAGTTTGGGGTGAGTCACAGTATCAAAGCCAAACCCAAGTTCGAGCCTGTCCGGTGCTGTCTTAATCTTTGTTTGTTTACATTAGTGTTATTCTGATGTTCGTCTTCCTCATCTCTTTTTCTTTTCCTGATCAATTTCAAATGAAATTCGATCTATACTCTGGTATAGATTATTTTGTTTACTGTTTGTTTCCTTAAGATTGTTTTCGTAGATTTTGTTTCGTATAATTGGGATATCAGTAGACTTTGAAATCGTATTTCGCTTGGTCACTTAGTCAGAATACTTAAGGATTAGTTCAATAAGTTTGGTATTAACCTCTTGTTTAATTATGTCAATGAGAATTGATTAATATAAATAATTCAAGTGTTTACCTACTTAAGAAGTTTCTAGTGGATAGTAGGATTAGGATTGCACTAATGGATTAAATAATTAAGTGGATAATTGAGTGGACAATGGAGTGGAGGATTAAAGAAATGAAAAGTTAAATTGGTAGTGGAAAATGCACAAGTTGAATGCCCATTTAAGGGAGCTGAAAATCAGAAAGAAAAGGGGATAGAGCTTAAGATATAGAAGAGACAGGCTAGAACATTCTGAGAGAGAGATTGAATACAGAGAAGACAAGAGAGATTCTAAAATACTGAGAGAGGAGAAGAACAGTCCGATATTCTGAAAGTATTGAAAAAATACATAATTTTTTAGAAATAAGAATCCGATAAATCAGCTGAAAACTCTCTATTGTACCATTGAGCCTCAGTAATTCCTGATTCTTTTAAGCTTTGGAAAACAATAATGTTCAGTGATGAGATTTGAGTTGGTTTGATACTAGTTTTTTGGAAGGTTTTGATCAAATTGTGTTAAAGACTACTGTTCCATTGGGTTTTAAATCAATTTTCTAGTTTCACTTGCTGAATCTGGGGCTGTGTTGTTGCTGCTGTCAATTTTTGCTGTTTAAAAATTGTTGATCCTTCGTTATTTCTTTGTCCCTTCAATCTCAGGTACTTTCTTAGCCCCTGAATGATGATTGATTGTTGAACATATAAATCAGATGGAATATTAATTGGATACAGGCTGCATTTGAACTTAGTTTACCCCTGTTTCTCGTACTGCTTTAATATTCTGTAATAAATATGTAGTTTTAGAGGTTATTTAAGCTATCATTTGCACATTTAATGTTGTGTATGTTCAGTAGTTATATGTATGGGTAATTGGACAGGTATGTATGATTCTGCTGTACATATTCAATAGTTGTATGTATAGGTAATTGGACATGTACGTATGGTGCTTATTTGAGATCAGTATGGTTCGAAGAATTTGGCAAACATGTTCTATGTTTACATTTGCTCCTGAATGAGTTTGAAATGTCTAAGGATCATATTGAAAGCTTTAGTATGATTTTCTGGAATTCATGAGGGAACCAGATTCTAATGTACTGGTTTGGCAACTATCAGTGTTAGGAGAAATTCAAGTTAGTTTAGTTATGTTGAAAGTGATTCACTGGTTATCTACTGTTGCTTGCATGTCAATTGAGTAGATTTGGTTGTTTTAAATTCTACAAGTTTTTTCCAGGTGATGTTTAATTAAGGTTTAAAAATCAGCATTTCAAGTTAATTAGGGCCTTAAAAATTTAGAATCATATGCTATATAGTTTCTCAATAATTGGATCCTTAATTGTTTTCTATTTTCAAAATCTTGGAGTTGTTTGTATGTTATGACTAGCTATTTAGGTTCAGTCTGAACGTTTGCTGCTCAGCCATCGTTGGATCACGATATAGACTCGGTATCGAGTCTAATTGGTGTTGGTTCTGAGGTTTTAAAGAATTCGGGCCTTCTGCTTGGGCTCAATTTGGGCCCAGAATTTTAAAATTAACAAGAAATGAAAGTGATAGGCCCTGCTGCATGAGTTTTCTTTTATTTGCTTCAAAACAGGTTTCTTCACTGTTAGTTGGGGTTGGTACAATTCCATTTTAAAATCGGCCCAGTTCCCCAATGTTACAAACCAATTGGTTTAGTTTCTTTAAAAGGGATAATCATATCAATTGGGCGAATGATTATGGCCCTTTAATTTGATGGTTTCTAATTGGTAGGAAAAAATATATTTTTGATTCTTACTCATGCCTAAAGTACTACATATTGATGCAAAAATCTTGAGCTTCAGCAATCCGTCTAATGATTTCGTGCGCTTAACGATATGGATTCTCTTGGTCTCATATCTCAATATACTGTTAATTCCTCCTAGGCAGTTTCGAAGTGATTTGATCACAAAGAGCTTCTAAATTCAATATCTCATGATGTGCCTGTTGGAATGATTATTTGGTTTGTTTTGTGAGCTAATCGGGTAGATATTGAAATAAAGAGAGGACTATTGGGCTAAACTCTAATAATGAATAAGTTGAGAAAGAACTTGATAGGCGTAAAACCTTTTAATAACCTTTTCTGTTGTGTGTGGCATGATTACGGGTTCTAAAATTAAGACCCACGTATGCGCAATGTTGAGCAAAACAATCTTAATCTTTAAAATACAATTGTGATTGTGTACACGTTCGCGTGACATGATTACAATTCGGAGTATGCGTTCGTGCAACTTCGAACAAACCTTCTAAAAAAAGGGTTTTCGGAGGTTATTAATTAAATTAGCTCATATAGTCCGAAGTGTGCTGCCTACCATTTAATCATACAAAAATGACAAATGTTCGTAGTTTGCTTTAGGCACGCGCAACTTTTGGCCAATATTTTTAATAATAAAGTGTTATTAATTGTAGACACGTTCGCGTGACATGATTTTTGACGCGCCAAACAAATGGGTACACGTACGCGTGACCCGTTTCAACATAATTTTCTTAATAAAAAAGCGGTGAAGGATAAATGAACATACGGTCTAAAGTCAGTAATTAAACAATTTTAATAAGCCAAGTATGATCAAAGCGACCGTGCTAGAACCACGAAACTCGGGAATGCCTAACACCTTCTCCCGGATTAACAAAATTCCTTACCCGAATTTTTGTGTTCGTGGACTGTAAAACAGAGTCAATCTTTTCCTCGATTCGGGATTTGAACCAGTGATTTGGGACACCACAAATTATCCCAAGTGGCGACTCTGAATTTTAAATAATAAATGAATCCCGTTTCGATTGTCACTTTAAGTTGGAAAAAACTCCCTTATACCCTTTCCGGGGTGTAGGAAAATAGGAGGTGTGACAGCTCTGGCGACTCTACTGGGGACCAAACCCAGAATCTCTGGTTCAGGGTTCAAGAATTCGAGCTTACAGCAGCTGTTATCTTTGGCTTTATTATTATCTAATTTTTTCATGTTTGGGCCTAATATGCTCAATGTTGCTTTTTACTGCTTTGATATTATCTGAACTGTATATATAAAATGTTACGAAACCCTTCTTCTTTCTGAGTCTTCTGAATTTATGGTGCACACGTACGTGTGGCCCACCTTTCTGTTAGAAGTCATACCAAATAGAACGACGTTGGGCCAAGTAACTAGGCCGGGTAGACTTTCGTGCTCCCGGTACGTTGCCCCCACTTCGGCTCAAGCTGTTCGCTTGGGTAAGCCAGGTCTAGAACTGTATACCCCAGGTTTTACACTTAGAATAACTCAGCTTCATGCCGGATACCTAGTAGGAACGTTTGTTTGCATCATGTGCATTTGACTTCGGAGACTCAACACAGGGGTTGGGTCTGTCTAGGACAGGTGTACCCGAAATGAAAAGACCATCCTGATGCATCTTACTTGCTACTTGTGCATTCATTTGTTTCGGATTTGTATGTTGACCAGCTTATAGGGAAAAGTTAGAAAAGGAGAATCAATGTGAGAACCGAAAATTGGCTGTTTTCAAAAAAAAAAATCCAAAATATTTTGAAATTCTTGAAAAGAAAAGGAAATGTTGTGTTTCTTTTAAAAAGTAGTTTTATTATTATGAACTACGTAAGTTTGACTCTCGCCGGATGTGAGATACGTAGGCAACCCACATCGGGCCCAACTATTTTTTTTAAAAAAATAAAAATAAAAAAAATAAAAATAAATAGATAATAAATAATTAAAAATGTGGGTACATAAATGTCATTGTGTTGTCATAAGTAAGGCGATGCCATTCTTGTCCAAAATATGCCGAATGTCCCCAAAAGGGCGACAGAAGGCTGTTTTTGCAAGAACAGTCGCCTTTGGTCGTTTTTTCTTCCTTCAAAGAAAAAAAAATTGCCGGTTAGCAAACACATCGAAGTGTTTTTTTAATGAATCTTTTTAGAAATATTAATGATTTTTTCAAGATGAGTCTTGATTTTGTTTTTTTTTTTAAAAAAATTAAAATCACTCACAGGTACAAAATGAGCACCGTCCAAAACCCGCCGTTCACAGATGTAGATGAGTTTCTATTGGCTTCGGATGTGGTGGCATGAGTTAGGAGGAGATGGTCAAAAATGGGTCATTAAGTATTTGGGAGCTCTCACAGATATTATGGAAGTTAAACCACGCGATGATTTGATTACGGCACTAGTGACTTTTTGGGACCCTGTTCACAATGTCTTTCGCTTCTCTAATTTTGAGTATACTCCCACATTAGAAGAAATAGTTGGATATTCCGGTTTTGACGGAAATTTGAGAAACCAGAATCTTATATTCCCAAATGCTCCCTCAGTACACCGATTCTTTGGTCTTCTGAATATTAGTAATCAAATCAGAAAAAGCAACGTTGTCAAAGGGTGTTGTTATTTCAACTTCCTATATTCAAGGTTCGGAAAGCCGGATGGATTTGAAATTCATGAAAAGGGCCTTACTAATAAATAAAACAAGGACATCTGGTAGATTCACCGTTGCTTCACTTTCATGGTGGCTTTTCTGGGAATCATGGTCTTCCCAAACAAAGAGCGGACGATTGATATTCGCATAGCCAGAGTCGTACAAGTCCTCACTACCAAAGAACATCACACTCTTACCCCGATCATTCTCTCAGACATTTATCGGGCGTTGACTTTGTGTAAATCTGGGGCAAAATTCTTCGAAGGGTGCAATATTTTATTGCAAATGTTGTTGACTGAACATCTCCGACATCACCCCAAGTTCATGAAGTATGGTCCGAGCAAGGACAATTTTATTGAGAGTTATGAAGAAAGAATAAAAGATTATAAATCTCCAGAAGGAGTGGAAGCCTGGATATCCCATTTAAGATCTTTAATGGCAAGTCAAATTGAGTGGACTTTGGGATGGCTCCCGGTAAGAGAGGTGATACACATGTCAACCTTAAAGAGTTATTTGCTGCTGTTGGATTTAAGAAGTGTCCAGTGGTATGCACCACAGAGAGTTCTAAGACAGCTAGGGAGATACCAAGTGGTGCCTGATGATGAAGATTTGAGTGTGCAAGTGATTGAGCTACCCCCCCGAAGCCACTCTCCATGAGGCTTTAATCCAGCGGATTTGGAATGGTTGTCGATGCTTGAAAGATGATACCCAAGTTCTATATCCTGCGAAAGGTGAGATAAATCTGGGTTATGCTAGGTGGTTTGAGAAAAGATCCCATGTGGATGATGCACCAGAACCTGATCCTAGAAGGCCCATAAAAAGACCGCATGTTCAAGCCTTTGATGACAAAATCCAAGAACGGATTGCTTGGGGTGAAAAGGAAAAGGGGTACAAAGCAACTATTCATGCCTTAGAAGAAAGCCTGAGGAACCTCAATTTGGAGAAAGACTTACAAGCACAAGAAGCAGAAGGTGAAAAGAAGAGTCTGATTAGCGAGAATAAAACTCTCCGCGCTCAGTTTCAACAGATGAAGAAAGCCTCTGAAGCGCCAGTGAGAAGTTGGAAAGATCAGAAAATCATTGCCAATCTGATGAAAAAAATGCAACATTATGACTCCATCTTGACAAAGACTGAAAAGGCGTTACACAAAGCTAAGGAAAAAATCATACAGTTAAATGAAGAGGTCAAATCTAGTAAGGAACGCCAAGTAATGAGATGTGAAGAAGAAATGGCTCAATTCAAGAGAGAGAAGGACCATTGGATACATTCAGAAGCTCAACTCCATGCACAGTTGGAAGAAATGAGAAGGTACAATAGAGAACATCAGCACGCAGATATTGATAGGGAGAGAGCACAGGCAAGACTCGATCAGGCCAGACTTCGGGCTCAATTGGAGTCGGCTTTAGATCACGAAGGCCACATAAGAGATATAGCCACCACTCGCCAACAACAGTTACAAAACCAAGACCAGAATCTCTAGGACTTCAGAGCACAAATCCATGATTTGGCTGTTTACACCTCTCAAAGTTATGTGAACTGCCAAGGGATGGATTATGAGAGGTTTCTAGAGCATGCACCTACTTTTGCCCGTCATCTTGCAATGGAGTTAGAGAGGATGTACCATACACTAGGAGGTCATCTGGGTCAAGCCCCACCGTGAGCAGATGTTTCAGTGATTAAAAGCAAAAGATTGTAGAGTGAAGCATGGTCATAGTTGTTGGAACTTTTCATATAATAGTCATGTTTTAGTTTAAGTCCATGTTGAGTCTTTTAAACCATTTTTTTAAAGTATTGTCCAAATGTAATGTCATTTCTGTCTTTGTACTGTTTCGTTTGTTATAATAAATAAAAGTAATAATAATTATTTCCGCCAGAACTACGCTCGGTCTGATTCATGCAGGGTCATGATACGTAGGCAATCTTCATAAGATTCGACCACAACCAAAAGAAAAGAATAAAATGAATGAAAAGGGGAGGGAAATAAAAGATAGGCGTGAGTGATAATAAAAGGGAAAGATCAGGAAAAGCTGGGATGACACAAGCAACCGAGCAAATACATGATAGAAAATGGTTAATTGCCTAGGTGCATTGCATCCCAACGTGTAATTGCATATTAAACTCTAAGAACTAACAAGTTTGTTGTTTACCAGAGAATTCAAGCAGTTAGTTTATTTAGAGGATACTGGCACATTATCATTACCAAACCAGATCGAAAGGACCAATACCAGAAAGCATGTCTATCCCGGATGCCGACACTAGTGTTGAGGTGGAGGAGTTGGACGTCAATAAAATGAAAGAGGAGATGCTCAAACTTAAGCAACAGATGGTCGAAATGTAACAAGCCTAGTCCAAAGGGAAATCACCGCCGTCTTACCCAGCCAACCCGGCTTTTACCCCACCATTAGCTCAGTCTCAGGATCATCCCGCCACCGATCTAGGTTTTCCCATTTATCAACACTACCATGGCACTACTTCTCATATGCCGCAAGCTCCACCACCAAAATCAATTCCATACCCTCATCCACCAGTCACCCCTGTCTTTGTGACATCTCCACCAGCTGCACTCCATAGATCCCCGAGTGAACCTGTGTTCCAAGCTCAGGACAACCAGTATTATCCCCCGGAATGCACCTTCAAAGCTCCCGAAACCTACCCCTATGATCCACGTTCTGATCTCCCGAGAGAAGCTGAGAGACCAGCCAAAAATCTCGAACATGAGGAGATGTTCAAAAAAATAAAAAGCATAGAACAATCCTTCAGGGATATGAGATGGCTAGGAGGTCAGGTAAGTGTGGCTTATAAAGACCTGTGTCTATTCCCAAATGTACAACTACCGGCAGGGTTCAAAATGCCCAAATTCGACTTGTACAACGGACACGGTGATCCGGTGGCTCATTTGAGAGGTTTTTGTAGTAAGATGAGGGGAGCCGGAGGAAAAGATGAATTGCTAATGGCCTACTTCAGTCAGAGTTTGAGCGGATCAACATTATAGTGGTACACCCGCCAAGATCACGGAAGATGGTACACATGAGATGATTTGGCACAAGCATTCGCTTGTCACTTTTAGTATAATCTTGAGATCATTCCAGACCGACTATCTTTGACTAAACTAGAGAAGAAGCACAGTGAAAGCTTTAGAGAATATGGTTTCCGGTGGAGGGAGCAAGCAGCAATGGTAGATCCCCCAATGAAAGAGAGCGAGATGGTTGATTACTTTTTGCAGGCTTTGGAGCCAACTTACTTTGGTTATTTGGTGTCCGCAATTGGCAAGTCTTTTAATGAGGTTGTAAAAATGGGAGGCATGGTCGAGGAGGGGCTTAAGTCCAACAAAATCATGAGTTATTCAGCAATCAAGGCAACCACTTAGGCCATTCAAAGCGGCACTGAGGGTGTACTTGGGAAAAAGAAGAAAGAAGATGTCACGACTGTTGAGTCCGGAGCCTGGTTCGGATTTAGAGGCCCGTCACCCTACTATAGCCAACCACGACCCTACCACCAAAATTACCCCCACACTCCATATAGCCCTCTACAACATTACTACCCACCGCCAGATCCCCATTTTTTCGTCTATCATGCACAAACCTATACCCAAACTCCGCCACACGCACAATGGCGTGCGCCGGCTCCACAAAATCCATACCCAGCTCCACAAAACACGTATCCACCCCCAAGAGCCTACAGAAATCCCCCCGGAATGGGTTTCCGACCAAACCAAGCCTTCAAGAATGAGAGGTTACAGAAGCAAAAGACTTTCACTCCACTGGGGGAATCATATACCAGTCTTTTCCACAGGTTAAGGCAATTGGGCATGCTGAATCCAATTGAGCCTAAAATACCAAATCCCGCTCCTAGAAATCTTGACCACTCGGTGAGTTGTGAGTACTGTTCGGGAGCCCCAGGGTATGACACAGAGAAGTGTTGGAAACTGAAAACAGCTGTGCAAGAGCTTATTGATACTCATCAGATCGAGGTTCAGGCCCCAAAAGCACCAAATATCAATCAGAACAGCTCACCATGAGACCCATATGATTGAGTTGATACACAAAGGAGGGGATCCCAGGAAGCCCTCGCAGACGGTAATGATGATCCGTTCCAGCGAAACCAGCTCAAAGGAAAAGGTAACTAGTGGGAAATCAATGGTCCAATTGAAAGGGGTAGTCGATAAGCCCGCTGTGGTAACCGAGAGAGGGTCATCAAGCATTGTTGCAGTGAAACCAAAGAAAATTAAAGTGGTAGTGCCAGGGGTTGCAAGTAAACCTGTTGTGGTCGTGAAGGGTGCTCGCACAGAGCCTGTTATTATAAAACTAGTAACTCAGCTTCCAGTGATCAACAACAAGGCTGTTCCTTGGAATTATAAACGAGTGACAGTGATTTACAAAGGGAAAGAAATCAAAGAAGAAGTTTTTGCAGCACAAGGTTTGACTCACTCAGGAAGGTGTTTTACTCCCGAGGAGTTAAGAAGAACTAAAGATAATCCAACGCCGGTAAAGAAAGCTGTAACTAAAGAAGAGGCAGAGGAATTTTTGAGGAAAATGAAAGTGCATGACTATTCTGTTATAGAACAGTTGAGGAAAACGCCCGCTAAGATCTCATTGCTCTCATTACTAATCCATTCAGATGAGCACCGTTAGTCGCTGATGAAGATCTTGAATGAGGCTCATGTCCCCGACAAAATCTCAGTAAACCATCTGGAAAAGATAGCCAACAAGATTTTTGAAGTAAACAGAGTCACTTTTTCCGATGATGAATTGCCCATAGAGGGTACTGAACACAACAAAGCCCTTTACCTGACAGTAAAATGCGAGGATTCTATGGTTACCCGGGTATTAGTTGACAATGGTTCAAGTGCGAACATCTGTCCTCTCTCCACTCTAAGCAAGCTGAAAGTAGAAGATGAGAGGATCCATAAGAACAATATCTGGGTGCGAGGATTTGACGGTGGAGACAAAGACTCAGTCAGGGATATAATGTTGGAGCTGACTATAGGTCCAGTAGAATTCACAATGGAATTCCAAGTGCTGGATATAGCTGTTTCCTACAATTTGCTATTAGGGCGACCATGGATCCACGCCGCTAAAGCAGTACCATCAACACTCCATCAGATGGTCAAGTTTGAATGGGACAGACAGGAAATAGTTGTGCACGGCGAAGATAATTTGTGCACTCACATCAACACCATTATGCCATTCATTGAAGTGGAAGATGACAAGGGACCATGGGTCTACCAAGTTTCTGACGCAATGTCAGCCGAGAAAGTTCCAGAAGGGAAGTGTATCCCAAATCCGAAGATAACCGCCACATCAGTCATGGTAGCGTATAAAATGTTGAAGAATGGTTTTGTACCAGGAAAGGGGTTTGGATCAGCTCTGCAAGGCATCATACAGCCCGTGTCTCTTCCTGAAAACTTGGGAACATTTGGTCTAGGATTCAAGCCCACATCCGCAGACATAAAAAGAGCCAGGAAATTGAAAAAGAGGGCATGGGTCCTTCCAAAGCCGGTCCCGTCTTGGGAGACTCGGATCTCCTGGTACATCAAATTCAAGGAGAATGGGAAACGCGAGATTTGAAGCTCATACCGTACCGACAATGTTTGCATGATCTTTGTCAATGGTTTCGATCAGTGGAGTTCAGGCATATTCCAAGGGTCCATAATGAGATCGCCGATGCTTTGGCTACCCTGGCATCAATATTGCACCATCCGAACAAAGCTTATGTCGATCCTCTGCATATTCAAGTCCGAGATCAACATGCTTACTGTAACATGATTAAAGAAGAACTTGATGGCGAACCATGGTTCCACGATATCAAGGAGTACATCAAAATGGGGATATATCCAGTGCAAGCCACGGGGGATCAAAAGAGAATAATTCGACGGTTGGCAAATGGATTCTTCTTAAGTGGAGGAGTTTTATATAAGAGAACACCAGACCTTGGATTATTAAGATGCATAGATGCTAGACAAGCTACGGCTGTCATGTCCAAAGTACATTCGGGAGTCTACGGACCACATATGAGCATATATGTGTTGGCAAAGAAAATTCTCCAAGCCGGTTATTATTGGCTTACCATGAAACGAGATTGTATCAATTTTGTGCGCAAATGTCATCAGTTCCAGATACACGGAGATTTGATTCATTCTCCACCATCTGAATTGCACACAATGTCGGTACCATGGCCCTTCGTTGCTTGGGGAATGGATGTCATTGGATCAATTGAGCCAGCAGCATCCAACGGGCACAGGTTCATTCTGGTAGCCATTGATTATTTCACCAAGTGGGTTGAGGCAAAAACTTTCAAATCGGTGACCAAGAAAGCAGTGGTTGATTTTGTTCACTCAAATATCATCTGTCGATTCGGAATCCCAAAGGTGATCATCACAGATAATGGTGCTAATCTTAACTGTAACTTGATGGAAGAGGTATGTCAACAGTTTAAGATTACACATCGCAATTCTACCCCATATCGTCCCAAGGCGAATGGAGCAGTCGAGGCAGCCAACAAAAACATAAAGAAGATACTTCGGAAAATGGTAGAAGGTTCGTGGCAATGGCATGAAAAATTACCATTTGCGTTGTTGGGATATCGCACTACTGTGTGTACTTCGGTAGGTGCAACTCCTTATTTGTTAGTATATGGCACTGAAGTAGTAATACCTGCAGAAGTTGAAATCCCTTCCCTTCGGATTGTCGCTGAGGCTAAGATTGATGATGATGAGTAGGTCAAAATTCGTTTGGAGAAGTTGAACTTGATTGATGAAAAAGGATTGGCAGCAGTATGTCATGACCAGTTATATCAAAAGAGAATGGCAAGAGCATACAACAAAAAGGTATGTCTCCGAAAGTTTGAAGTGGGCCAGCAGGTGCTGAAGCGTATTCTTTCACACCAGGCTGAAGTGAAAGGCAAGTTCGCCCCAAATTGGCAAGGGCCATTTATTGTGACCAGAGTATTGTCCAATGGTGCTTTATGTTTAACAGATATCGAAGGAAAATGCATAGACATGGCTATCAATGTTGATGCAATAAAGAGATATTATGTATGATTTCTTTGGTATAATTGTTGATTGTTTGTATTTGGCATTATTTCGAAGATTGAAATGACAAAGGCAATTCGTTCTGCTATCTAAACACTTTACCCTTTTTGTTCCCCCTTTTTGAGCCTTATTTCTTTCTTTCATACCCCTCTTTTGGAATCAATAAAAAAAAAAGAGAAAAAGAAAGAAAAGAAAAAGAGAAAAGAGAAGAAGTAAAAAAATATAACAACAAGGAAATTCATGTGTGAACTATGTTTGACTTGATTCCTGTTAAGGATACGTAGTCAGCTTCACGGCTCGGTCAAAGTGAAATAATATATCCAAAGATCCCCAAGCAAGAAACTGGGGTAGAGGTTATATTTGTAATAAGAAATGTGATTCCAAAAGTTGTAATTTTAAACCCATGTCAAAATTATTTAGAGCCTTTGATACCCTTTCTTTCTAACCCCATCCAAAAGCCCACATTACGGTCCAAAGAAAAACCTTCTGATCAGTCTTCAAGAGATTCCAAGTCGAGCAAATAGAGGTGATTCATATCGGGGTAACACTCTGGTCCAAGCAAGAAAAGTAATGAAAATGAGAGAGTCTTATTGGTGAAAACCCTCATGGGCACCATGAGACGACGAAAGCTGAGAGAAAATAAAAATGAGAGAGTCTTATTGGTAAAAACCTTTACGGGAACCATCAGGCGACAAGTAATTGAGAAATAAACAAATGAGAGAGGTTTGTTGGTGAAAACCTTTCAGGGCACTGCAAGTCGAATAAAGTCCGTAAGTTGGCAAAAATAAAAATTGGGTTGTGGAACATCTTGGAGCACAAAAGAGATTGGATAAATAGACTGGACTGATTAATCCAAAATGCATACCATAATCATTTGTGCCAGTAACTCCACTCAGATAAGTTCCTTTTTTCCTATCTCCAACAGTCATTCAAATTCGGATTTTCTTCTTTATTATTAATTCCCAAAATTATTGGATTTTCATTGCTCTTAATTTTTCAAAGTTTAGCCTTGTTTCAACAAATAAGAAGGAATTTCAAAGCTTACTACTAGTTTCGAAATTGCACAAAGCAAAATGCAGCTAGAACATGCCAGAGATGATAGTTGAAAAGTAGGACATATGGCGTAAGCAAAAAGTTAAAACGGTGGAATATTTCGGTAATATCGTGGGAGATATACGAGTTTAGATAGGAAGGTCAGAAATGGAGAACGATAGTTGGGGATCCTGCAGTTAAGGATCAGTCAGAAGGTCAAAACAATCTTTTCGATCAGTTCAAGGCAGTTGGACGAAGCAAAGAATGGCAAAGAGAAAATCACCTCCAGCAAGAATGCCACAACTTACCACCACATTTTAAACTGACAAAATTTTCTTTGATTTGAAACAGGGACAAAGATGGCATTTCGTTTCAGGATATCATCCGTAAGGAGAGTAAGTACTAGGCAGGTTTGATCGCAGAATTTTCAGGACCCTCCTGGAAAATGGGACTTAGTTTAAAATTCAAAATAATCATGAGTAGCGGAATTTGGCATGAATGCACCATAGAGGATTATAAGTGGAGTTTCGAAGTTTGTATGTCGAGATGCACTTTGGACATTACCTCATGAGAACAAAGATTCTGACTTCTCTTCTTTCCCAGATTAATGATTATGATTTTCTGCTTCCTCAACTTTTTCCCCAAGCAGAAACACCATCTTTTTCCACCTTGTCCCCAATTTAATCGGAAATTCTCATGACCCTCCTGGATAATGGGATTTAATTTAAAATTTTCAGGACCCTCCTGGATAATGGGATTTAATTTTAAATGTTTGCAGGACCCTCCTGGATAATGGGATTTAGTTTTTAAGTTTTCAGGACCCTCCTGGATAATGGGATTTAATTTTAAAATTTCAAGGCCCTCCTGGATAATGGGATTTAACCTTAAAAATTCTCAGGACCCTCCTGGACAATAGGACTTAGTGAAAATTCAAAACGTTCATGAGTAACATGATCTAGCTAGGCTCTACCTTGAGGAAATATAAGTTTGGCTTTCAAGTATTCATGCTTAGGATAAGATTCAATTTGAAATTTTAAGGACCTTCCTGAATAATGAGACTTAGTTTAATACCTCCCTCAGATGCTAAGATTTAGCATAAGTTTCACCGTTAGGAAGTTGAATTTAGCTTTGAAATTTTCACCCTTAGGATGAGATTTGATTTTAAATTTCAGGACCCTCCTGGATAATGGGATTTAGTTAAGGTCTTCATAGATAACAAGATTTAGTGGAAGTCTTACCTTTAGGAAATATAACTTAGCTTTAAAATTGTCATATAACTAGGAGTTTTCAGGATCCTCCTAGATAATGAGATCTAGCTTTTAAAATTCTTTAAGAGTCTCTGGTAACATGATTTAGTTTACACTCATATATATGCCCATCTACCAAACTGGGGCAGGAATTTTTCTTTGCTTTTGTCTATTTTGTTGAAATCAGGAGCCCACCTGGAAAACAAGGGAATACATTTCGAGTCGCAACAGTCAGGAGCCCACCTGGAGGACAAGGGAATACAATTCAAATTTCAAGTAGTCAGGAGCCCGCCTGGAGAATGAAGGGAAGAAGCAGTTCAAATTTCAAATAATCAAGAGCCCGCCTGGAGAACAGAGGAAAGGAAACAATAGTCAAAGGAAGACATTTAAAGGGTCAGCAATCAGGTGCCCGCCTGGAGAAGAAGGGAAAGCATTTCAAAGAATACCATTCAAGTTAACCACAAAGGAATTTATGAGAAAGATACAAGTCAACGAGGCAACATCAGTCACAAGATCAAGTTTGGAAATAAATCTTTGTAAAGCATAGATTATAGCTTAGTCTAGCTTCTTCATTTTTTGTCATGGTGTAATAAGGAGGTCAGTAGGCAGTATCAGCAGCAGCAACAACAGTAACAGTAAAACCGCAGCTTCATGGTAGTCCCAGCTACCAAAACTTCCCGAATTACATTGACCTGATTCCTTTATAGCCAAGGATATGTAGGAAACTTTTGAAGCATAGGTTCGGTCAAATCTTTCAAAAATGCTTCCAACGGAGTGTTCAAACAGGCAAAAATCGCTCGTATCTGCTCACTTTATCTTTGTACGAAAACTCTTCGTGTTTCCGGACAAAGAGAGGTAGCTGTGAGCACGTGATTTTTGCCTCACACGAATTACTCCAAAAGAATTCCCAAAATTAGGTCTTTTCTTTAATTATGTGTTATTTTTAGGAATTATTGTATGATTTTCATGATTGTTTGCATATATTTGTGTGCATGTTTAATTTTATTAATGCATCAAAAATACAAAAAAATATAGCATTTGCATTTAAGATTTGATTTTTATATTTTTTAGAATTAATTAATAATTAGGTTTTACAAAAATGAAAATTCACAAAAAATAACATATTTTTGTATTTTTGTTAAATTGTGTGATTTTCCTTTAATTTAAGTGTTTAATTATTTGTGATAGGTGTTATTTAAAGTTAATTAATATTTTAACTTATTTTGGTGTTTTTATAATTTAATTTAGGATTTTGGTTTTAATTTTTGAGAAAAAAGGGAAGAAAAGAAAAGGAAGAGAATTAAATCAGAATTGGGCCAAATTCAAGTTAATTTAAGAAGCCCAAAACCAAAACCCAGCCAAACCCAGCCAAAAACCATCCCAGACCCGTCCCAACCCGGTCCACCCTTACCAGAACCAAACGACGTCGTTTGGACAAGCTTTGATCGGGGCCGTCAATTTTATTTGATCGAACGGCCCAAAGCCTTGCCCATCACCCGTATTCGACCCATTTCATCTGAGACCGATCCGGTCTTCAGCTCACTCAAATGACGTCGCTTCAATTAGTCAGATGATCCAAGTCATTGATCTCGTTTGATCGAACGACCTAGATCCAATTCCACCCCAATATATATACATCCAAACAAACCCCGCCCCCATCTCGTCTATCGTCTCCCTCACCCCAAACCTTAGAGACCAGCCGCCACCATTCCCCACCGCCTTCCGGTGGCAGCGCCAGCTCCGTTCCCCTCCGAAATCACACCCTAGAACCACCCCAACCCCCTCTTTCCAAATCCCCGATTTGTTTCCCTCGAATCACCCTAGTACTTCTCGAATCTTCAATCGAAGTTGTCCGGTCCCAAAATCTTCGAACCCTAGCCTACCCAATCGACCCCAGTTTAACACCACACAAACCCCATGACTACCTCATACCAAATCCATCAATGGTTTCCTTCGAATCTGACCAGAACTCGTCGAATTTTAAATCTAGGTTCAAACCTAAAAGTTCAAAATCAGTTTCCGTTGAACCTGAGGACATGCATCGATCCAAGCCTCTAGTTTTGTGATTATAAGGTCGACTCACTACAAAAACCGATGCTGTTCATTTGTTCTTGATAAAGAACAAATTATTAGCATCAGTTTGGGGTGAGTCACAGTATCAAAGCCAAACCCAAGTTCGAGCCTGTCCGGTGAGTTCTGTCTTAATCTTTTTTTATTTACATTAGTGTTATTCTGATGTTCGTCTTCCTCATCACTTTTTATTTTCCTGATCAATTTCAAATGAAATTCGATCTATACTCTGGTATAGATTATTCTGTTCACTGTTTGTTTCCTTAAGATTGTTTTCGTAGATTTTGTTTCGTATAATTGGAATATTAGTAGACTTTGAAATCGTATTTCGCTTAGTCACTTAGTCAGAATACATAAGGATTAGTTCAATAAGTTTGGTATTAACCTCTTGTTTAATTATGTCAATGAGAATTGATTAATATAAATAATTCAAGTGTTTACCTACTTAATAAGTTTCTAGTGGATAGTAGGATTAGGATTGCACTAATGGATTAAATAATTAAGTGGATAATTGAGTGGACAATGGAGTGGAGGATTAAAGAAATGAAAAGTTAAATTGGTAGTGGAAAATGCACTAATTGAATGCCCATTTAAGGGAGCAGAAAATCAGAAAGAAGAGGGGATAGAGCTTAAGATATAGAAGAGACAGGCTAGAACATTCTGAGAGAGAGATTGAATACAGAGAAGACAAGAGAGATTCTGAAATACTGAGAGAGGAGAAGAACAGTCCGATATTCTGAAAGTATTGAAAAAATACAAAATTATTTAGAAATAAGAATCCGATAAATCAGCTGAAAACTCTCTACTGTACCATTGCGCCTCAATAATTCCTGATTCTTTTAAGCTTTGGAAAACAGTAATGTTCAGTGATGGGATTTGAGTTGGTTTGATACTAATTTTTTGGAAGGTTTTGATCAAATTGTGTTAAAGACTACTGTTCCATTGGGTTTTAAATCAATTTTCTGGTTTCACTTGCTGAATCTGGGGCTGTGTTGTTGATGCTGTCGATTTTTGCTGTTTAAAAATTGCTGATCCTTCGTTATTTCTTTGTCCCTTCAATCTCAGGTACCTTCTTAGCCCCTGAATGATGATTGATTGTTGAACATATAAATCAGATGGAATATTAATTGGATACAGGCTGCATTTGAACTTGGTTTACCCCTGGTTCTCGTACTGCTTTAATATTCTGTAATAACTATGTAGTTTTAGAGGTTATCTAAGCTATCATTTGCACATTTAATGTTGTGTATGTTCAGTAGTTATATGTATGGGTAATTGGACAGGTATGTATGATTCTGCTGTACATATTCAATAGTTGTATGTATAGGTAATTGGACATGTACGTATGGTGCTTATTTGAGATCAGTATGGTTCGAAGAATTTGGCAAACATGTTCTATGTTTACATTTGCTCCTAAATGAGTTTGAAATGTCTAAGGATCATATTGAAAGATTTAGTATGATTTTCTGGAATTCATGAGGGAACCAGATTCTAATGTACTGGTTTGGCAACTATCAGTGTTAGGAGAAATTTAAGTTAGTTTAGTTATGTTGAAAGTGATTCACTAGTTATCTATTGTTGCTTGCATGTCAATTGAGTAGATTTGGTTGTTTTAAATTCTACAAGTTTTTTCCACGTGATGTTTAATTAAGGTTTAAAAATCAGCATTTCAAGTTAATTAGGGCCTTGAAAATTTAGAATCATATGCTATATAGTTTCTCAATAATTGGATCCTTAATTGTTTTCTATTTTCAAAATCTTGGAGTTGTTTGTATGTTATGACTAGCTATTTAGGTTCAATCTGAACTTTTGCTACTCAACCATCGCTAGATCACGATACAGACTCGGTGTCACACCTCTTTTTTCCTACACCCGCAAGGGCGTAAGGGGAGTTTTTCCAATTAAAGGACAATCGAAACGGGATTTATTATTTAATTTAGAGTCGCCACTTGGGAGATTTATGGTGTCCCAAGTCACTAGTTGAATCCCGAGTCGAGGAAAAGATTGACTCTGTATTAATGTCCGCGAACCAGAAATACGGATAAGGAATTCTATTAACCCGGGAGAAGGTGTTAGGCATTCCCGAGTTCCGTGGTTCTAGCACGGTCGCTCAACTATCATATTCGGCTTATTTATCTGATTTTAATACATGTTGAACCTATGTGCAAATTTTAACTTCAACCGCTTTTTATTTATTTTTAAAGGAAAATTGCAACGTCATTAAAACAAGTCTTGAACCACGTCACATAAATGCACCCGTAGTTTTTGACATATTTTAACATTGTTGAGATTCGGATTTGGGTCACATAAATGCGCACCCGAGTTTAGGAAGGTAACATTATTAAAATACGCGCCTAAAAAGACTAGCGCGTTATTACTTTAGGGAAAAACCGTGAAATTCACTAAACGGCCCATCCCGAAATCTAAGTATTCTTATATATACATTTAATGAGGGCCCCGTAATTTATTTGTTTGTTTAGTGAGGCTCATCTCATTTTTATCATTCAAAAGTCAAACCTAAAAGCTACGGTGATTTTTTTTTTACTTGTCTCTCTAAAATAAAGCAAAAGGGTCTAATTAATTAACATGACTTAAGAAACCCGTTTTAAAAAAAATTAAGACCCAAATAAGCACAAGGGCAGGCCATTCACAGGCCTGGGCCCAGGTCCAAATGAATTTAATGTGAAACAGGACCTTGGCCACCTTGTACACACGTTGAAGCCCAAACCGCCTAAATATAGGCTCTCAGCCCCTTTTCGACAAAATGAACCACAACTACAATTTAAACAAGACTAAACACTTGCTGGAATTTTAGTTTCCACTTTTAATAATTCGTACCCCAGACAAGATTAAACGTAAAGACTGGATTGAGTAAAATGCTCATGAGGTAACCTCAAGTATATGAACTACCACCCTGATTACATAGTTTGGCTATTTATATCCTTTATGTTCCCTAGCACACTCAGCTAGTATTTTAATCAAACTTAACTACTACTGAAATAACTTCTTAAAATGACTTTATTGCAACTATATTACTTACTAGAATAACTTCATGAAGCAACCTGAAATGACCACTGGAGTTAACCTTAGCTAGTTAAGACATTGCTCTACTGAACATAAGTATAACTGAATGCTTAGCTAAGAGTATTCACACAAGTCTGAGAAAACCAAATACTCACCGTCCAAATACGGTCCAGTATGAATCAGCTGGTCTAAGTAGTTCAGAAATGGTTCTAATTATACAGTCCTTAATACAATACAAATTAGATGAACTAAATACATATACTACTCAACAGATGATCAAATACAGCCATATGCATTCCAAATGAGCATGGCTCTGGAAATATGGTTTCATTTCATTCAAATTTGCAGTTACATCAAGGTGAGTTCGAATTGTGTACCTGGAAATCAGAAATCAATAGGAAGTAGAAGCAGTTAGCTCAGCAGGGCAGTCAACAGCTATTAGGAATTTCACACAGCCACAACACAGCTATTCTTCAACCCAGGAATGATTCAATGACCCAAAAACCAAACAGAAACCAAAAGATTGACCCACAGTAGTACCCAGACAAACCAAATGAACTCAAAGAGACGACCAAAACCACTTGAAACTTTCAATAGGTTAAAGTTCAATCAGAAACCACTTCAGCTGGACTCAAAGTCACTCAAGATCAGTCTAGTGTATTTGAATTAGGAAAATGAAATCACTGAAGCAGGAAAAGAATTACAATGACACAGTGAGACTTCTCAGTATTTCTCTCTATTCTTTTCAAGCTTAAAACTCTCCAAACTGATCCCTAAGAGACTGACTGACTCTCCAGTATTTTAAGTGTTTTCAAACTCTCAGATTGCTTAAAGAAGAACTGGCTTAAAATGTTTTCTCACCAGCTGATTTCTTCAGGACTGGTGAAACTCTCAAGAACTCTCTCTATTTCTCTAACACTGACCCAAAAAACTGATCTCCCTCCTTTTCTTCTCTTAGGTCTTCCCCTTTTAAAGACCAATGTTTAAACTCTTTTTTTATTCAAATTTTGCACTTTTCAGCCTGTTTTTTCCCTCCCATGTGCGCCCCTTTAACTTTTTATCATTATCCCCATACCAATATGTTGTGTTCCCCACTAATTATTAAACAAATGCATTATTTTAATGGTACATTAGTACTTAGTGGACAGAACACTCAAACTACCCATTTCTTCAAGTTTTCAATTCCCAAATTACCCCCTGGAACCCCTGTGATTACTATCCTAACTTAACCCCCTTTAATCTGTGCTACATCTTTCAGCCATAACCAATTCTTAAAGAAGAAACCTAATCACTGATTAACTAAAGCTGAATTTAACCACAAGTTCAATTCCATCGGACTCCAAACTCGAACAGAACCACAGTCAAATTCAAACCACTAAACTCACACAACAATTGAACTCAGATCAGAACGAACAGTATTGCAACCAAGATGAAGGGTTTAAGGATTCAGGGAATAGACTAACACAATTCTACACTAAACCTAAATACGAGCAGATAAAACTGTAAATACATTGAATGAACAACTAAATTCATACGCCAAGTCACGTCACGGAGTAGGGGACCAAACATCACATAAAAATGAAACAATTTGGCATAACAGCAAACGATTTGACCAGAACTACTGAACTACAATTAAACCAGATTAATCGACGAAACTATTTAACCATATGTTGACTGATAGAAGAAAACTGGACCAAGAAAAAGTCCGATAGAGAAGAAAGAAAGGAAAGTAATTGAAAAAGACAGAACTATAATGAAACTTAATCAGACAAACCATGAAACAACAAAAGAAAAAGTAAAGAAAAATAAATACCTTAGAATTTCAGTCCCAGTTCCCATTTGTTTTAGTTGAAACTCCCACTTGTGTTTGAAGCCGAGACGAACCTTAATCGAGTGTTCTCAACTGAGAACACACGACTAAGGTCGACCACGACCTCAATTCTTTCCATTTAGGGTTCGCTCTTTCGTTTTGAGATTCGACCAACTCTGCTCTCATTCGCGCAAAACTAGTAGGGGACTTGGGACGAGGGTGGTCTAGTGGTCAAAAGATGTGAGTTTGGTGGCCATTGAACGGATTAGGGTTTGGTTCGATTCTTCGATCTAAGATTCGAAGCGTCTGGTACTGATTCGAAGAAAACTGATTCAGGATTTGGAAAGAGGACGTCGTGGGGAGGCTGTGGTGTAATTTTGGGGCTGTTTGGACCACCAGAACCGCCGTGAGGCAATTTCCGGTGGGCGGAGCACGGTGGTGAAGGGTGGCAGATGCATTTGGTCTCTGAGGTTTGGAGACGAAGAGGTGAGGGGGGGTTTGGCTTGGGGGCGGGGTATGATCTTAGGAATATATAGTGGGGTGGGGATTTGATCTTGGCCGTTGGATCATTCACGATCAACGGCCTGGATCACTTCACTAATGAGGAACGACGTTGTTTGGTTTCAACTGGGGCTGGACCGAGTGGGGAACGGGTTTTGGGCTGATTTGGGGCGGGTATTGGGGTGAATTTTGCTTGGGCCTGGGTAAAATGAGAAATAGCCTAACAGATTTGGCCCCTCTTTTATTTAATCATTTTCATTTTCTTTTCTTCCAAAAATTAAAACTAAAACCCTAATTAATTTTTTTTAAAAACCCTAATTAACTTTAAATAATACCTATCACAAATAATTAAATATCAAATTAAATTAAAATTAAAAGAAAATCACAAAATTTGACATTAAACACTAAAATGCACAAATACGTTATTTTTTTGTGAAATTTTTATTTTTATAAAACAACAATTTACTTAATTAATGTAAGAATGTAAAACTAAATTCTAAATGCAGATGCTATATTTTTTGTATTTTCAATGCATAATAATGCATAAAATATGCAAACAATCCGGAAAATTGCACAGTAATTCCTAGAATAACACATAATTAAAGAAAAGGACCTAATTTTGAGAATTCTTTTGGAATAATTCATGTGAGGCAAAAATCACGTGCTCACACTCAGTATCGAGTCTAATTGGTGTTGGTTCTGAGGTTTTAAAGAATTCGGGCCTTCTGCTTGGGCTCAATTTGGGCCCAGAATTTTAAAATTAACAAGAAATGAAAGTGATAGGCCCTGCTGCATGAGTTTTCTTTTATTTGCTTCAAAATAGGTTTCTTCACTGTTAGTTGGGGTTGGTACAATTCCGTTTTAAGATCGGCCCAGTTCCTCAATGTTACAAACCAATTGATTTAGTTTCTTTAAAAGGGATAATCATATCAATTGGGCGAATGATTATGGCCTTTTAATTTGATGGTTGCTAATTGGTAGGAAAAAATATATTTTTGATTCTTACTCATGCCTAAAGTACTACATATTGATGCAAAAAATCTTGAGCTTTAGCAATCCGGCTAATGATTTCGTGCGCTTAACGATATGGATTCTCTTGGTCTCATATCTCAATATGTTGTTAATTCCTCCTAGGCAGTTTCGAAGTGATTTGATCACAAAAAGCTTCTAAATTCAATATCTCATGATGTGCCTGTTGGAATGATTATTTGGTTTGTTTTGTGAGCTAATCGGGTAGATATTGAAATAAAGAGAGGACTATTGGGCTAAACTCTAAGAATGAATAAGTTGAGAAAGAACTTGATAGGCGTAAAACCTTTTAATAACCTTTTCTGTTGTGTGTGGCATGATTACGGGTTCCAGAATTAAGACCCACGTATGCGCAATGTTGAGCAAAACAATCTTAATCTTTAAAATACAATTGTGATTGTGTACACGTTCACGTGACATGATTACAATTCTAAAAAAATAATTCGGAGTATGCGTTCGCGCAACTTCGAACAAACCTTCTAAAAAAAAAGGATTTTCGGAGGTTATTAATTAAATTAGCTCATATAGTCCGAAGTGTGCTGCCTACCATTTAATCATACAAAAATGACAAATGTTCGTAGTTTGCTTTAGGCACGCGCAACTTTTGGCCAATTTTTTTTTAATAATAAAGTGTTATTAATTGTAGATACGTTCGGGTGACATAATTTTTGACGCGCCAAACAAATGGGTACACGTACGGGTGACCCGTTTCAAGATAATTTTCTTAATAAAAAGGCGGTAAAGGATAAATGCACATAGGGTCTAAAGTCAGTAATTAAACAATTTTAATAAGCCAAGTATGATCAAAGCGACCGTGCTAGAACCACGGAACTCGGGAATGCCTAACACTTTCTCCCGGGTTAACAGAATTCCTTACCCGAATTTCTGTGTTCGTGGACTGTAAAACAGAGTCAATCTTTTTCTCGATTCGGGATTTGAACCGGTGACTTGGGACACCACAAATTATCCCAAGTGGCGACTCTGAATTTTTAATAATAAATAAATCCCGTTTCGATTGTCACTTTAAGTTGGAAAAAACTCCCTTATACCCTTTCCGGGTGTAGGAAAATAAGAGGTGTGACATCATCTACCATTATAATTGATATTTATTACTATTAATAAAATATCCATTTATGTGGTCTTTTATGGCATCAAATTTTATTTAATTATCCAATACTTTTGATTTAGTACTTGTATAATATTTTTGTCTTACTAAAGCTAACATGGCCTCTCTCTTACGTGAATACCTATTTATTTGTTTGACATTTTTTGGCTTTCTTATTCTTCAAATATCAAAATTCTTTAAATACAATTACTGATACATATAGTTAATACCATAATTTATGATAGTATTTGAATAGGACAGAAAGGCTTCACTTCCAAACGAGTAGATTATATATATATTATTCGCACGGATAAGTTAACTAGTTTTTGATAAATTTGTACAGTACTTTAGTAATTCTTTTAGTATGTGATTTGAGTTGAAGATCACAGTGACATTGACAACCTTATCTTATAAAAAATTCTGTCTTTTGCATCAATATAGTTTTGATACGCAATTCTGTCTTTATGGAAAATGTTTGCTGCAGTTACATAAGTTACATGTCCAAGTCAAATGTGTGAAAACAATCACCTAAAGAATTTACAGTAGTATAATTTGAGTATTCTCTTGTTATTTACGAAAGAAAAATGTCATTTATAGATAGTTGTATCCCCCTTTTGGTAACTAAATAATTATATTTTTAATGGGGTGTGTAGTAATGACCTCATTGAGTATAATATCTTTGTAACAGATATCCATAATTCCCACCTAATTCCCAAGGGTATTTATTTTTGTCTATAATCCTAACTACCTTAAATAGATAGTCCCCCAACTGGAAACACATAATTTTTAAAAGTATTCATTAATAATTTGAGGATTGGATAATAGTCTACTGAGATAATTTAAAGAGTTTCTTTCCAAAAATGAATGAAAATGACACGATAAAATTGCAAAAGATTTAGCAAGGGAAATTAAAAGATTAGTAAGTTTATGACAGGAAGGAAAGAATTATGATTTGATCATCAATTAAACAATTTTTGTTTTTTCCCTATCTCAATCCCCTTCTTAGTTGCGGATCTAAAATTAGTGTTAATCGAGTCTGAAATAAATATTAACTCAATTTGTACTTATTTTTCACGTATAAATTGAGCCGGAGGCTAGAAGTTTTCTAGCCTGAAGCTTACCTAATAGCTTAAAAAACTAAAATTTTGAACGTATAAGCTTTAAATTCTGACTTCGTCTTTATCGAGAGAATATTAACATTATTCTCTAGCTAAATATATGTTTATGACCATGCTCAAGTATGTTGGCGACATACTGATTTGTATTATGACAAACGTATTTTATAATATATATTCTGCTGGTTGAAATAGATTGCTTAGTTTAATTTTGAGCCATAAATTTTTGCAATTTAAAAAACTATTTCTTGTTCTTCATTTCCTTGCAACATTTTCAAGACACGTGTACTTTTTTTCTACTATTAACAAATTAACAATAGCTAAGAGCGGAACTAAGAAAAATCTTTGAGAAAGAAAACTATAATTAGGGGAAGTAGGAATGAATTGAATTTGGACTATTGTGTGTAGCCCTAAAGAGAAACAAAATGTAAAGATAAAGTCATTTTCAGCATATGTTACAAGGAAAAGAAAGAAATATTTAACCCTTAAGGCTTGTTTGGATGGTTGTTACCCATTGTATTGTATCGTATTGTTACTTTAAATACAATATTTGTTTTGATTGTTACTTAAATTTTAATGTATCGTATCGTTAAATCCGTCGCTACGTAACGATGAAATGTTCCACTTTATGTAACGACCGATTTGGTGTGGTCGCGTCGTTACCTTATCTTTTTCCCTCAATCTCACCCTTCATTATTATTAAATAATTTTATTTTATCATTTACCCTACCTTTTTATATATTGTATCATAATTTTTCTTTATAATATTACAAGTTTATTCATCATATTACAAGTGTGTGATATCATGAAACGACGGCAAAACGACACAATTCATCCAAATATTGTATTCATCAAACGATATAGTACAGTACAATACAATACAATACGATACGATACATTATGGAACGATATATAACAACCATCCAAACAAGCTGTTAGTTGTCATTTAGAAGCTGAAATGAAAGACAACGTAAGAACTTAAATGCAATATTTAAAACTTCTGGACTTAAAGTGACCGCTATAGATAACATAGAAGACTGAAAACTATAAACACTCAGCTGCCCTCTTATTTTCATTTCACGTCAACATTTCCTTAGCTCATCACCGAGGGTCGTGGTGGAATGATAAGATTCTTTTACACTTAATTAGAAGTTCTGCATTCGAGTAATGAGAATGAAAAAAAAAACTTAGTGGAGAGCGTTTTCTTTTTAATAGACATTGTGCGGCACGATTAAGTAAGAACAATCGAGCAGGAGGTTTTGAATACAAAATAATTCTATAAGAAAAGAAGATATTTCTGTTTATGTATATTCAAACAGATGATGCATTGTTTTTATACAAGCACTATATTCCGTTTTTTAGTTGCTCATGATTTGTGACATTAGTTCTTTGTATAAAATTTTGTGTTCTTATTTCATTATTTATTTGATAAATCCTCAGTTTATGTTGTGTTTTATGCTAATTGATTTGTGTAGCGAATTGGGTTAGTTACCATTACAGCTGGGTAGGATTTGGATCATGACAAAATATTTACTGCACTATAAGTTACACATCCAAATCAAATGTGTGGAAACAATCACCTAAAGATTTTACAGCATTAGAGTATCTAGCATTTATAGGTATATAGTCATATCCCTCTTCTGGTAGTAACTAAGTAATTATGTACATTTAATTGGGTGTGTAGTAATGACCTCATTAGTATAATATCTTAGGAGCAGATATATATCCATAATTCCAAAAGGTATCTCATGTCAGTAATCCTAACTACCTTACCAGAAATAGTCTCTCAATCTGGAGACACAAAATTTAATAACTATTAGTAAATTTAAATGTATTTTTTTTTTGTCTTTCTGAGCAAGGGTCTATCGGAAACAACTTCTCTGTCCTATCGGAGAAGGGGTAAAGTCTGCGTACACATTACCTTCCCCAGATCCTACTATGTGAGATTTTACTGGGTAGTTGTTGTTGTATTCGTAAATTTAAATGTAATAATTCCTTTTAATCTTGGATAAGACCTCTTATTAAATAGGCGAAATATATAAACGGTCCATTTAAGTTGTCCCCAACGATCAATTAAACACCTCAACTGAGTCTATTTCCAGTTAAACACTTCAAGTGACTATAAAGTGCATCAAGTAAATACTCGATCCAATCGGGCCACATCGTGTGTAATACACATTCAAGACTATTTTAAGAACCAATTAATATATGACACGTCGCTAACAACAAGAATTAAAATTAAACCATATTTAATTTAAAAAGAAAAGAGAACCTCTCACCCCTTCGTCTAAACCCTCCCCCCCCTCACTCCCACCTCATTTCTGTTCTTCTTCCAAGCCCTCCCCCACCACCCGTAACCCTGTTGTTCTTCTCCAATACATCTACCCCATTTTCCCCTCTTCATCTTTTTAATTTTCTGCTGAGAAAGAGTGCAAGTCAAAATATTTTTAATTTTCAGCTTTAGTTTTTATTTCTTTAAAGATTTTTGACTTTGAAATAGGTCTAATGATTAAGGTGTTTTTGGGTGTGTTTACATATATGAAATGGTGCATAAATGGTGGATAAGGAGAGGATCCGTCGGCAATGGAAGGAGGGAAAGAGAAAAGTGTTCTAGGCCACAAAAAAGACACTCACGTGCCAAAAGTTTTGGTAGAACACACGCATCTGCCAGGTCAACAAAGGGTATTCAAAAGTCACAGTTTTATTGATTAGCACCGTTGAATAACTTAAAGGGGCCGTTTAAGTATTACGCATATTAAATATACTCTGATATACTAAGAAAATATTTAAAATTGTTATGAAATAAAGACTATAAATTAAAGACAAGTATAGAGAGAAACTGATATATTATTCGAATTCAAACTGATGTACATAATGAACTGAAATCTCTTTTATTTATAGAAGAAAGAAGCTGCTCTGTAAGCTGCTACTACAAGCTGCTGTGTAAGCTGCTACAAGCTGCTGTGTAAGCTGCTGTTGTACCAGATATGGATAATTTTCTACTGAGAGCAATATTTATCCATAACGGAGTACTGAATGGATAAGCTTATTATATCCGGTATGGATAATCTTCTACCGAGGATAATGTTTATCCATAACTGGGTACTGAAAAGATAAGCTTATTATACCCGGTATGGATAATCTTCTACCGGGGGTAATGTTTATCCATAACTGGGTACTGAAAAAATAAACTTATTATATCCGGTATGGATAAACTTCTACTAGGGGTAATGTTTATCCATAACCGGGTACCAAAGTGATAAGCTTCTTCAGGAAGCTTATTTCCAATATAGTACTAAATAGATAAACATATTTACGGTGGAGTCCTATATGGATAAGCTTCTTCAGGAAGCTTATTTACAACGGAGTACTAAATGAACATCCATAATATAATATATTTATAACACTCCCCTTGGATGTTCATTAAAAGATAATGTGCCTCATTAAAACCTTACTAGGAAAAATCACGTGGAAAAAAAATTCCAGTGAAGGAAAAAGAGTACACATATTTAGTAAGACGCATTGCTAGGTGCCTCATTAAAAACCTTATAAGGAAAACTCCATGGGAAAAACCTTAGTAAGGGAAAAAGAGTGCATCGCGTATTTTACTCCCCCTGATGAAAACCTTGTTTCAAATATTTGAGTCTCCGCATTCCAATCTTGTATATCATCTTCTCAAAAGTTGAAGTTGGCAAAGATTTAGTGAATAAATCTACTGGATTATTACTTGAATGGATTTGTTGCACATCAATGTCACCACTTTTGTTAGCATTAGCAAGATAAATAAGTGCAACATCTACACCGAGATAGAGTATTTCAGGACCAAGGAGCTCCTCATCCTCTTCTAGAGGTTGGAACATATCCTTATTCACTTCAAGTGATTGAATATCCAATGGTGTACTTAACGGGTACACTTTGTCCATGTAAAAGCATTTTTAAGACCCTCTTGGAGCTTTTCTGGAGTTCCAATTTATGTCACCAACATAAACAGTAAGTGTAACAAATTCTGATGACATTTTCTTTATAAAAATACATGGACAAATAACATAATTTATGTAACTTTCTTTCAGCAAATATTTACTGAGGCGATTATACCGCACACGCACAGATTGCTTTAAACCGTACAAAGATCTTTATAATTTGATCAAGTACATTTCTCAAGACTTTGAATTATATGCTTCAGGCATTTTCAGTCCTTCAAGGATCTTCATATAGATTTAGCCAAATAAGTCATATAGGTCAAAACTTGTATCTAAATGGTATGACATCTTCAAGTGTCTGGACTGCTAGTCCGATCCTCACAATCTTTTACAATATTGTGCACTATATCATATTAAATATATCGTCGACGATCATTTTGTGTCAGTTCCGAAGCGACATAACTTGTGGATATCTCATCACTTTCTTTATTTTCAGGTACCTGAACTTTTTCGGGAGTTTCATGAAATGTTATGTCGTGGGCTCTTCTAGAGCTTATTTCCTCCTCATTATGATCATTTCGATCATTAGCTCCTACTATTTTTCAAGGATTGTTACCTTTGGAACCGATTGGTCTACCACGCTTCATGCGTACAGTAAACTCTATCCTTCAGGGACTTTAATTTTAATAGGAGCATTTGCAGCTGAAATATGATATTTAATTTTGGATCAGCAAATGCTTCTGGCATTCGACTTGAATTATCTTCTAAGTGAGGATCATGATAATTCGATTCATATAACATATTTTTCAACTGTTTATTCCATCCCTCAAATGTTAGAAAAACTAACATATATCCTCAATCATCTTTGGGAAACATATCTTTGTGTATTATGGTAGAGAAATTAATCACATACCACACAACAAAAGATAGTAAAAATATTTGGTTTCTGATCCTAAACCAATTGTGAAGGGAGGACTTATCATATATTGTTGATCTGATGCATACAAGTGCTGCTATATGCAATTTAGAAAATCTTAGACCAACACATGAAGCTTTGTTCTCATAAGCAATGGTTTAGACATTAATAGGAGGTATTCAATGCTAAACCAGCTTGGATATAAACCAGCATTATCAAGATGAACTGTCTTGATTTCATAATCTGAAAATTATGCTCTTAATCGAGAAAAGCAATTCCAAATGCCAAACTGCAGGTTGACAATAATTACACATGTAACCATCTCATATATGCACCTATAAGTGGTTCACATGATAGGTGAACGGGCCCATATTCACCTTTTATATATTTCAGAATCAGGGGTCTTAGTCCTTACAACCCATATCCACATGTGTTAGTTCATGCCATATATTAGTTAACATAAATCCAAAAAGGAATTATCTTTGAGATGATAAGAAGTCAATCCTATTGGTCTTAAGTGATACAAGAGTGTATAAGGGTGATTAACCAGTATTAGAAGTTAAACGAATCAAGGATGTTGTAACTCGTATTTTCAGGTAATCTAGCGGTGCTTAATACACTCAAGAGGTCATTTATTAAGGTATTTTAATCATATAATATCCGTATCATAAGTCTTGAAGTCAAACGAGTTATGAAACAAAAGTCGACAAAAGTTGTCGCAACTTAGGTTCATAATTTTACTTAAACATTAGGTCAAATGTTTCTAATCTTTTCTCATAATTTACAAGGAATTACGGGGTGATCTACCAACCAAATTAAAGATCTATGAGTCTAGTTTCCAACGCATTAAACCGTTCATCGATACGATCTCGTAGTAGAGAGATATTCGCATTTTCGTGAGACTGCGCCAAGCACCTCTCTATGGGGCCCACTAAGTCGGTTTAAGATATTTGGACCTATATAGGATGCCTCCAACCCGTTTTAAGTCATTTCTTTTCACTATTTTCAGACCTTAGAACCCTAGGAACATCCTCTCAAGGTTCTCTCAAGATTCAAGACCCAAAAAAAGGGCAAACAACACAAATCAAGTGTCGGGAATTCCGTGGCGCTAGTAAGTCTCTTGTTCTTCTTGTTGTTGCTCATTTTTGTGTCGTTTCAGCTCGTGTGGGAGGTTGTTTTAAAGGGTTTATGTTCTGTAAATACTCCCTCATGTTCTTAATATCAATCCTAGGTGATTTCAAGCCTTCTAAAGTGATTCTAGTGCCGAAAAACACTAATTGATCGCTAGTTTCGCTTTTTTGTTGTTGTGGCAGCATTGGAGGGATATTTCATGGAAATTTAAGGTCAAATTGGAGTTGTTCTTTCTGTATAAAGGTAAGGAACCTCTTACTCTATATGTATTTAAGATTATCCAAGTTGCGGCTAAGCCATTGAAGCTAGAACTTGTGAGATATATATCGAAAGGCTTGGTAGTAATGTTATTGTTTTGTGGACTGTTTTGCGTTGTTGTTGGGCTGCGTATTTTACTACTATCTTGTGGAGTTTTGGAGGAGGAAGGGTGTGGAGAAACACCATATATATGTAGGGTTATGGGCTGATAGTTATTCGTAACATTTCCAGGTTGTTTGACACGACTACGGTGGTCGTCGTATGTATGGAGTGATTAGGCTATGTGTGGACTATTTTGGGAGGCTCAATATGTTTATTATTGATGTTGTTTGGGCTGTTTGGTGACTGTTTTGAATGGTGTGAGGTCATATATATAGGGGAGGTGCTGTCCGTTTCATCATAAAATAGGTTGTGGTCGATACATAATAGTTATGACGCTTAAATGATAACGATAGTATCGTTTCTCTTATTGTAGACTAAGGAGTTTTGACAATTGCAAAGCTTGAGATTGGGGCAGTATATACAAGGTATGTGAGGCTATCCCTTTCCTTCTTTTGCACGACTCCGATTGTACATAATGTAATGAACGAGCTTCCAAAGATACTCTACTCTTAGAAGCTAGCAGTACTTACATTGTTTTCCCTCTTATGGAACGATTGATGTTAATGTTGCTTCTCTTATTCTTATGTTATCAATGTTATTGGTACTTCCTGATTCTTATAAGGTTCATAGTGAAGAGTTAGTCCTAATAACGTGTACAGAGGATACCGACCTTACGTCACTCCGAAAGGTTTAGAATGTGATTCCATGAGTCGAGCATGCATTATATATATGTATCTATTTTACTCTACCGAGCCACGCTATAGTTGGCCGGGTACGGCACCTATTGTGCAACCACTGATCAGTTGGGTTTTACCGAGCTCCACGTGGCCGGGTACGATTCTACCGAGCCTATTATGGCCGGGTACGATATGATGATGATGATGCCCACAGAGGCGAATGCTTTAAAGGTTTATGTATTTATACATATGTATCATGCATTTCATGTAAGTAGCCCTCAGAGGTACTAAGATGTTACAGGTTGTATATTCTCTATCCTTGCTTACATTACTGATCGTATTTATGGTTCCTTGCCTTACATACTCAGTACTTTATTCGTACTGACGTCCTTTTATTTGTGGACGCTGCATGTCGTGCTGCAGGTCCTGATAGACAGGCAGGTGCAGCTCCCCCACCACAGTAGACTGTCCAGTTCAGCGGTGATTGGCGAGATCCCTTCTCCGGACTTGCCTTGGTCTTGGTATGCAATTTTTGTTATAGACATTATGGGTATGTCGGGGCCCTGTTCCGGCTATGTTGCAACACTTATGTTCTTTTAGAGGCTCATAGACAGGTGTCGGCTCATGTATAGTTTGGTATGCCTTGTCGGCTAGTTTTTGTTGTATAGTCTTTCATAGTAGCGTGGTAGCTCATACCTTATATGTAGTTTCTTGATTGTCTGGTCATCCCCTGCTATGTATGTTCATGCCGTCATATTTTATTGCTGGTTGTCCATGATCTAGGTCTACCATTTATATTGATCTCTTTAGCCTTAAAAGATAATAATGAAGGTTAGATGAAATGTACGTTGGTGCTCGGCAAGTGTGGTCGGGTGCTAGTCATGGCCCTTCAGTTTGGGTCGTGACAAACTTGGTATCAGAGCAAGTCTGTCCTAGGGGTTGTCTATGAGCCGTGTCTAGTAGAGTCTTGATTATGGATGTGTAGCGCGCCACATTTATAATCAGGAGGCTACATGACATCTAGGGTTGTTACCTTCTTCCTGAATCTAGATCGTGCGTAGAGTTGAGTCGTAAGTGTTTGTCTCTAATATTCACCTTGTTTTTTCAGTGATGCCTTCGACTAGGAAGCAAACGATTAGTAGACGGCTTGATACAGCAGCGGGAGAGGGTACCAGTCAGGTGCCCCAAGTCAGAGCAGGACAAAGTGAGGCTCAAAGTGAGATGCCCTCTCATACCTCATCTACTCCATCTCCTCCAGAGGATATTAGAAGGCACCCAGCGCCTCCAGTTCCTCCGTCTGGCACTCCAGACCAGGATATGCAGAGTGCTTTGCAGTTATTGACTAGCTTGGTAGCTGCTCAGGCTCAGAGGCAGAATACAGGTGCTGCTGAGAAACCAGTTAGTACAAGAGTTCGTGATTTTATTAATTTAGACCCTCCAGTGTTTACCAGATCAGACCCCAAGGAGGACCCACAGACTTTTATTGACCAGGTTCATCGTACACTTCGGGTTATGCATGTTAGTGATACAGAGGCAGTAGAGTTGGCTTCTTATCGGCTACGGGATTTAGCGGTTCTCTGGTATGATAGTTGGGAGAGATCCAGGGGTCCGAACCCTCCTCCAGCTGTGTGGAAGGAATTTTCTGAGGCCTTTCTTCGTCACTACTTGCCAGTTGAGATACGACGAGCTAGAGCTGATAAGTTCTTGAACCTTAGACAAGGTAATATGAGTGTGCGAGAGTACAGTATGCAGTTTGATTCTTTGGCAAGGTATGCTCCCCATATGGTGGCCGAGATGAGTGATAGGGTGCATATGTTCGTGAATGGGTTGGGACCACATCTAATAAATGAGTGTACGACAGCCTCCTTGGTGGAGGGCATGGATATTTCCCGTATTCAAGCTTATGCCCAGACCCTAGAGGATCGTAAGCGCCAGCAGAGGGCAGTTAGGGAGCAGGATAGAGGCCAGCATAAGAGGGCGAGATTTGCAGGGTATTCTGATGACTTCAGAGGCCGCATCAGGCCACAGTTTTCGAGGAGTTCGGCGCCACCTGTAGCTAGTGCTCCTCCACAGTTTCAGAGGCCTCGATATGATCGATCCTATTCTGGTCCAGGTCAGAGTTCGCGGGCATCTGGCTCGCAACATCACAGGGATACTAGTCAGATGAGACCCCCAACACCACATTGTGATCAGTGCGGCAAGGCCCACTTTGGACTGTGTCGTCGAGGTTCTGATGCATGCTATTCGTGCGGGCAGCCTGGCCATATGATGCGGGATTGTCCTAATAGAGGAGGTGATGGTATGGCTCAGCCGACTGGATCTGTGTCTGGTTCTTCCTCATCAGTTCGACCTCCAGCACGGGGTTTTCAGCAGTCGACAGGTCGTGGTAGGGGTAGAGGTGCAGTGCCGAGTTCGAGTGGTGCTCAAAATCGAACCTATGCTCTAGTAGGTCGACAGGATCTCGAGTCGTCTCCAGATGTTGTTACAGGTATTATATCTGTGTTTTCTTATGATGTATATGCGCTGATTGATCCGGGATCTACATTATCATATGTTACACCCTTTGTGGCTAATAAGTTTGGCATTGAACCTGAATTGATAAGTAAACCCCTCGCGGTATCTACTCCGATAGGAGATTCTGTGATTGCTAGAAGGGTATATAGAGGTTGCACTGTGATGATTTGTAGTCGTCAAACCTCGGCAAATTTATTTGAGTTAGAAATGGTTGATTTTGATGTGATAATGGGAATGGACTGGTTGGCCTCATGCTATGCAAATGTTGACTGTCGTACGAAGATGGTTAGGTTCCAATTTCCGGGTGAACCCGTCATTGAATGGAAAGGGAACATTGCTACACCGAAAGGTAGGTTTATTTCCTATCTTAAGGCAAGGAAAATGATCTCAAAAGGTTACATTTATCATCTCGTTCGCGTTAGGGATGCGGAGGCGAAACCGCCTACTTTACAATCAATCCCTGTGGTCAACGAATTCCCAGATGTTTTCCCAGATGAACTCCCAGGCCTTCCTCCTGAAAGGGAGATTGAGTTTAGCATTGATGTGTTGCCTGACACTCAACCGATCTCTATTCCTCCATACAGAATGGCCCCGGCAGAGTTGCGAGAGTTGAAGGTGCAGTTGAAGGACTTGCTAGATAAGGGCTTTATTAGGCCTAGCACTTCACCTTGGGGTGCACCAGTCCTATTCGTGCGGAAGAAAGACGGGTCGTTACGGATGTGTATCGACTATCGACAGTTGAATAAGTCTACTATAAAGAACAAGTATCCACTTCCAAGAATTGATGACCTGTTTGACCAACTCCAGGGTGCCAAGTATTTCTCTAAGATTGATTTACGTTCAGGGTATCATCAGGTGAGGGTTAGGGAGAAGGATATTCCAAAGACGGCCTTCCGGACAAGATATGGGCACTTTGAGTTCTTGGTGATGTCGTTCGGGCTAACAAATGCCCCAGCAGCTTTTATGGATCTCATGAATACTATATTCAGGCCCTATCTTGATGTGTTCGTGATTGTATTCATTGATGACATTCTAGTATATTCTCGTTCGGAGGCGGAACATGCGGGCCACTTGCGGATAGTATTACAGACGCTTCAGGATCGTAAGTTATATGCTAAGCTCTCCAAATGTGAATTCTGGCTGAACTCAGTAGCATTCCTTGGCCATGTGATATCTGATGAGGGTATTAGTGTCGACACTCAGAAGATCGATGCAGTAAAGAATTGGCCGAGACCTACAACACCATCAGAAGTCCGCAGCTTCCTAGGGCTAGCAGGATATTATAGGCGGTTTGTAGAAGGATTTTCCTCTATATCATCACCATTGACTAAGTTAACACAAAAAGCTACCAAATTCCAGTGGTCTGACACTTGTGAACGTAGTTTTCAGGAGTTGAAGAATCGATTGACATCTGCACCAGTGCTCACTCTTCCTGAAGGAACAGAAGGTTATGTGGTATATTGTGATGCCTCAGGTATAGGTTTGGGGTGCGTATTGATGCAGCGTGGGAATGTGATTGCTTATGCATCAAGACAATTGAAGAAGCATGAAAAGAATTATCCAACCCATGATTTGGAATTGGCTGCAGTAATATATGCTTTGAAGATATGGCGGCACTACTTATACGGCGTCCATGTTGACATCTACACAGATCACAAGAGTTTACAATACATCTTCAAGCAGAAAGAGTTGAATTTGAGGCAGCGTAGGTGGCTTGAATTATTGAAAGACTACGACGTCGAGATATTGTATCATCCCGGTAAAGCCAATGTTGTGGCAGATGCTCTCAGCCGTAAATCAATGGGAAGCTTAGTACATATTGAGGCAGGTAGATGGGGGTTGATTAAAGAGCTTCATCAGCTAGCCAATATGAGAATCAGATTGTTAGACTCTGATGATGGAGGTGTTACTGTACAGAATACATCAGAATCATCTTTGGTAGCAGAGGTAAAAGCACGACAATATGAAGATCCTATCTTAGTACGATTAAGAGAAAGCATTCAACAGTGTAAAAGTATGGCTTTTGGGATCGGAAAAGATGGGGCACTGAGATACCAGAGCCGATTGTGTGTGCCTAATGTGGCAGGGTTGCGAGAGAAGATTATGAATGAGATTCATCAATCCCGATATTCCATCCATCCCGGCTCGACAAAGATGTATCATGATGTCAAGGAGCAATATTGGTGGGATAATATGAAGAAGTCTATTGCAGAATTTGTAGCCCAGTGTCCCAATTGTCAACAAGTAAAGATAGAACATCAGAAACCCGGTGGATTGCTTCAAAATATAGAGATTCCGACCTGGAAGTGGGAGGTGATTAATATGGACTTCATTATTGGATTACCTCGCTCTTATCATAAGTTTGACTCCATCTGGGTGATAATTGATCGACTTACAAAATGTGCCCATTTTCTGCCAGTGAAGACAACTTACACGGCTGAAGATTATGCAAAGTTGTATATCAAGGAGATTGTTAGGCTTCATGGTGTGCCCATATCTATTATATCAGACCGAGGAGCTCAATTTACGGCTAACTTTTGGAGGTCTTTCCAGAAGGGTTTAGGCACACAGGTAAATCTCAGCACTGCATTTCATCCGCAGACTGACGGACAGGCTGAACGTACCATTCAGACACTGGAAGATATGCTACGAGCATGTGTTCTAGATTTTAAGGGGAATTGGGATGATCATCTTCCACTCATAGAATTCGCCTATAACAATAGCTACCATTCCAGTATTAAAATGGCCCCATATGAGGCACTATACGGGAGGAGATGTAGATCACCAGTTGGATGGTTCGAAGTCGGTGAAACAGAATTATATGGGCCAGATTTGATTCACCAAGCTATTGAGAAGGTGAAAGTGATACAGGAGCGATTGAGGACGGCACAAAGCAGGCAAAAATCTTATTCTGATGTCCGACGTCGTGATCTAGAGTTTGAGGTTGGTGATTGGGTTTTCCTGAGGATCTCACCAATGAAGGGTATTATGCGTTTTGGGAAGAAAGGTAAGCTGAGTCCAAGGTATATCGGGCCGTATAAAATTCTTCGACGGATTGGACAGGTTGCTTATGAGTTAGAATTGCCATCCGAATTGGAATTTGTCCACCCGGTATTCCATGTATCTATGTTGAGAAAATGTATTGGAGACCCTTCTCGAGTCATCCCTATCAAAGATGTACAAGTTACAGAGGACCTATCATATGAAGAAGTGCCAGTGGCGATATTAGATCGGCAAGTCCGCAAGCTGAGAACAAAAGATGTAGCTTCCGTCAAAGTATTGTGGAGGAACAAAAATATGGAAGAAATGACATGGGAAGCAGAAGAGGAGATGAAGTCTAAATACCCTTACTTATTCCAGAATGAAGATAACAAGGATGCTGGTGGAAGACAGGATACATTGGAAGAAGAAACGGCTCTATGAGGTAAGCAATAATTTGAGAATACTCCTCCTTAATACAAAATGGTGATATGTAGATAATGTAAATACGCATAATGCTTTGTGTAGCCTTGTGAAGCCATATGTTGGGCTTAATTACTTGCAAGTTTTGCTAGTGACCATTTTATAGGGGAAAATTGATCGGAAATTTCCATTGGAATCCACGATGATTTAAACTCCCCATAAACCCTTACATTCGAGGACGAATGTTCCTAAGGGGGGGAGGGTGTTACAACCCATATCCACATGTGTTAGTTCATGCCATATATTAGTTAACATAAATCCAAAAAGGAATTATCTTTGAGATGATAAGAAGTCAATCCTATTGGTCTTAAGTGATACAAGAGTGTATAAGGGTGATTAACCAGTATTAGAAGTTAAACGAATCAAGGATGTTGTAACTCGTATTTTCAGGTAATCTAGCGGTGCTTAATACACTCAAGAGGTCATTTATTAAGGTATTTTAATCATATAATATCCGTATCATAAGTCTTGAAGTCAAACGAGTTATGAAACAAAAGTCGACAAAAGTTGTCGCAACTTAGGTTCATAATTTTACTTAAACATTAGGTCAAATGTTTCTAATCTTTTCTCATAATTTACAAGGAATTACGGGGTGATATACCAACCAAATTAAATATCTATGAGTCTAGTTTCCAACGCATTAAACCGTTCATCAATACGATCTCAGAGTAGAGAGATATTCGCATTTTCGTGAGACTGCGCCAAGCACCTCTCTATGGGGCCCACTAAGTCGGTTTAAGATATTTGGACCTATATAGGATGCCTCCAACCCGTTTTAAGTCATTTATTTTCACTATTTTCAGACCTTAGAACCCTAGGAACATCCTCTCAAGGTTCTCTCAAGATTCAAGACCCAAAAAAGGGCAAACAACACAAATCAAGTGTCGGGAATTCCGTGGCGCTAGTAAGTCTCTTGTTCTTCTTGTTGTTGCTCATTTTTGTGTCGTTTCAGCTCGTGTGGGAGGTTGTTTTAAAGGGTTTATGTTCTGTAAATACTCCCTCATGTTCTTAATATCAATCCTAGGTGATTTCAAGCCTTCTAAAGTGATTCTAGTGCCGAAAAACACTAATTGATCGCTAGTTTCGCTTTTTTGTTGTTGTGGCAGCATTGGAGGGATATTTCATGGAAATTTAAGGTCAAATTGGAGTTGTTATTTCTGTATAAAGGTAAGGAACCTCTTACTCTATATGTATTTAAGATTATCCAAGTTGCGGCTAAGCCATTGAAGCTAGAACTTGTGAGATATATATCGAAAGGCTTGGTAGTAATGTTATTGTTTTGTGGACTGTTTTGCGTTGTTGTTGGGCTGCGTATTTTACTACTATCTTGTGGAGTTTTGGAGGAGGAAGGGTGTGGAGAAACACCATATATATGTAGGGTTATGGGCTGATAGTTATTCGTAACATTTCCAGGTTGTTTGACACGACTACGGTGGTCGTCGTATGTATGGAGTGATTAGGCTATGTGTGGACTATTTTGGGAGGCTCAATATGTTTATTATTGATGTTGTTTGGGCTGTTTGGTGACTGTTTTGAATGGTGTGAGGTCATATATATAGGGGAGGTGCTGTCCGTTTCATCGTAAAATAGGTTGTGGTCGATACATAATAGTTATGACGCTTAAATGATAACGATAGTATCGTTTCTCTTATTGTAGACTAAGGAGTTTTGACAATTGCAAAGCTTGAGATTGGGGCAGTATATACAAGGTATGTGAGGCTATCCCTTTCCTTCTTTTGCACGACTCCGATTGTACATAATGTAATGAACGAGCTTCCAAAGATACTCTACTCTTAGAAGCTAGCAGTACTTACATTGTTTTCCCTCTTATGGAACGATTGATGTTAATGTTGCTTCTCTTATTCTTATGTTATCAATGTTATTGGTACTTCCTGATTCTTATAAGGTTCATAGTGAAGAGTTAGTCCTAATAACGTGTACAGAGGATACCGACCTTACGTCACTCCGAAAGGTTTAGAATGTGATTCCATGAGTCGAGCATGCATTATATATATGTATCTATTTTACTCTACCGAGCCACGCTATAGTTGGCCGGGTACGGCACCTATTGTGCAACCACTGATCAGTTGGGTTTTACCGAGCTCCACGTGGCCGGGTACGATTCTACCGAGCCTATTATGGCCGGGTACGATATGATGATGATGATGCCCACAGAGGCGAATGCTTTAAAGGTTTATGTATTTATACATATGTATCATGCATTTCATGTAAGTAGCCCTCAGAGGTACTAAGATGTTACAGGTTGTATATTCTCTATCCTTGCTTACATTACTGATCGTATTTATGGTTCCTTGCCTTACATACTCAGTACTTTATTCGTACTGACGTCCTTTTATTTGTGGACGCTGCATGTCGTGCTGCAGGTCCTGATAGACAGGCAGGTGCAGCTCCCCCACCACAGTAGACTGTCCAGTTCAGCGGTGATTGGCGAGATCCCTTCTCCGGACTTGCCTTGGTCTTGGTATGCAATTTTTGTTATAGACATTATGGGTATGTCGGGGCCCTGTTCCGGCTATGTTGCAACACTTATGTTCTTTTAGAGGCTCATAGACAGGTGTCGGCTCATGTATAGTTTGGTATGCCTTGTCGGCTAGTTTTTGTTGTATAGTCTTTCATAGTAGCGTGGTAGCTCATACCTTATATGTAGTTTCTTGATTGTCTGGTCATCCCCTGCTATGTATGTTCATGCCGTCATATTTTATTGCTGGTTGTCCATGATCTAGGTCTACCATTTATATTGATCTCTTTAGCCTTAAAAGATAATAATGAAGGTTAGATGAAATGTACGTTGGTGCTCGGCAAGTGTGGTCGGGTGCTAGTCATGGCCCTTCAGTTTGGGTCGTGACATTAGTCCCAACTTTAGCTGGTATAATCAATTCATTATGAGAACAAGCAACACATGAGAATTCCTGAAGAATCTTCTAGTTCTTTAGTATATGCTTATCTGAATTTTCAAATAACTCATTTAAAAATGGCAAATGAAAACTTCAAGTTTATCATGTCATGTGCTATCTCTTAGTAAACTTCTGGTTTACTATGGCATAAATTTTTGATTTAGTAAACTTCTAGTTTACTGTGATACATGATATAGTACAAATTAAAGAATAAGGCGGGTAACTTCTCACATACATATTATTTTACCCCCTATGATTGTGGAAACATGAAGATTATCAATCTTCCAATCATTTGTAGTCCTCACTATGATAGCCATTTGTATTAGTAAACTTCAGGTTTACTACAACATATGTTTTGACCATAATCATATAATATGAATGACATATTTGTATATAAGCTCTTCGAGAGCCTTAATTTATTATCCACAATCTAATATTTATCTGGCACTACTGGTGTCATGTATTCTTTAGGCAAACATTTAGCTCTTCAGGAGTTATTGATACATTTTGTACTATCAAATATTGCTCAGACACTGCTGGTGTCATGAGAGAAAATCACAATCAAATAAACAATGTAAAACAATTGTTTAAGCACACGAAAACTCTTCTTCATAATATTTTTCCACTTCAGGAGGCAATTTCAACTGTGTTACTTCTTCAGGAGCAAATTTAAAATACGAAATATTGAGTATATATTCTCTCAATTATATTAACTCTTCTGGAGGTGAATTGTAATGTATTCACATCAAGAGCGCGTTCATATTTACCCGACTTATTAGTATTGTCACATTCACTTCAGGGAATGGATTAATATTATCAAAAGTTCTCATCCTTCAGGAAATCGAACATAATTATCTGAATGCGCATTAATCACATCAAATTGTGATGCCTCAACCTCTTTTAAAATATTTACTACTTCAGGAGCAAATCGAGGCGTGCATTTAATATAGAGAATATTTATGTAGCTTATCTTCAATTGTAACTTATAGAAAGCCTAAATTATCACTTCTGGTGATCATAGACATATACCACTTCTGGTGGTTAACAAAATATAATTACAATGAGATATATGAAATATAACTACTTCTGGTGGTTGTATATTTCTTGCAAACTCTGCTAGAGTTTAAGTTGATCTAATAATATTATCCATATTCTTTAAAATGACATAAATAAGATATATTATAGTAAACATCATTATCAAATCATAATTTTTCTTTATGTACAACAATTACATAACCATACTATCTATTACAAATAACAAAAATTAAAATATTTACATTTCTACAGATTCACCACCGATTACATGACTTGTTTCTCCTTCTGGGAGTGCAAAGTAATCAGCTACATCCAAATGCATGAAGTCTAAATTATCTTCAGAAATAAAATTTGCTTCAGCATTTTTCTCTGTTCTTCTTCAGGGAGGCTTGATAAAGCTCAACCAGGTGCTTTGGCGTACGACAAGTACGTGACCAGTGCCCTTTTCCTCCACATCTATAGCATGCATTTTCTACATTTGGCGCTTGCACCGCTTCATGCTTTTGTTCCTTCCTTTTCCACTGCTGGTGGTGAGAAGGCTTCTTTGGTGCATTATTATTACCATGATTGGGGTTTCTTCCCCGACCACGGTCATGACCACGACTGGGGCCACGACCTCTTCCACGTTTAGCTTGGTGGAAGTTCGTCTCATTCACTTCAGGGAATGGACAAGAACCAATAGGTCGGCTTTCATGATTTTTCATTAATAGCCCATTATGTTGCTCTGCTATAAGAAGATGTGAGATAAGTTCAGAATACTTTTTAAATCCCATCTCTCGATATTGCTGCTGCAGGAGCATATTCGAGGCATGAAAAGTGGTGAAAGTTTTCTCCAACATATCATGATCAGTAATATTATCACCACATAATTTTAATTGGGAAATAATTCTGAACATAGCAGAATTATACTCACTGATAGATTTAAAATCTTGTAGCCTTAGATGAGTCCAATCATAACGTGCCTGTGGAAGAACGACCATCTTCAGGTGGTCATATCTATCTTTCAAATTATTCCACAGTATGACTGGATCTTTAATAGTGAGATATTCCATTTTCAGGCCCTCATCAAGGTGATGGCGTAGGAATATCATTGCTTTGGCACGGTCTTGGTTTGATGCCTGATTTTTATCCTTGATGGTGTCTGCCAGACCCATCGCATCAAGATGAATTTCAGCATCAAGCACCCAAGACATGTAGCTTTTGCCCGATATATCCAGGGCTACAAATTCAAGTTTAGAAAGATTTGACATTATTTAGGAAAAGAAAGTTCTTACCTGAGATACTTTTAAAATATTTGCTCGAGATGGTAGAGCTTCGTGCTGATAACGTGTTATGAAATAAAGACTATAAATTAAAGACAAGTATAGAGAGAAACTGATATATTATTCGAATTCAAACTGATGTACATAATGAACTGAAATCTCTTCTATTTATAGAAGAAAGGAAACTGCTTTGTAAGCTGCTACTACAAGCTGCTGTGTAAGCTGCTACTACAAGCTGCAGTGTAAGCTACTATAAGCTGCTGTGTAAGCTGCTACTACAAGCTGCTGTGTAAGCTGCTACAAACTGCTGTGTAAGCTGCTGTTGTACCAGATATGGATAATCTTCTACTGAGAGCAATATTTATCCATAACGGAGTACTGAATGGATAAGCTTATTATATCCGGTATGGATAATCTTCTACCGAGGGTAATGTTTATCCATAACTGGGTACTGAAAAGATAAGCTTATTATACCCGGTATGGATAATCTTCTACCGGGGATAATGTTTATCCATAACTGGGTACTGAAAAGATAAGCTTATTATACCCGGTATGGATAAACTTCTACTAGGGGTAATGTTTATTCATAACCGGGTACCGAAGTGATAAGTTTCTTCAGGAAGCTTATTTCCAATATAGTACTAAATAGATAAACATATTTACGGTGGAGTCTTATATGGATAAGATTCTTCAGGAACCTTATTTACAACGGAGTACTAAATGAACATCCATAATATAATATATTTATAACAAAAATCTCAATTTTTTAGCATTTAAAAAGGTACAGGAGATACTAATATAATCCTTAAAATAGTTCACTCATCAAAGGAAATGCGTTTTTCAATGATGATTTTCCGCGGCGACCATTTTCGTCGCCACTTAAAGTAGCGACCTAGACTTTCTCGGGGACAGTGGGATTGGGCCATGTAGAATCGTGTGTAATATTTGACAAAAAGCTAACGTAATTGTGAGTTTTCTTAATTTAAATTGTGACGACCTATCTGGTGGGGACTACTTTATATATATACTCCATTTGATACTACTAGTTGAGTGAAAGGAAAGACGCTCAACTGTCTACTAACCTTCTACCTGTTACATGTCGCTCCTTGAATAGACCTACCCAAAATAATCTTTTGTGGCGACTTTTAGCAGCTAACTTTTGTTGTCGCCATAAGTAGTATTATTGAAAACTTCTTATCCTGTGGTGTTTTCTTCCTGGATTATCCCATCTTTGATTTTCAAAAGATATAACAATAAGTATACGAATTAATTTTCACACTCTTATCATTTTATAACCGCTCCGTGTATAATTGAGGATTGAATGACAGTTTACTGAGATAAGTTAAAAAGTTTCTTTCAAAAAATATTGTGCTTGAAAATGATACGATAGAATTGAAAAGGATATTACTCAGTGACGGAGCCAGAATTTTCGTTAAGGGGTGTCAAAATATATAAAAGTAAACATACCATAAAATTAAGGAAAGTCAATACATATTATATATATACATATAATTTATCTTTTTACCGGCTTACACAGTGTATTTTTCCGCGAAGGGAAGTCATTTGACCTCCCTTCCTATAAGGTGGCTCCGCACTGATATTACCATGGAAATTTAAAAACATTAGTAAGTTCGCGATAGGAATGTAGAATTAAAAAATTTGATCGTCACTACGACAACTTCAATTCCTTTTTCCTAATATCTCAATCGTTCTCAATTGCGGATCTAATTATAGATTTCGATGCCAATAAATTTTGAAATAAATATTTTTGACTCTATCGGTACTTATTTTTTCATGTATATAAGTTGAGCAGCAAGCCAAATCAACATACTTGTTTGACGCAAAATTTAGATCTAGGTTTAAACAGTTAGATTTTCTAATAGAATAGAGTTAATCTTAGCCAATAGATATGTTTAACTGATTTTGTAGCAAAATGTCACGAGTACTATTCAATTAGAAATAAATATCAACAATAAAGCAATATTCACTGGCCTAAGAACAAAGAGGATATCATTAAATAGCAGTAAATGATAATGAATGACACTTATGTAAATAAATGCAAGTGAGTCACCCGAAAAGAGTGAGATTCTTTGATATTCCCTCTGACAAAGATGGATGATGATAAGCCTTGAAATATTCGGATTCTCCTTGGATCGTGAGAGGAAAGATAACTATAGATATAAAGAAAAAGGTGTATTTTGTATGTTAATGATAAAGCAAGAATCTTCAGAGAATGTCAACGTATTATTTTTTACAATGAGTGTCCTCTTTCCTCTACAATCCTCTCTCTTTCTATTTATAAGGACACATGGACCAGAAAAACCCTAATAGTACATATGGGAGGAATATTCCCTAAAATATTTTCAATATGATTTCATTTCTGAAACTAGTTGTTACTGCCCGTTAAAGAGAGTACTCATCCTCGTCCTTATCCTCTGTTGAGACAACTTGACCTTGCCTTCGTCCTTTGTTGGGTCACTTCGACTTTGCCTTCGTCCCCTATTGAAGACAAACCGATAACGTGTGGCAGCCTTTGAAGGCTTTTTTAATGTTGACTTGGCCCACGTATAATTATGATAATTTTTAGCCCATACAATACTCTCTATCTGTCACTCCACCTTCCTCCCCCATTTCCTAAATCCCTACCATTTCAACCAATAATATGACCAAAAAAAAAATTCTTCAAACAAAACCAAAAAAATCTAATAATAGTAACATTATTCTCTAGCCAGATATATGTGCATGCGGCCATGCTCAAGAATATTAGGCGGCATACTCTATATTATCACAAACGAGTTATATATTCGATCGTTGGAGTAGACTTCTTAGTTTTGAGCTATAAGATTTTGTAGTTCTAAAAACTATTTCTTTCCTTGCTACATTAGCAAATTAAAAAAGGATTTTCTCTCGTCAACAGCAATAACTAAGAGTGGGAAGCAGGGCGGAGCTACAATACCGTCAAACTTCTTTATAACAACCTTGTTTTTTTTGATATAATTTGGCTGCTATAATAAAATGTTGTTATAGAAAGCATATACTATAACATAATATAACAATCGGTTCCAAGAAAACTTGATTTTTATAGTGAATGACTGTTATATAGGAATGATGTTATAGAAAAGTCTGACTGTATTAAGAACGGCTTTGGATAAAGTAATTGTTTCTTGAATCCTATATTTACATTAAAAAATTAATATATATATATATATAAAATTGTGAACTCAATATAACTAAACCGAGCCATGGATTTACTGTAAGTTCAGTCATAAACTTCAAATCCGGTTCCGCCTCTGAGTTGAAGCATTGTTATACTAAGAAAACGATTGAAAAGGAATATTGTAATTAGGGAAAGTAGGGTCAAATATATTTTAAACAAATTTAAGAATCAACATGAATTAAAAGTGAAGCTACACATTTTACCTCTTATTCTGCATACCTTTTAAGAACAAGTAGACGTTTGAAATGGGAAAAAAATATTTTTGTACATTATCTTCATAATGTTGACTTTATCTGATTCTGCACTGGCAGAATATTCATACTTCGCCTGAGATGCAGAGATGATAGTCGATACTTATTATTTTAAAGAAAAATGAGAAAGAAATAATAGATATGACTTTTAGTTTGATCTCTTTGACAAAGAACCAGTCATGATTCTAGCAAATTAAATTACTTCATTTGTGCTAGTATATATTTGTCATTTCTTGTCTCTTCATCAAAAAAAATAATGCAGCTTGGACTTTCTACTACAACAACAACCCAGTATAATCCCACTTAGTGGGGTTTGGGGAGGGTAGTAAGTACGCAGACTTTATCCCTACCCCGAAGGGATAGAGAGGCTGTTTCGGAAAGACTCTCGGCTCAAGAGAACAAAAAGACAAAGGTAGACAATGTTAGTATCACCCCATAAATCATAAGAAAATCATAAAATAACAGGAACAACATGAAATCCGGAAGAAAAATGCAAAGCAAAATTCGATAGGTAGTAAATAGGTTCTACACTAAAAATACAGCATTGACACTAGCTATCTTAGACAAAAACCCTACCAGACTAGTCTCACAGAGGTATTACGCAGCTTGAACTTTCTAAAATTCGATAAATCCAAAAAGAAAAAAGGGAAAAGAAAAACACAAATGGGCTACTAGCTAGTTACGATAACATTTGGTTTTAATAGCATACGGAGAATTAACTTAAATAGTCATTGATTCAACCGCTTAAATTAAATATAACTGGTGAATGTATAATATGTGTATAGTTAACATCAAAGGCACTATAGAAACATTACAAGATTAGAGTATGTATAACTATGTTTTATTTTTATGAGTAAGAAATTGGCCCTTATTTCAATATTTAAATTTATTTTTTTCTTGTAGAGGTTACATTACCATAATTAATCTTCACCACTACATGACTACAATTTTATGACCTAGCAGGTTTATCATTAATTTAAGCAAACCTTAGATGGACGTTCATGTGGAAATTATTTATTCTTCCTTGTGCATACACCGAATTAGTAGTTGCGCAATATGCGACTTTTTTCTAAAGTTTCAAATATAATTCAATTACATGATAAATTAATATACTTTGGTGTATACATAATTCTAGCGCGTTTGCCCATATATTTTTTTTTTTAACTTTTTAGGAAATTTTTTATTTTTTCAGAATTAATGTTTGGTCATGAAATTTCATATTTCACTTTTAGGTTGAATTTTGGAATTTTTCGAAATTTGGGAAACTCCAAGAAACTGTTTTTCAAAAATTAACTTCAAATCACTTACAATAATTCGAAAACAGCTCTAAATTGTATTTATGTCCGAGCACAACTCTAATTTTCAAATACCATTTTTACTTTGATTTTTTTTTTCTCGCAATTTCACAACTCATGTCCAAACGCCCACGAAATCTCTTATCACCCGTTGACACCATCTATCGAAGCAAGTTGTCATAGAAGGTCGACAAAACATATCAACTTCATCTTGTTTGGGGTGGAAACAAAGTTCGACATACAAAGTAGACCAGAAAAAAATAGTTACTTATAAGGAGTTGAATATTCTTAATGGCGTACGGCTTTTTGGGAAAAATTGTGTGCTTGATTTAAAGCGGACAGTATTGTGAGTACGTGATTTTTGCCCTATATGAATTACTCCCATAAATTCAAAACAAAATAATTTCTTTTCATTATTTGCAATTTTTGTGGATTTTGTGGTATTTTCGGTTAATTGTTTGCATTTTGTTTGTACATTTTTAATTAGTAAAAAATACAAAAATATGTTGCATTTGCATTTAGGGTTAATTTTACATTTTAGGATTAATTAAAAAATTAATTATTGCACAAAAATGAAGGAAAATCACAAAAAAATAGTTCACTTTGTATTTTAATCGTTACTTTTCGAATTTATCATAGTTTTCTTTTAAATTAGGACTTAATTAATTTTTGAGAAAGCAATTAGTTTAGTTTTGGAATTAAATCAGGTTTTTCTATTTTTATTTGTATTTAATAAAAATCTGAAAATCCAAAAAGAAAAGAAAAAAAAAAGAAAATGAAAAGAAACAAAGGGTCTTAATAAGGGACTGGGCTTTTCCATCAAAATTCGTCCAGCCCCAAACAGTTACACCTGATACCCGGTCAAATTGCCCCCACACCCGCCCCAGATCCGAGTCCGACCCGGTCCAAACCCCCTAGTACCCTAAAACGACGTTGTTTCGGTGAGCTTGATCTGAGCCGTCTATGTTTTCTAATCCAACGGCTGGGAAGTGGGTTGGGGTTAGCATATATCTGTCCGAATTAAGCCCACCTCCCCCCCCCATCTCTCATCTCTCCCATTCACTCCCTTAGAGACGGAAAATCCTACCCGTCACCCCTTTTCTCCACAACCTAGAAGTCTGGCGGCGCGGCCCTAAACAGCCCCAATCCTCACAAAATTAACACCATAGAGCCCCCTCGACCCCCTCTTCCCAAATCTCAAACCAGTTCCTTTCAAATCCCCTTGGAACTTCTCGAATCTTGATTTGAAGAGAAGAACCCTAAATCCCAAAATCCGAATCATCGAGTGTTTGAAGATTTGAGGTCGAAATTAGCTTCAGTTGTGTGTATTCGCTTGAGAACACACGATTGAGGCCTATTTCGGTCAAAAATCGAAAGTTCGAAGGTCAAAGTTCAAGGTTCGTTCAGGCTGTTTCCTTATGTATTTTACCTCTCCTTTCCTTCTTTCATTTTTTTTCTTCTTCTTTTCTTCTTTTGTTTTAGGTCTTAGTCTTCGTCTTCTCACCTCATCTTATCTGGATTATTTGTTCTTATTTTTGTTTAAATCTTTTCCGCTTGCATGTTATGATTTAGTTGAATAGGTGAAGTTTTCTTTTGTTGATTATTTCAGTTGTGTTCTGTTTTAACAGTAATTAAAAAAAAGAGAAAGGAGTAAAGCAATTTCAGGCCTCTCTTTTGAAACCTCATATCCGACCCATTTAAGATTGAGGTTTAAAACTTGGCTTGAACATCAATTAAACCCAAAAGGAATGGGGTCTAGCTCAGACCCATTCACTTGGGTCATTTGGACTGGGGGTCTGTTTGGCTGGGAGGGTAAATAACCAGGCCTCGAGGGGTAGTTTAGGAAATTGGGGAAGGGAATCTTGAGTGTAACTGTTTGGGAAGCTTCTAGGAAGCTAGGGAGGGGACTGCTTTACAAAAATAAAATTTAAACTAGGGGTGTTTAAGCAAAAATGAAAATCAGGGAGGGACTAGAAGTGCAAAGGAAAACTTTTGGGTCTGCCCTATTTGCTGGCCGATATAGGCATTCTTACTTGCCTTAAAAGGCAAGGATGAAGAACTAAAAAAAATAGAGAAATAAGGACGGCTACAGTGGTACTGCCCCATTGATTCCGATTTTGAAATTTCAACTTGTTAAGGCAATCTGTGGTTCATTCAAGTGTGATAAATGGCCTGAGTCTGTTTCTTGTCGAAACGTCTGGGGCAGATTCTGTGTTTTAACCACTGTTTCATTGATTTTGAGTCAATTTCATTGAAAGTTGGTTGAATCTGGGTTGTTGTTTGACTAAAACTGATTTCTGGGCTGTTGTACATCATTTCCTAAGTTTGAAATTGGGTTGCTGATCACCTCTTGCTGCTTAATTCTGCTTTACTGCTGTTGCTGATCCTTTACCTTTGTTTCCTCTCATTCCCAGGTACATTCTCGAGTCCTTGCAATGGAAATGTAAATGTTGAAAGAAAGATGTGTTTCAATGTACAATTTCAGCTCCCTTTCCAAAGTCTGATCTTAGAATTCTTGTTAGATGTCTGCAATTTTTATTGAATTTGGTGTTGTCACATAGTAGCTTATAACTATAAACGTTGGAGTTTCATTCTTAGCAGCTTCATGTATATTTGAATGAACTTCCAGCTTGGTAGTAAGAGTCTGATGGCATAATATAGTCGTGTTTGACAATAGCTTCATGTCTAAGCCCTTAAAGACGCTAAAATGATATTGTTTGGTGCGATTGGGAAGTGGTGCAGAAAATAGGATGTTTAGATAATTGATGAATGATTGAAAGCAAGCACGATTATTTGATCAGAGTTTCGGTGAATACGAATTTATAGTGTTGCAATGGTTATTACTTGAATGTGCTTGACTTAAAACGGTTTGGCTGGAGGGTCATTCTAATTCTGTAAGGCATACTGTCAGTTCTAAGAGGGGCTCATGGTTTTTCTTTTAACCTTTTGTCTTGTTTGTGAAGATTCTAATCAATCACCTGGCGGCATTAGTTTCTGGTTTGCAAATACGAAATTCCTCCCCCTCTTTGTTTCCATTCTCATTTCTATGCCTATATTAGTTTTGTGCGCTCCTTTGATTAATGTTTTCCTTGTCGTTGTACTCTTCTAATCAGTAATGTTATCCTGTTATCATCACATGTTGAATTCTGTTTGTTTTTTGTTATTCTATGGGTTCGATACACGACCCGTTTAATATTCGACTTGAGCTTGCCATGAGAGCTGGGCCCTCCGCTTGGGCTCAAATGAAAATTGTTGCGGAGCCCAGCACCCTGCGCCATGGTAATTCCATTGGGCCATTGGGCCTCGTTTCAGGCCATGTCAAATTCCGGAATTGGTATAAAATGGACCTCACTTAGTCTTAATTTTAGATTCCCTTTTAATTAAAACTATGGCTCCTTTGGTTTTTCTAATTAGCAGGTCCTTGTAGTTAATTGAGGCGTGCCATCCGAAACAAATAATTTATGGCCCTCCGAACTTTAGTATGAATTCCTTTTAAGAATTGGAATCGAGGTGATTCGCGCCAAATAAAATCTCAATTGCGTGGCCTTCACTTAATTATTCCTTTTAAAATTCCTAGAATTCGAGGCGTACCGTTTAGCAAATTTTCATGGCCCTCGCAAAGTTAACAACGCGTTAGTTGCTTTTAGGCGCGTTATTTAGTAATTTTACCTTCTTGAACTTGGGTACGCATTTCATGTGACCCAAATCCAAATCCTAAAACGTTGAATAAAATGTGTTCCGGATTGCAGGTGCATTTCATGTGGCGCGATCCAAAGACATGTTTTAAACGACGTTCAATCTCCCTTAAAAATTGAATAAAAGCGGTTAAAGGTTAAAATTTGCACATAGGTTCATAATTGTTTAAAATAAGATAAGTTAGCTAAATATAATAGTTGAGCGACCGTGCTAGAACCACGGAACTCGGGAATGCCTAACACCTTCTCCCGAGTTAACAAAATTCCTTACTCGGATTTCTGGTTCGCGGACTGTTAAACAGAGTCAAGCTTTTTCCTCGATTCGGGATTCAACCGATGACTTAGGATACCATAAATCTCCCAAGTGGCGACTCTGAATCTTTAATTGCAATAATCTCGTTTCGATTGTCCTTTAATTGGGAAAACTCCTATATACATCCTTCCGAGGGTGTAAGTAAAAAAAGGAGGTGTGACAAGTATAACACAAGGTTAAGAATATCTTCAGACTGTTTTAGCCCAACGACTGGTATCAAAGTTAATAATAATTTGGCGGAACTATGGAGATGGCAGAGTGTGGCATGGGGGGTCGACTTAGTTCCTTTGCATGTCTACGGGGCTTATGATCATTATCTGTAGCTTGAAAGATGCATACAAAGCCTTTCCTCTAGGCCTTATTGGTGACCATAAATTACTCAGATCATGTGGGTGACACATAGTAATCTTCAAATTAGCCCATAAATGATAATAGGTCATATGAAACTTAGTTCAAGAGGGAAAATTGTTGGGCGTGGGACAAATAGAAAATAAAAAAAAAACTGCTTATAAGGAATTGGAACTTGATCTAAAGCGGACAATGTTACACAAGGTAAAAGATATCCTCAGACCGTTTTAAAGCAACAAATCTTCCCTCTATGGCACATCTATTTTCTCCTACTATTAACAGCTTGTTTGGATGGTTGTTACATATTGTATTGTACCGTATTGTTACTTTAAATACGATGTTTGTTTTGATTATTACTTAAATTTTATTATATCATATCGTTAAATCCATTGTTACGTAACACTGAAATGTATCACTTTATGTAATGACCAATTTGGTGTGGTCGCGTTGTTACTGTATCTTTTCTCTCAATCTCATCCTTCATTATTATTAAATAATTTTATTTTATCATTTACCCTACTTTTTTTATAGTAATTTTACCCTGTATCATAACTTCTTTATAATATTGTAAGTTTATTCTTCATACTGATGGTGCGTGACATCATTAAATGATGGCAAACGAAATAATCTATCGAAACATTGTATTCATCAAATGATACAGTATAATAAAATACAGTATGATAATATGATATATTATGAATCAATAGGTAACAACCATCCAAACAAACTGTAAATAAAACTAGAAAAAGTATAGTTTCTATTGATATATATTTGAATGAAAGGGTAGTTCGTGGTTGGCAGCCACTGACCACGTGCACAAGGGAGACTCAATAGCACGAGGCCTAAAGCAAAACTTCAATAAGAGGCCTTATTTTTTTATATAAAAGAAAAAAATAATTTCACTTAAATTCTATATTTCTAGTTTTTCTTATGCAGAGTTATTAATAATTTAATTTAAGTCATTTAATTTCTCTTGAGATATACTTTCTAATTTAAGGTTTTTATTGTTTGCTAAAAATTTGTCAATGGCACATTGGGGGAGTATATTATAGTTTCAACTTTTTTTGAGTTATATATGAATTAATAATCGAATTCTTTCTCAATTTATGGTCTAGAGAGTGATTCCCAAAAAGACGTTTTTTCTCAATTTATGATCAATAATTTAATCTTACTTTTATATTATGAAAATCTACACTTTCTCATTTAAAACACTAAATATTCTTTTAAAAATAAATTAATATATAACTTACTAGAAAATTTTTGGGGCCCAAAAATTATGAGGCCCAAAGCAACTATTTAAGCGGCTTCACCCTTGGGCCGGCACTGCACGTGTAATCGACAACTTGACTAGTAACAACAAGTAGTACTTATATGGAATTTTTACGTCCTATGGCAAAGGTTAACACCTTATTTATTTTAAATAAATACTATTTAAAAAAAATTATATTTTATAGATACCTTTTAATGTTTATAGCAAAATATCTAATTTTGGTTACCTCCTGCCCTTAAGCCACTAAATACGCTATTCAGTTACACTATTTTATTTCTCTCTCTACTTTGATACATGCCATTCAGTGTAGGGTCTGCTGAAGGTGAAAAGACGCCGGTAACAACGAGTTTGGCTATGATACAAGACTTGAAATTGTCTGAGAAGATGAGCGAAAGAAGAAGGAACTGATGCTCTGAGGACTGATGTTGACGGAGAGAAAAAAGCGAAGAAGGAAGTTGTTTTGAAGGGAAAGTGAAGTAGGGCTGTCTCTGAAAGTTTTAGAGGCAACGGTGAGGGAACAAGCATACTCCCTAACTGCTCTTCTCCGTCGGATCGCTGCCTTAGAATCTTCCCTCCACCGTATCTCTTCTAGTTCTCATCTTTCTCGTCATTCCCTACGCGATGTTGCAGCGCGTATTATTCAAACGCACTTCAGAGCCTTCCTTGCTCATAGATCGAGAACCCTCCGGCAGCTAAAACAGCTGGCTTTCATTGTATTCATTGTCTTTTTTTTTTCATTGTAATTCAATGTATCTCGGTGTATTCCATGTATTTCATTGTATTCACTGTCTTTTTTTTTCATTGTATTTCAATGTATCCCTCTGTATTCTATATATTTCATTGTATTCACTGTCTCGCTATATGCCATGAATTTATTCATATGTTTTTTTAAAATTAATATAATTTATGTATTCAGATGTATTATATAATTTCTCTAAAGATTGCTATGTTTTTGGGGTATTTTTCGGTTGAGAATCTTTTTTATAACTGAAAATACAAAATTTGTGTGTTATAATTGAATTTGTTGAGTTATATTATGAGTCTATTATGTTAATTGATTCACTTTCCGTTTAAAAATAGTGTAATCCCTTATTTTACGCCTTGAATACAGTTGAATACAATAATTTATCCAACTATAATCACATGTTTCACGCCATGAAAACAGTTGAATACACTCGAATACAACAACTGATTAGTTGCACTTCCCTGATTCACGCCTATTTTTGCTACTGTATTCATGAATACAGTAGCTTAAATACATCTTATAACAACAGAAAAGGTATCTACAATCCATAATATAGCAAATGGTATCTATAGATAGCTAATTACCACTAAAAAATAGTGTTTTATGAAAATTTCTCTATTTCTATTAGACTAGGTGGAAATGGCCCATGCCAGCTCGGGCCCAACATGTATCTAGTTTTATTTTTTAATTGCGATGACGATAGTAGATAAAATACTCTTATATTGAAATCAAAATTTTGGGAGAAATTTAAAAATAGCCAGATTTACAACTGGTCGTTCAAAAATAGCCCAATTTTAAAAGTAATCGAAATTTAGCCACTTTTCATGTAAAGAAAAATCTGAGCGAAAACACTGTTCAAAACCCGGAAAATACGCCAGTATATTATACTGGAGTTCCAGCAAGTATAATTGTCCAATATAATATACTGGAGTTTGGAGCACCGAAGCTCCAATCTCCCGTATATTATACTGGAGTCAGCAAAGTATACCGGTCCAGCATAATATGCTGGAGTTCGTACACAAATGCACCCGAACTCCAGTATATTATACGGGACCGGTCTCTGTTGCAGCAAAATAGTGGCTATTTTTCATTGACTTCGTAAACGGTGGCTATTTTTGATTGACCAGTCCGAAAACTGGCTATACCGTGCTATTTATTCCAAAATTGATGACCATAATCCAGAAGTCTTTTATACTATATGAGCCTAATTTTGCTCTTCTATTTACTGTATATGTAAAAAAAAACAATGCTCTTTCAACTCCACTGTTCTCTTTTTCAACTTGGATGTAATTGCGCAAATTGAAAGCTACAGAGCAAAATGATAAAGTCTCCACAGTAGATATTGCCAAGGTTACCAAATTCAAAATGATCTATGAAATCTTTTTTCTAGTTAGCATAAATCAACAATCCAAAGGGTAATAAACAAAAGAAAACTTATCAAGTTAAAATTAACTAAAGAACCATGGACCTTACAAATTTTAATGTTCAAAGTAGACAAACACCATCTATTGCAAAGAATAAGAAGTTATAAATTTTTTGACTTGTATTGAGCTGTCATTCCAATACCATTTTGAACAACAAAAAGGTAATCTTTTCCTTCTAAAATTTTTAGAGACCTCTTGCTAGAGTAAGCAAATTTGTATACTTTTTGATAAGGTTAGAGATAAACTAAGTGTACGTGGAACATAGTCAGTGAAAAAATTTCAGATAGTATTGTACTCTTGAGATTTCTTATGTATTCGGTTTGAACTCTTGACTCTATATTATCTGATTGTGGGAGTTGGAATTGTGTATCGCCATTTTGGCGTATGTTGGTTACTGTATCCGCTATTTATGATAACTTAATCTTATTATATTATGTTATGATGATTGAATGTTGTTAGTGTGATTAGCTTACCTAGTATCAAAGGTTAGGTATCATCATGATCTTTGGTGAGATTTTGGATCGTAACATTTATGTTTAAGGTATTATTTTAATAAAATATAATGCTTTTAAACTTTTGAAATTTTTATTCAAATATTGTTCTTAGTGGTTATGTTTTAAGTTTATTTAATATAAATTAAAAATCTTATTTAAAACTTGAAGTTTGTAATATTTTATTCGTTAAGTTTGATGTTTAATTTATTTATTATAATTTAGAAGTTTCATACCACTCAAATAAAAATTATATTATATTTGTTAAATTATAAAATAAAAATAAAATTTACAAACCCGACTTGACAGGGTATTCTTAAGCCCGACCTGTTCCAGATCAAATTTAGCCCCCAAAGACCGGGACCAATTGAGCCGGATACCAGACCAGTACAAAGACCGGCCATGCTATTTTTTCCGGTCCGGTCCCCCACATTAACACCCTTTTGTCGGAACTAGTAGTCAGAAAAGAGCATTTTGTTTTTTCAATTTGTTTGGCTATTTCCTTGTTTGTCAGTTGCAAAAGTTTGGTACATTTTTGTACTTCGAAACATTAGTTTTAAATATCTCATTTAGACTTTTATAGCCATACAATTGCTAAAGCATATTTAAGACCACTATCAGAAGTTCTTATAGCATGTTTAAAACCTTATGTTTTGGAAGTCTTTATTGTCTTTCTTCTTGAACTTTAAGCCAAGTCAAACTATACCAAATAAATTAGAGAACATGGAGTGTCTTATAAAATATAAGCTGATTATAAAACATCGATAGAGATGATCAAGAATGACATGTAGCATAATTAAATAAATATATAAAATTGGGTTACAGTGCAGCAACTTTATTGCTGGGAAACCACAGATACAACTAAAATAAAATAAAAGAATCTTATTCTTACTGTATATTTAATAAACCTACACCAATGTATTGTAAATGTATATCTGTTTTAAAATTGGAAAACAGAAGTTTTACAAAGTATTTGGTAAAAACTGAAGAAAAGGCTAAAAGAATGAATGTGGTTAGGAATTATTCAGGAAGACTGTTTGCAAGAGCTTAAAACGGAGTCCTCAAGAAATTGGGTAAGCTGTAAAGTATATAATTCAGGATCATTTCTGAAATGATCAACATGAGGTGTAGAAATGAAGTTGCAAGCTCTAACGTTGCGACCAATGCTTCGTTGCTCCTCTACAAAGGACTCAACAGAAATCGCAGGAATCACTCTGTCTGCACTGCTGTATATGTACAATTGTGGGCAACTTGGTTGCCGGGATGTCAATAGATCCAGAACATCAGAAAGTCTCCTGCAATTTCATCCAAAGATCAATGGAAGTACATAGAGGGAACTATTTTTGGTACTTGCTACACATACTAATTACAATCCATTGGAAAGTGGACATGACATCGACAAGGTCTACTTCATAGGTGAGTACAAAGACGAAAAGTAGATACAATTTTGGTACTTCTATTAAATACTGCAGGCTTAAAAATATTTTATCACAACCACTCGCAGAAAAAGGCACTTATAGAAACAGAAATTATTTCAAGAGATGTCCTTACCTATTTACGGCGGGAAGGTTCAAAACCACCTCAAAGAACTTCTCCAGTACTACTAGCAAAGCTGCTTCAGTTACTGCAGGCGTAGCATCCGAAGAAGTTTTGGTTTCTATTGTCACATCCGCATCTTTGTTGTTTATAGTCATGATGCGTTTGGTTGCAACACTATTCTTCTTCAAAAAGGCAGCAGAGAATCCAGAAGCCCATACCTTGACACAAAAAATGAGAACTTGCTTGTGTTAATTTCAACTTATCAAATCAAAGCTCCATGCGCCCAAAATATGATTTAACATTTATTAAATACTACACAAGTACCACCTCCCCTCCCTCGAAACTCCACAGCTGACCCCCAGCCGCGAAGGGGTGAAAAAGACCAAAGCAAGAATGAGAGGGCATAGAAAGATGAAATTTCTAAATAACTTCCACATTATCAAGTTTAAGAATATCTTTTGCCAAGCAACCAACATAGTTTTAAGGCCTAAGACAGAAGAAAGCAACAAGATTAAATTAAGAGAACAATCGGTCCTGATTACAGTACAAATTAAGCAATCTTCAGAATAGCTAGACCGTAATATGTATACGGCACTTGTAATACTTATCTGATAAAAGGATGATATAATTGGATTTCAATAGAAAAATACGGTTTTTAACAATTATTTTAAACTTCATAATTAAACTACACATGTAGAAAGACTCTTTCTAGCACTTGCATGAAAAAGAAATCATATGATGGCAATTTCAGAGACAGCAATACCTGTGGATCTGGAGCAGCTACAGGAGCAGAATCAACAATACAACCTTTGATCCTTGTCATTAAAGCAGGATCTTGTTTTTGAAACTTCTCCAAAATGACACCATAACTATAAAGCCAAGAATAAAATAACTCAATCAGTAATTAACAGACAAGTTTTAAGAAAAACACATATACTTTTGTTTCTAAGTCGATTATTATCAAACAGTACTCACGTTAACCATCCTGTGTTACTGAAAGTGTGGAAGACCAAGTTCTTTCCATGCTCTTCTTCCAACCAATCAGCAAGATGGTTCACAAGCAGTTCTATATCCTGCTCTGCCTTTCCCCCGACTTGATAGCTAAGAATCTCAGACATTGGGAAAGTAAATGTAATGACATGATATCCTCTTGAGGAATACCAGTCTGCATATCTCTTTAGATGCTTCTGTTTTGCACCTAACCATCCCAACAATACTACCACAGTCCTAGACTTTACTGATGAACAATCATAATTCCCTGATATATCAACAACATTTGGCTCCGGTAAATGCCATTTATACAACACCTCTGAAGGCGAAGAAGGAACTGTAGAAGTATATGTTGATGGATTTGCAGACTTAGTCAATGCTGCTAATTGATAAAAATTGACCAACACAGAAGAAATTCCTATGGAAGAACACGAAAGATTTGAAACAGAACTAGAACTGTAACTGGCGCTGGGACTTGGAACACTTATGTTAGGCACAGGAACGCGTATTCTGTTGACAAAGGACAAATTGGCAAGCTTAGATACGGATATCTGAGACACCCATGATGTTTTCTTTTCTTGCAATGCTTCAGAAGAAGAATTCTCTATTGATTTTGAGGGCCAAAATTTTTCATGAAGATCAGTAGATACAGAAGTTATAGCGACTGCAGATGCCGCAACTATCGGTCTTTGGAGGATTCCAGAAAACGAAGCCATGATGATATACAGCCTTCCCAAATTTGCATACCAATATCAGACAACCCTCATACAAACAACAATAATTTTCCTGCAAGACACTAAACCATGGCCCAAAAATAAGAAATGGTTTTTTCAATCAACAAAATTCAAAAGAAAGTTGAATGGTAGACATGATACCTCTTTTATTTAAGTTGGTCTTATGTTTTTCTGGGAGGAAATAGGGCTGCCAATATATTTTGACAGCCCCACCAACAACTCTATATAACTGTCACCTGCATCAAATTCCTTTAATAATCAAATTTTGTGTTGTTAAGGCGTGTGCTGTCACAAAAATCAGGTGATTAATAAGGCACAGATGAATACCAAAAGGTCAATGACAGAACACCTTTTCAAATTTTATTAACCCGAGCCCAACTCACTATTTGCTTCTAATTCTTTTCCTAACTAGGAATGAAGTTATTAGGGACAGGGTAGGAGAAGCAGCCATGGAAGACAAGTTGCGGGAATCGAGGTTGCGATGGTTTGGGCATGTGAGGAGGAGAGACATAGATGGCCAAGCCAGGAAGTGTGAGAGGTGGACTATGGCGGGCTTGAGGAAGGGTAGGGGTAGGCCAAAGAAGTATTGGGGAGAGGTGATTAGGCACGACATGTCAGTGCTTCACCTAATCAAGGACATGACTAGCGATAGGAAGGTGTGAAGGTGGACGATTAAGGTGGTGGGTTGACTGGTAGTTGTGAGTTTCTCCTAAGGTTACCAATAGTACTAGAATATTCTTGTTGTCGGTTGAAAGATACTTTCTTCTTGTTTGTTATTATATCTAGTACTTAGCAGCAAGTTCAGTATTTTTGTGAATTGCTACTGGAAATTGCTGCTCCCTAATTGTTACTATTTGATGCTACCTTTTTTTTTCTCGACTTTTACTAGAATTATTGCTCCCTGATTGATACTATTTGATGCTACTATTTTCCCCCCTTTGCCTGATCGCCCTTTGTCTCCTTCTTGTTTCTTTCTTCCCCTATTTCTTCTTCTTCTCTCGTCTCTTCCTCTCCACACTTTCTTGAGACGAAGGTCTATCGTAAACAACCTCTCTACCTCCTGGATAGGGGGTAGGGTAAGGTCTGCATAAACGTTACCCTCCCAGACCTCACATCTAGGATTATAGCGGGTATGTTGTTGTTGTTATTGTTGTCGTCTTTTCCTAATTAACCAACGCAACAGGTTACATTAAACCACAACTTTTATCTAAGCATAAAGGTTATAAAATTAAAAAACGGCAACATATTCATAGAGGCAGAACTTCATTCATTCACATACAATTGCACAAAGACATCAAAATTCACAGTATTAATCAAGAACAAATTAAGAAATGGACCTTTATGCCAAAGATCTAAGAAGCCTGGAACCGAAAACCCGGAAAAATACCTCGACGAACCTCGACTGGAATGCGGACCTCGAGCTGCGGGTGCGAAATCGGACCTTTCCCCTAATTTTCTTTCGTTGCCCTCTGTTTTTGCTCTCTGCCCCCTCCCCCTCTATATTATATATATTTATTTATATACAAAATAAATTCTCCGGTCCAAAATTATGCTTGGGCAAAAAAGAAAAGAAGGGATTCAAAACGTGTGGACCCCGTTTGACTCTCCTATGTCCAGATAAGAGAATTGAAATAATGAATTAATTTTGTGTGTGTGTGTGTTGGCGTGAAAAAATGGGGTGCAGTTGGAGTTTGTTAAGGTTGAGGGTTAGTGTTATCGAAGGAAAAAAGGATCAAAATAACTCTAAGGTCCGTTGGGGTGCAATCGAAGAAAAAATAAAAATAATTAATAATTATAAGTATGGATAACAATTATATGAATAAAGAAACTAAAAAAAATTATGATAAAAGTAAAATATTAATTATTTAGTATCGTATTTTCAGGATTACACTCATTAGAAAGAAAAAAAATGACTTAGAGTCTTGATGTGACATTGAAGCGCCCACAAGCGAATTGAAGCTGTCAACATATTTTGAGGTATTAAGCACACTTTAAACACTTTTGACATGACGGAGAAGGGGGGGGGGTTGGGCTGGTACATTTAAGAGAGTGGAATTTTTTTTCTTCTTATAAATGAACTTTTCTTTTCTCAAGCAATAAATAAAAGAAATGTCCATGAGAAATCATAACAAAATGAAAAAGAGGTGAACGTTTCCTTCGTTTCTTGTCCTGATACATTTTCCTTTTGCTTTTTTCCATTTTTTCTTTTCTGTTATCTTCCTCTCTTTTTTTCATTTTTTTTTCTAAAAATGAAATAAAAAAAATAGCTTCACAAAATATTAGGTTATCTAGGAATAACATAAAATATTAAAAAGATAAATAAAGATATTATATTAAAGAAATTTAACTCAACATTTACTAAAAGCCTACAACTTAAAAATCACTCTAAACTAAGTAAGAATATTTTGAAACTTTTCATTTTATCTTTTGAAAACAAAATGTCAAGACTATTAATATCTTACAAATTCATGGAAAGTAAGATAAATTAAAAGTAACTCGATAAAATATCAATTAACTAAAATAAAGGAAAATATTTTTATAATTTTTATTTTTAAGATAAAAATAAAGCAAAAGGTTAAAATTAGTCAAAATAGTAATATTATACCCCTACAAATGCCCGTTCAAGGGACCTAGAATTGCCACCAAGTTATAAACTTTTAATTGAAAAATCTGATAACATGTGGCTCCTCAGAATTCCTAACAACTGATAACCGGAGAAGCATTAGATATGAAAACATCATAATTTTTTCACAGACATTTTTCTAACGGACTAATTAAACAATTCTTGAAGATTTAATATAAGTAAATTGACGTCCAGGACAATTTAGTCTCTTCACGCAGTGTGATGATCAACCTCTTTGTGATGTTTTTTTTTTATGACCGAGAAATCCGTCTGGGGCTGATCCTTTGGATCAATTGCGGCCTTCGAAATTCGGTGGATAATCGGCCCGCCCCTCTACCCTTCTCCACTTAAATACCAAGCTTTGCTTTGCATAATGTGAGGACTTGAAGCTGTGACCTAAGACACAAATCCACCACCCTTTATCACTTGAGCTAGGCCCGAGGGTTTTGATGATAAGGAGAGCTCAAAATGCTCATAAAAGTTTTCAAATGATATAGGTTTCACAAAGTCACTAATTCTAGTTAACTCGTCCTGATCTCTATCCAAAATAATTACCCTAATTCATCTTATCGTGATAGATTTTAAAGGAGCACAAAATTTTAATTCAACATCCGGATATCAAAGCATTAAGCAATACCTAAAAAGTCATGTTGCTGCACTAACAAAATTCAAGATCAAGCTCAAGAACCATATTAATCGGAATACTCCAATTAACTTTCTTCACGAGAGTTTTGCACAATCACACCTAGAGATTTTTCTTCTACAACCCCAAAAGGTCAAAGACAACCTTAAGTGCTTTTTTTATACGTTAATTTTTCATACGATCATTTTTTTTTTTTGCACTAAGTAGTTGATAATAAAGACAAAATTCATCAAAGAGACATGATGCTTATGCAAATTAGGCACAATTACTAATATGTACCTAAAATCTCTAGCGATAAATTATAATCAAAATAATTTGAAACTAACTAATACACCCCAAATTGTGATTTCTAATAAACAATAAAGCAACACCGGAGAAAACCCAAAAGAGAAAAGTAAAAGCGAGAAAGCATAAATTAAGCAAGGAGAAAATTAATTGATAACAATATGCAGAGGCGAATCTAGGATTTTAATAACATGGGTGCACCACTTAAAAGGAGAAAAAAAAAAGTATTAAGTGGGATTTAATCTCTAATCCTCTAGGTAAATAACTCAACATTTAACCAAGTGCACCATTAGCCTCTTTGGAACATGGGTGCCAACCGATAATACTAGACCAATTCTAAAAATATGTATATAAAATATCTAGTTTGACGGAAAGACCATGAGTTCACGTGCTCGTGTAAATGCCTACAAATCCGCCTCTGACAATATGACTATAAAAAATATGAGAAGAACCAACAATAATACGAAAAATAAATGAAAAGGGTTTAGTTATTGAATCGATAAAGAAGAAGTAACATGTTTACAACACCATGTTAAACATAATTAGTTTTCTTATAATTTTCTGGGAAAAAAAATTCATTTTTTTAAATATTCCCTTCGGTCCAAAATAAGTGATTTTTTGGCATTTTTCTTGTGGTCCAAAATAAGTGATTTTTTCAGATTTTATGAATGAATTAATTATTTTTTTCCTATATTGTCCTTGGAATAAATAGTGTTGGAATATGTGTTAGGAGTATTTATGTGAGATAATAAAGGTTAATATGGTCAATTTTATTGCTAATTAATGCTAAAAGGTGGATTTTTTAATCTGTCTGAAAACATCAAAAAAATCACTTATTTTGGACCGGAGGGAGTATTGTTTAGGTCATTCGTATTTTCCTTTTAGTCTTATACCATATGGCTTAATTATTAGCTTAGATAAACGAGGGTTTTCATCTATGTAAAAAAACACATGCATGCGCACACGTATACATGAGTATTTATATCATATCTGTAATCCTAACAACCTTATCATAAATAGTCTCCCATCTGGGAACACAGAATTTATTAAGTATTCATTAAAATTTTGAGGATTGGATGATAGTCTACTTAGATAATTTACATAGTTTCTTTCCGAAAATGTTGCATGAAAATGGAACGATAAAATTGCAAAAGAATTAGCAATGGAAATCAAAAGATTAGTAAGTTTGTGATAGGAATGTAAGAATTAAGATCTGATCATCAATAAAACAATTTCCCTTTTTCCCCTACCTCAGCCCCTTCTTAGTTGTTGATCACGCCCAATTATGCGTTATAAAAAAGATTAAACGGTCGTTGAAAATATAATCTAGTTTACAAGTGCGGAGTCGAATCTCACAGAGAACTAAGCCTTAACTACAGTTGTTCAATATTGCTTAAACACAAGTCCAAACAATTTTCTAATTATAAAGATTATAATTATAATTAGAAACACAAGTCCAAACACAATTCCTTGCTTTCCTCTTCTTCTTCTTGCCCTTCCTGAGCCAAGGGTCTATTGGAAATAGTCTCTCTACCTGCATTAGGTAGGGGTAAGGTTTGCGTACAGACTACCCTCCCCAGACCCCACCTGTTGGGATCAAACTGGGTTTGTTGTTGTTGTTGTTGTAAAGATTATAATGTTTATTTCTAAATAATTAACTAACAACTATATAAAGCAGTAAAATTATCACTAACAAGGATGAAATTTGAGACAAGACTAAGGAGGTCTAGAGTTATGATTTTCTCACTTGACAGAATCCTTCCCACTATGTTTTCTATAATTTCGCATAAGTATTCTCTATTGATCGTGAGTACTTCGGGTGTTGTAATTCTCTTCCAAGCAACTACTACAATTTACTAGACATATTCTTCTGAACTACGCTAATTGATACTAATTCACCGCTCACTAAGATTGTATCAAGATTTTGTTATTCCTAATCTCACCTTTAAATCCTCGGTATTGATTACTCACATACGTTAGGAGTGATGGTCATTCCTCACCTTTAGTTGTTCAACAACTACCTAAATATGAACCCTTTTTCCAAGCAATACATACTAAATAGGTGTCGCGCCCCATTTTTTCCCTCCCTCGTAGGGGGGAGGTCTGGGTTTCGACATTCCATGGAGGGTGATAACTCATTTCCTTTTGGGAATTGAGTATTTGAAGCTTCGCCACCTAACGGATTATGGTGCATTTGGGCACCTAGAGCAATAAACTCTTAGATTGGTTTGCATTACCAGAGATTAGGGTAAGGACTCGAAATAACCTCGAGGGAAAGATGTTAGGCACATCTCTTGGTCCACAACTGTGGGTCCCGGATGAACTTATACCTACGAGTTAGTCCATTAATAATCAATTGAAGCAAATAATTGCAAATAGAGCATGTTGGGCATTGTATAATTCAAATAAAAAAAACAAGAGTTTAAACAAGTTGTGTGCAGGAAAGTAAAGCTTCAAGTAAAGAGAATTTGGGAGAGGGGTCCTAGGTTGGTTAGCCTATAGGATCACATCAGTACAATTTCCGGTAATCACTCCTTAGAAAGGGGCTACGCGTGACATTAGCACGCCGGTCATCATATCCATATCTACCCTTCCCATCCCCTTAGTGGTCATGCAAAGCGAGTGTTGGCCAGCGATATCTATTGTGTGCTGCTATCCGTCCCTTCTTAATGGTCCTGGAGGGATTTAGGTCCTCTACCTATAAGTGGTTCTAGACAGACCCCTAGGTTTAAAGGTAAAAATACTAAGGCGACAAGCAAAACAATTAGGACTTTTAGCACATAAGATAAAGGGAGCAATTAGAGGCTCAAAGTTTCCTCCTCAAACAAGACACATAAGCAGCACGACTCAAACACAATTAAAGGCTTTCTATTAAACAGTATCCTAAGGCATGATGCCTAGGTGAATATGCAGAAGGCAAGCAATTTATTTTTTGTAAACTTAGGAGTAATGACCCTAGCAGTTGCCTATTGGGTTTTTAAAGCCTGTTAGGATCAGAAAAACATTAAGCAATAGAAACAGTTTTAGAGTTGCAGTTTTGAAAACGCCCTAAAGGCTTGCCTATACGCGGAGTACTGATGATTACATTTTTATAGTAAAACAAGGCATATTTTAAAACAGACTTTGAAATTCCTATGGGCATGATATCTAATAACGGGTTAAGGCAGTTTTAAAAGACTTGTTTCAGGAAATATAAACTACTTAATTGAACCAATTCATAAGTGAACTAAACGATAACCGGATTGAGTTATTTAAACTAAACTTAGGCAAGATCCATAGGCAGGATTTGGTAGCGTTCCCTATAGGCATGGCATCTAGGTTTAATACTGATTTTAAAGACTTGCAGGCATGGAACCATACATAAACACTTGTTATAATAGAATCTGGATTAAATCCTATAGGCATGACATCTATTTGTTAGGCTGATTTTAAGACTTGCAAACATGAAAACAAACATAAACACTTGTCATAATAGAATCTGGATTAAATCATATAGGCATGACATCTATTAGTTAAGCTGATTTTAAGACATTGAAGATATGATTTCTATTACGGAATTATTTGAAACCTATAGGCATGGTTTCTAGCATGTTGAGATAAACATGACAAGATGTAAAACCCTATAAACATGATTTCTACTTGGTAAAACAATCAAATTAAAATGTAAAGTCCTATGAGCATGATTTCTACCCGTATTACCCCATAAACATGTAGCTACCTATCCCTTTCACTAGTTACCATAATATTTATTTACAGATTATTATAGACCATATGAATGAATTACATACGTAAATAAGAAAATAAGAAGCTATTCTATAGGGAGCCTTCGATTAGGCCCAAATTTCCAAAACCTCTAATGGCCTCAAATGCCTCAATTCCATAGACACTGTCATAGTCTAGGTACATCAAAGTTCCCTAAGGATCTTCAAAGATCCCGGGCAGTGCTTACACCTAGACTTGGTAACCAAATTGAATAAGTGCATTGTGGAAGGGCCAACCTCAGTATGCCAGAGTTCAGAGGGTTCTCAAGAGGATCCTAAGACAGTGCACATACTGGAGGGGGCATAACTTATTAACCTAGGAGTAGAGTGAGAGTGCTTGACACAAGCTGGAAGGTTTTAATGGAAAAAACTGTATTAAAAGGAAGTTTGTTTGAAAATGATTTTGTAAAACAACAAAGACAGTTTGAAAAGAAATTGAAGTGAACAAAAGTCCAAACACAACACCCTTAAGACAGCTTCATACACAGGCAGGAGTTATAGAACCAAAGCAAGTTCAGTAGTTACAAACAGGGGTCAAGGGATTTGGGGATACATGGAGCATATGATGGTAAGCACATAACAGGTAGAGATAATTGGTATAGACATGCTCAGAAATAACACCGAGGGGTAATGCACTGATCCTAAAGAAGGGAAGTACATAACATGCTAATAATGTAAACATATTAACTACAAGTTTCACAGCAAAACCATAAATAGAAACAAACTAGAAACAGGATGAACTGAAGCAATAAAAGAATCATATTGTTGTTGGAACTTTGAATTGAAACTAGAACATACAAGTAAAGAAGACAGTAAGCAAAGTGAAAGAGCAGGAGAACACAATGGTTAGCCTTGGCTTGCAGCCGGCTAACTTAGAGTAGTAGCAAGTAGCACAAAAGAGAGAGCAGAAAGTTTTAAGTGTGAGATAGAGAGTTTTTGAACCAAGAGTGTTCGTGTGTTGTATTAATGAAAGACTAAGGTATTTATAGTTTGAAAGCAAGTTGCAAATAAGGTAAAAATCAAAGTTCATTAGTAATTATGGAACTCAGAATCAATCAGTCAGGAAATCAAGGTAAGTACTCCCTTTAATTGAGGAGTTAACTTCAAACTGTAACAACCCGACCGGTCGTTTTGAGCTTTAGCGCGTCGTTTAGCGGTTTGAGGTCAGGAATAGCATCACTTCAGGTATTATGACTTGTGCGCATAGTCGATGCATTTCGGGTAGTTCGGAGTTGATTTGGAAAGAGAATTCTCATTTCGGAAGCTTTAAGTTGAAAGAATTAATTAAGATTGGATTTTAGAGTAAACGACCTTGGAATCGGGATCTGAAGGTTCCAGAAGGTTTGTATGATGATTTCGGACTTGGGCGTATGCCCAGATCAGGTTTTGGATGATCCGGGAGCGCTTTGGCGCCTATTGTGGAAGTTAGCATTTTAGAAGAAATCTCATAAGTTTGGCTTGAAGTGAATTTCAGTGTTATCAATGTCCGTTTGGGATTCCAAGTCTGGGAATAGCTCCGTATGGTGATTCTAGAGTTGGGAGCGTGATCGGTAGTGAATTCGGAGGTCTGTAGGTCATTTTGAGGTCATTTGACTTTTCGATATCGAGGTCGGATTCCGATTCAGAAAGTTGGAGTAAGTCCGTAATATCAAATATGACTTGTGTGCAAATTTGAGGTCAATCAGATATGATTTGATAGGTTTCAGCATCGAATATAGAAGTTTGAAATTCTAAAGTTCATAAAGCTTGGATTGGAGGTCGATTCGTGGTTTTAGTGTTGTTTGATATAATTTGAGGCCTCGAGCAAGTCCGTAATGTGTTTTGGGACTGGTAGGCATGACTGGTTGGGGTCCCGGGGGCCTCGGGATTCCGGGTGGTCAACGGATCGAAAATGAAATTTTGGAAAAGGTTGAAGTTACTGGTTGCTGGTATAACCACACCTGCGAGGCAAGGGTCGTAGGTGCGGAGCCGCAGAATCGGCCTTCATGCTGCAGAAGCGGAAATTGACGGCTAGACTGGGACCGCAGATGCGGTTAGGACCGCACCTGCGGTGGAGAGGACGCAGAAGCAGAAAAGGGCAGCCTGGTGAGAAACCGTAGAAGCGGGTAGGTGGTTGCACTTGCAGAACCGCAAAAGCGGTCAAGTGATCGCAGATGCGGAAATGTTGAAGGCAGTGTATTCTTTTAAACTTGGGAAATGGTCATTTTCCCCCCATTTTTCATTTGGTGTGGACGTTTTTTGGAGAGCTTCAAGTGGGGTTTTTCGTCGTCATCAACAAGGTAAGCTAACCCCACCTATCTTGAGTTAAATATATCGATTATGTATGGATTTTACCATGTAAATGGGTAGAGACTTGGAGTTTGAGGGAAAACCTAGAAAATTGATATTCTTGGAATTTGACCATGATTTTGGGTATGAAATTGAGAGTAAATTACATATTTGAGTTCGTGAGGTTATGGGTAAAGTTTATCTTCGAAAATTTTAGGAATCTAGGCACGTGGGCCCGAGACAATTTTGTCAACATTTCGATCGGAGTTAGGAATTGTTATAAATTGGATTGTAATGAGTAATTGAACACATGCTAATGGATTTACATAATTATTGGCTAGTTTTGGAGAATTTAGCATCGATTCGAGTCTTCGGAAGAGCGTGAAATGCCGGTTATGGATCTTCAGAGTGGGTGAGTCTCCTTTCTAACCTTGTAAGAGGGAATTGTCCCCAGAGGTGATATAATTGGTTATGTGCTCCTATTTGTGTGTGTGTGTGGGGGGGGGGGCTACGTACGCACGAGGTGATGAGGGTCCGTGCGTAGCTACTATTATGTGTAAGTTCGGGTAGTCCAGGACCCAAAAACATGCTATACTTGGAATATCTGTAATCTTGTTGGCAGTTGAATTGCTTAAATCTTATCGAATTGGTAAATGAATTTCTAAAAGTATTAAACTTCATTTTCTTAAATCTCTAAAAGAGAATTGGCTTTCATTTGGATAAACGTTCCCCGGTAAATTCTTAAATTTGTTGTTTGAGCATGTATTTCTATGTGTACCTACGTCGCATGTATGATTCGCGAGCAGGGTGTTTGTTTATTTATGTTGACCGCGCCGCATGTTGAACAATCATATAATAAACCCGCCTCGATTTTAACAAAATTGAGTCAAAACTTCATCTCACAATTGGTTCCATCAACCCTAGATTAAATGTTTAACTACTCATAACAAAGCAAGATAAAACTACAAAAGTATTCATAATGTGCAATTGAAATAACAAAGAGAAGATAGAAAAACTCTAATGGTTGGTTGCTCTTCTCACACTTGTTCTTGCCTCCAAATTAGTCTAAAAATAAGCTTGACCTTCTCTTGGGCGAGTTTGTTGAGTTTATAAGTTTGGAATAAGTTTCCCCCGATTTACACTTTAGTCCCAAAAGTTTTGGGCAGTTACACAATCTACCGCGGCCGCGGCAGAACGCGGCTCAACCGCGGTGAAACTCGAACATTCTGCCTCGCTTTCTTGGCCTACCGCGGTCCAATCGCGGTCGACCGCGGTCGCGGTGGCCTTTGGCCCAGTCCTCCTTTTGCTTCTTTCTGCTCTGGTGCTTCTTGATTAGCCTTTTTTCCACATTATTGACTCCAAAATACTCCATAATCTCTTCCTAACTTGGATTGGTCCCTGTGAAGCAAAAGAACACCAATTAGAGTATTTTGTTATCATTTAGCCTTTAAAACAACAATAAATCATGGTACATTAGGGTGTAAATATCGTCTATATAGCCTATTATCATCCATAAACTTGAAATGGAGTCATACTAAAATAAACCTGTCCAAAGAATTATTTAAATTTTTAGATATCTGATTAAAGTGAATTTTAAATTAAGAATAATATCTTCACTTGCATCATTATAAAGATAATCATTATTGTAATATATATATATATATAAAATTTTAGAAATTGAAATTTCAAAGTAGAAATATTTTTGAAAGATAATATCATACCAAATAAGAGTTCAAGTCGTAGTATAAAAGTCACGTTGTAATCAAAGAATTGTTTATATCGTGTCAGCCTTTGTGCTTTTCCATAAATATGAGTTATTATTTCACTTTGTGGCTATTTTTAGGTTCCAATGACATCTATGAGAATAATGCAGAAAATAAAATTATAACTACGAGAATTGAGAAAATGTTAGTCTTTTTTCATGTAGTGTTTTTTAATTAATATCTGACGATTATCTATGATTATTTAGAAGGTTTAAATGTTAAAGTTATTTGCATATAATTCAAATAACTCAGATATTTAACATAATTAATGTCAAATATCAAAATGTCAAACGGGCTCTTTCTCTTTTTCCTTCAAGTCAATGTTATCAAGATAATGCACAAAAACTCTTCTTTTTTTCTCTGTTTTAATAATTATAAGCCATCTTCTTTTTGAAAGGAAATAAACCAACGAGTTTAACCAATTAATCTTTTAGATAAGCACAAAATAATAAAAAAGGCAACTAATTATAATTAACGTAATTAATATTGTAGGAGTTAGAGTCCTAATAGGACTAGAAGTCCTTTATCCTTTTTTATCTCCCGTTAGATTGTATCGGTTGTTACAATTCTACACTATATAACACTGTCTTCCTTTTTTCTTTTACCTATTATTATGTATTATTTATTTTTTTACAAATGGCAAACGCGGGGAGATCTAAAGAAAATGATGAACATCACGACACAAATGATGTTGCATGTTGTGTTTTAAATCCAAGAGAAAATATCGACGATAATGATTTCTTCGGTGCTGGTTGGCTCTTTCTAGGATGTTTATATTTATTCTTTGGGTTTTGCATGTTGATTTTATTTATCATATCACGTGTTTATGGTATAAAGGTTCCTCTTAAGGATGATCTCAGTTTTTTATTCTTAGTGAGTTTTGTGAGTACTGGTTTATTTTCGTGCTTCATGTTCATAATATGTGAATGTGACTTCCCATGGTTATCAAAATTAGCGAGACGTGTTTTTCGTAATAAAGAAGCAATGCTAGTCCAGATATATCCAACACCTCCGTAGTCAGCGATGAAGTTAAAAATTTATCAAAGGGTATTTCATTATAACATTATTTTTCTCCTTGAAGTGTTATCGGCTACATCCATAGCTGTTTTCATTTTGGTAATGTGATTTCATATCCTTTTTTTCAACCATGTGGGAGTGAAGATAAAATGTGAGAGGCTGGTTCAGACATGTTAAAGAGGAGAAGCACAAAGATGATTAGGCAGGATATGACGCAAACGTTTCCCTTTGTCTTTCTTAATTCAATAACATTTGTATTAGTATGATATCTTTTTAAATTTCTATTACTATCTATCAAACTATCACTCTATTGCTATCTTTAGTTGAAAGTCAACAATCTCTCTCCTCTCTTATGGGAATCCATTAAGTTGTTATTGTTGATAATTGGTATACAAGTATTTTGTTGTTTTGTTTCAAGTCTGTTATTCTTATTTTTGACTATAATAAAGTGTTTTTTTTCTTCATGACATTGTCCAGTGCAATGTGCTTAATTCTTGATCGCCGACAAATATTTGAGAATTTCATGGTTTAAACTGAAATGCCGTCCAATAAGGATAGCTTTTATTTGTTATTCAAAAAAGAACTTTAACAGATGCGAATTACATTAATTTACTTATATCTTAAGGTGAAATGGTTAATGTATGAACTTAATCAAATATATATACCAGAAAGCAGATGTGCAAGCCAATGAGTTTAATCTTGAAGCAAATAGTTGAATAAGTAAAAAAACTGTCACAACCCATTTTCTGAACAAGTCGAGACCGGCACTCGATCACTAAACATGACCGAGCGAACCATCTCTGCTTATCAAACCTATTATAACTCCAAACTTTATATGCAACAAAGCAATATTCTAACCAAATACTTTTGATTAATTCAAATATTTAAATAAATCAACTCCAAAGCTTTATTAGTAGTAACTACTGAATTACTACTAAGTTATTATAAAATAACATCTGAATCTCAACCCAATGACTATGTCTATGAAGCCTCTACCGATAAACTGACGCACTGCTCAGGACATGAGATTTCTTGGCCAGTTCTCTAAATAAATAAAGAAATAGCTAAATGAAAATGACTCTAAGAATACTCCACGAACAAAAGCGGAGCTCACCAATATCACTGGAAGGAAAGGAAATCCTAACTCGTAGCCTGCTCGCCTGCAAATCCGGTTCCTACGTTGTACCGCAGACCAACGTAGGTTCCCAAAAGAGAATGTCAGTACCATCCACTGTACTCAGTGAGTCTCAACAACAGGGAGAGAAACTTTAATAACATATACATTACGAGCAAAGGTTCTAAATGCATGTAAAACATAAAGGTTATAATAATAATTCTAAAATAATTGCATAATAGCAATTTATGAATATTCTAAAAGAAATTCTTCTCTTTTTCTTTCTTTAAAAAAATACTTCACTTTATACTTTGGGAGTTCCAACTATCCTGACTTAATTCCGTCTCAGTCACCGTGTGATCGGTACGGGTTCGATCCCAACCTGATCGAATAGGCCCAATCCACGAGGTGCCACTCGCTTCATGGTTCTCAGCACTCATATATCATACCTTAGCATGGCTAAATAAATTCTCAGCAACGAGACCCTCGGCTCGTATGCTCCCTACTTTGGCACAAGTAGTTTCAGGAAGTCAGCGCCTTGGTCAGGACCCTTAGCCTGGACGATGACCCCTTCTCAAAATAAAGGATACTCCCAAAAAAAATCTTTTCTTTCTAAAACTTCTTCTTGTGACTTTTCAAGTCTAAATCTTTCAAACATACTCATTTTGGAATCCTAGACGTAAAGTATGGCATAAGAATGAAATAAACATTCAAAAGTATTTCTAAAGACCGTAAAAAAGTTCCAATTCTAGATCAATTCCCCAACGCCCCTGTTAGACACAAAAGAGGCGGAGGAGGTAGGCTTCGAACAGGGTTAGAATCTACGCGAGGCGGCTCCTCTGGTTCTTCTTCAAGGAGTTCTATCCCAAAAGCCCCTTCTTCTAAAAGTAGGGAAATTCTTGATCCTTCTCAAGAACCCTCAGTTGATGATATAGTTCCCGGTGATTTGTCTTTTGAAAGTGACAAAACGTCTCTTCAAAAACAAATTAAAAATTTAGAAAGAGCCGATACTTACCCAACAATAGTAACCGAGCTTACAATCCCCACCATAAGAAGAGATTGTAACTGGAAGGATAGTCTCCGAATGTCAATTCCTTCCCCAAATCAAAGAATTTCCTCTTTTAGAAGTGGGTATTCTTCTGTTTACACTTACCCCTTCACTTTAGGTTTTAATCCTCCGATTGACCCAGTTATTCTCGATTTTTGTCGTTTCTTTACAATTTGTTTGGCCCAAATCGGTCCATTGGTGTGGAGAACAGTGGCTTGTTTGAGATATTTATCCTCCAAGGCCAATGTCAATTTCACCTTTTCTCACCTCATTCATCTATACCATCCTAACTTAATACGCCATGGGGTTTTTACCTTAACTGCAAGGAGCAAAAAAGTTTTGGTAAATCCTGAGGATGACAAAGATCGTGGATGGTATATCCGTTACGTTGCTGTCCGTACAGTGGACTTGATTGGAGAAACAAATATTCCCTTCCCTGAGAAGTGGAATTTTGAACGTAGGTTTCCTTTTATTTACCGTACCTACTTTTGAGAATTTCAAAAGAAAGTTGTTTTTAACCTCGTCCCTTCTTGGTTTTTTGTAGCAACCATGGGAGATGTGGAACCTATTCCCAACTTTCGTGGTTGGGTAGACTCACTTTTGAAGATTGCTTCTAGGGAGCAGAGAACTTGGAAATCAATTTCTTCCTTACATGGCTGGAAAGTCAAAACACATGGTATCCCCCTTTTATATGATTTTTTTTTATATGTTAAGCACTTTTTCCTCAACTTTAATCATGTATATCCATCCTTTAATCAGGATTTGGCATTAGAGGAATGACGGCTGAAGTAGCTATGGCCATTCGCATGTCTGCGAATGCTGCTCTTGATTTGGATAAGGCTCGAGCCTTGCTGCCTAAAAGGAAAGCTACAAAGGAAAGTTCTGAAGAAGAAGAGGAGGGTACCTCCCTAATTACCAGGCCAAGGGTCAGGAGACGAATAATCATTGATGATGAAATTGAAAACACTCCTGCTCGTACCTCCGCCACCGAGCCTGTTTTGATTCAATCTGATGAGGACGCCGAAACAAGAGATAATAATGAGTCAATTCAGCATCTTTTTGACAGTGGTTTCGGGAGTGGCGAGCTCGGCCCTATTTTTGATGAAGCTCCTCTTTCCTCATTTGTTCCTATTTCCTCCATTCCTCTGCCAGTCGTAAGTATTTCTTTACCAGTTTTGACGACTTCCATTCTTTTGCCAGTTTCTACCGCTCCTATATTCGTTCCCTTGGCTGTTTCTACTGCACCTGCTTCCGCTCCTGTGTTGGTTTCTACATCTTTTCCTTCCATTCCTTCCACTGCTCCTCTTCCCTCTGTTCATCATACAGAGACAGGTTCTAGCAGTGGAAGTATGACTATGAGAAGTGTTACTTTGGAGGTTCCTGCCAATCATAGCCTCTTGAGGAAGACCGGCAGAGCCGATGTTTGGCTCGAACCTCTAATTGGAGATATCGAGAAGAAGAAGATGGAGAGCCATAGCTGCTTAACTCTGATGAATGACGTAGTTCATTCTACTTTGAAGGTATTTTTACCAACAAGTTTTTTTTTAATTATCTTCAATCTCTCATTTCCATGACTTTCCTTTGTAGGCTAACCTTATTGGCACGGAATTAATGGGAAGAATTTCCCTACTGGAAAGAAAAGCTCGTGAGTCTGAAAAGACTGTCCACGAGGCCGAGGAAATAGCTAGGGGAGCCCAGCTTGAAGCAACCAATTGGAAGGAGCAGTTCGAGAATGCTCAAGGGACCATAGAGGAGTTGCAAGAAGATAAAAATCTCCTGGAGCAGCAAAACCGTGGTTTAACTTCTGAACTGGCAACTGTCAAAGCCTCTTCAAGCCAATTGAAAAGAGACAAAGAGCTTTTGGAATGCTCTTTGTCAGAACAATTATCCAGGGCTAGTGAAGAAGTTAGAGAGCTGAAGGCACTTTTGGCTAGGAAGGAAGAATATGCAGGAGAGTTAGTGCAAAGCTTGACTCAAGCTCAGGCTGACTTACAGACTTCTTCTGACGAGATTCATGCCTTGAAGAGTTCTCATGCTTCTCTTGAAGCTTCCCTTGATTCCCATTTAGCTGAATATCAAATCTTAAAAAACGATCTTGCTATGTGGGAAAAGGAATATGGACTTCTAGAGGAAAATTTTAACATAGAAGTGAGTTGGGCTTTCCTGAAATCTCGTCGTGATGCTTTGACGGAAGCTGCTCAAGAAGGTTTTGACTTGCAGTCTGAACTGGCCAAAGTCATAGATACCATCGAGAAAAGCCAACAGTCTACTGATACTCCTTCTCCTGCACTTGAAGTTCCCGGAACAGAAGAACTTTTAAATGAAGAAGTGAATATTGCAGCAATTGGGATTACAATTCCTGCTTCAGCTGAAAATGTTGCAATTTCAGCTTCAGAGGGTGAAACTTCTATGACCCAGTCTGTGGAAGTTGAAGCTTCCGTGACTCTTGTTTCCCTCATTGATCCTAACATTTCAAGCTCTGCTGAAATCGTTCCTGTTGCTGCTTCTTCAGAAGTTGCCACTGTGCCTGTGGCTGAAAGTGAAATAAATATTGCAACTTCTGATGTGTTAACCCCTTCAATTGGATGATGGTTTTATCCCTTAGTTTTTAAGGGATTTTTTGGTGAAAGTCCCCAGTTATCATAATGGGGCACTTGTATAAATTTTTATTGACTAAGTTTCTACTTAGTCTTTTTAATTATATTAAGAAGTTTTGTTAGTACTTCAATGTGTTCTATTCTTGCCTTTTCCTTACTTATTTAGGACTTATAGAATAGTTTAGCATTTTTATCCTTTGAAAATGCTTTATGATTCTTCTCATGACTTATTAACATGAGGCTTATAAAAGAGGGCCCTTTTATTTTATCGACACTTAATGAAGAAGACGTCTCAACTTCATAATGGTGTTATAATACGATGAAAGTAATAGGAAAACACACGTTTTGTATGAAACAACTTTGGCAAGTTTTTATTCATAAACTTTTAACAAGTGTTTGACTGTTACATGTATTACAATACATCTACAACTTTCTCGTAACTGTTTTTCTTGTAACAGATTTGTAAATAACATAAAATAAACAAGGTTTTTCTTCATAACCTGTTTCAGTACATAGTCATGACCCTATCTTTACATGTTAAGAAGGGTTTGAGAGGTGACTTTGTTTATGAGTTTGAGAGATGACTCTGTTGTTCTCATGAATGCTGAAGACTTCGTAACTTTTTCTCAACACTTGCTTCTTTGTGGCCGATTTTTGTTCGATACTCGTATCTGTTTCTCTACACATATCTGTGTATAATATGTAGTCCCCCAAGTGTTTGAGCGGTGAAGTATGAAGCCTCGAGCACTTGTTTATTTCTTTTACTTTGGCCCTTTTCCTGAAACAGAAAGATATACGGGACTCGACGGTGCGATTATAGATGAAGACTGCCTAACTCGTGTGTATTTCCATCAGATTAATTGTAACCCTGGGCTAGGAATTTAAGAATACTCCATTTTGCCTTGCAGGTTGTGACTCATCATTTGGCACGAGTTAGGATATTTTGCCTAGCATCTAAAATCGTTAGTAAAATATTAATAAACCAAGAGAGAAATTTTAACATGATGATACCTGACCGTAGGTACTTTCTTAAAAGTAATATCTTTTTAAGTGGACAGCATTCCAATGTGAGGGTAAAACTTTACCATCCATTGTTTCCAACTGGTATGCTCCTTTTCCCGCAATGCCACGGACTTTGTATGGTCCTTCCCATGTTGGACTTAGCTTTCCTGAGTTAGCAGCTTTTGCAGATTGGAACACCTTTTTAAGCACGAAGTCCCCAATTTTGAAAAATCTGAGGCGTGCTTTCCTATTGTAATATCGTTCTATTACTTGCTTTTGTGCTGCCATCCTTATCAAAGCAGCTTCTCTTCTTCCTTCAAGTAAATCTAGGCTAACCCGCATCTCTTCATTATTAGATTCCTCCGTTGCCTGATCGTATCGTGTGCTTGACTCACCTATTTCAACTGGAATTAAGGCTTCCGTACCATAAACCATCAAAAATGGTGTTTCTCCAGTGCCTGTTTTGGTCGTTGTACGATAAGCCCATAGTACTCCAGGTAACACCTCAGGCCAATTACCTTTTGAATCTTGTAACCTCTTTTTCAAGTTATTGATAATAACTTTGTTAGTTGATTCTGCTTGTCCATTCCCCACTGGATGATATGGCGTAGACGTTATTCTTTTGATCTGCCAACTTCGAAGAAATTCTGTAACTTGTGCTCCAATAAATTGTGGTCCATTGTCACACACGATCTCCTTTGGTACTCCAAAGCGGCATATTATATTTCGCCATATGAAGTCTTTAACTTCTTTTTCTCGTACCTGTTTAAATGCCCCTGCTTCTACCCATTTAGTGAAATAATCTGTAAGTACAAGTAGAAATTTTACCTGACCTTTTGCTTGTGGAAGTGGACCTACGATATCCATTCCCCATTTCATAAAGGGCCAAGGGGCTAAAACAGGATGTAGTAACTCAGCTGGTCTGTGCATATTATTGTCGTACCTTTGACATTTATCACATTTGGACACGAAACTGGTTGCCTCTTCTTCCATCTTAGGCCAATAATATCCTGTGCGAATTAACGTTCTTACCAGTGACCGTCCTCCTGCGTGATTCCCACAATGTCCTTCATGTACTTCTCTCATGACATATTCGGTTTGAGAGGGACCGAGACACCTTGCTAGTGGTCCGCCGAACATCTTTCGATAAAGATTACCTTGATATAAACAATATCGTGCAGCTTTTTTGCGAAGCGCGTAAGCCTTTCCTTTGTCATTAGGCACGGTTCCGTGCTGTAAAAAGGCAACAATTTCATTTCTCCAATCCCATGTTAGATGATTAAAATTTACCTCGTTTTTATCAGGTTCAAGAACGGAATGAAATAGATGTATGACTGAAGCATCTGTATTGTTTGCCACGTCTGCTGCGGATGCAAGGTTTGCTAAAGCATCTGCCTCTACATTCTCATCTCTTGGGATCTGCACTACTTTCCAAGTTTGGAATTGCTTTATTAACTCCCGTACCTTTGCGAGGTATTCTTGCATTCGTGACTCTCTGGCTGTATAAGTCCCCAGCATCTGATTAACCACGAGTTGAGAATCACTCTTGATTATAATCTGTGTTATGCCGAGTTCTCGTGCCAATTCTAAACCTGCAATTACAGCCTCATACTCTGCTTCATTGTTAGTTATAGAATGACATTTTATAGCCTGTCTAATGGTCTCACCCGCAGGTGGTACGAGGACTATTCCTAAGCCTGCCCCTTTTACATTAGATGAACCGTCAGTGTATAAAACCCAAGTCCCCGGGTTCGCACCATTAAAAACTAATAATTCTTTTTCTGCTTCTAAATGCATCCCCTGGCTAAAATCAGCCACGAAATCAGCTAGTACTTGAGACTTTATAGCGGTCCTGGGTTGATAAATAACTTCATACTCACTTAGTTCTATAGCCCATTTTGCTAATCTTCCTGAAAGTTCGTGTTTATGCAAAATATTTCGAAGTGGAAAAGCAGTAACTACTACAATGGGATGACATTGAAAATAAGGTCTTAACTTTCTAGATGCCATGATCAAAGCTAATGCTAATTTTTCTAGCTGTGGGTATCGTGTCTCAGCTTCCAATAAGGACTTACTTACATAATAAATAGGAGATTGTTTACCTTGGTCCTCGCGGACTAAAACAGCACTTACTGCGACTTCAGATACGGCCAGATAAATGAGAAGTTTTTCCCCCACCTTCGGTTTTGCCAACAACGGTGGTTTTGACAAATAAGCTTTCAAATTTCTAAGGGCTTGTTGACAATCTTCATTCCATTCAAAATGATCTTGCTTTTTAAGTGCAGAGAAAAACTTAAAACACCTTTCCGAGGATTTGGAAATAAATCTCCCCAAAGCTGCAATTCTTCCCGTTAATCTTTGTACTTTCTTTTTATTAGTAAGTATATCCTGGATTTCTTCTATTGCTTTGATCTGAGAAGGATTCACTTCAATACCACGATTAGAAACAAGAAAACCCAAAAACTTACCTGATGCAACACCAAATGCACATTTTTCTGGGTTGAGTTTCATATTAAATTTTCGCAAAATTTCAAAAGTAACAGATAGATGAGAAATATGGTCGTGAGATTGCTGGGTTTTGACGAGCATATCGTCTATATATACCTCCATTGTTTTCCCTAAATGTTCTTGGAACATTTTGGTGACCAACCTTTGATAGGTTGCCCCAGCATTTTTGAGGCCAAAGGGCATTACTTTATAACAGTAAGTCCCCCTGTCTGTGATGAAAGAAGTTTTTTCTTCATCACCAGGATCCATTTTAATTTGATTATATCCTGAGTATGCATCTAAAAAACTTAAAAGTTCATGACCTGCGGTTGCATCAATTAGTTGGTCTATATGCGGTAAGGGAAAGGAATCTTTTGGACAAGCTTTATTTAAATCGGTATAATCTACACAAACACGCCACTTACCATTTTTCTTGGGTACGACCACCGTATTAGCTAACCAAGTAGGATATTTTACCTCACGGATTGATCCGATTTTTAATAATTTTTGGACTTCCTCCTGAATCACCTGGTTCTTGAAAGCACCTTGTTTCCGTTTCTTTTGCTTTATTGGTGTGAAAGAAGGGTCCTCATTGAGTTTGTGAGTCACCACATTTGGTGGAATACCTGTCATGTTAGCGTGGGACCAAGCAAAGCAGTCTAAGTTAGCTTTTAAAAATTTGATTATCATACCTCGCATGTTCGTGCTTAAATTGGCCCCGACATAAACCTTCCGTTCAGGCCATTGATCAAATAACATCACTGCCTCAAGCTCTTCAATTGTCGTTTTGATGCTTTCATTTTCTTCAGGTTCTTGAATTGTGTCAGGTCTTGAGTCCAAATCCGTCTTTTCCTGTTCAGTTGAAGTTTGATCTTTTTTACCTTCAACTGTTTCCTGTAATTGCTACTTTTCTTTATTTTCGGCGCTCGTACTTGTTACAGCGTTGACACTTTTAGCCATCTGCTGATCCCCACGAATTTGGCAAATTCCCCATGGTGATGGGAATTTAATAACCTGATGTAGAGTTGATGGGACAGCGTCCATATTGTGTATCCATGGTCTCCTCATGATCATATTGTAGGCCATTTCCATGTCAACTACCTGAAATTTAGTTTCCTTCACAACACCCATAGCAAAAGTTGTTAGAAATACCTCACCTTTTGTTACTACACTTGAATTGTCAAAGCCTGACAAGGTGTGCGCCTTGGGTATCATTTTGTCTTCAGCTTGCATTTCTCGTAGTACCCTTAGTAATATAATATTTACAGAACTCCCTGGATCAATCAAAACTCGTTTTACATTAGTATCATGTACAAGTAAAGATATTACCAGTGCGTCATTATGTGGAGTTGTCACTCCTTCGGTATCTGCATCATCGAACGAAATACTTTCATTTTCAAGGACATGCCGCACCCGTTTCCCGTGTATAATTGTTACCTTAGAAACCTTGTTGGAGGCTGTGTAGGTTACGCCGTGAATGTCCTCTCCCCCGCTTATGACATTCACTGTCCTCTTGGGTGAAGGAGGTTGTGGTGGCTCTTGTCTGTTTTTCATATAAGCTTGTTTTCCTTTCTCACTAAATAACTCAGTGAGGTACCCTTGCTTCAATAAATGATCCACTTCACTCTGCAGGAATCTGCATTCTGAAGTTTTGTGCCCGTGATCGTTGTGAAATTCGCACCAATGATCCGGATTGCGTCTACTTGGATTTGACCGCATCTCTTTTGGCCACCGTACCTTATCTCCCATGCTTCTTAAAACAGCTACGAGCTCGGAGGTAGAGACATTAAAATTATATCCACCGAATCGTGCCTTTAAACTCCTGTCATCATCTCATGATTCTTGTCTGTTCTGATCATTCCTGAACTTTGAAGAAGAGCCAGAATCCCGGTTCCTTGATTTTTGATCATATTGCTGGCTATCTTGTTTTGACCATGGGTCCTTTCCTGCGGGTCCCATATATGGATCGTACCTGTTTTTACCTGATCTTTTTTCGGAATCTGACCTTCGGGTACCGCCCCTTTCTTCATGATGGAGCTTAGGTACGGTATCTTCTTCGATTCGCAGCTTCGTGCTATACCTGTTGTAAACATCATTCCATGTGGTTGCAGGAAATTCTCGAAGACTTTCTTTGAGTCGTCTCGTGGCTTCAGAACTTTTGTCATTTAAATTACTTGCAAAAGCTATAGCAGCCCAATTGTCAGGCACACGAGGTAGAGTCATTCTTTCACGCTGGAATCTATCAACAAAGTTTCTAAGCAACTCCGAATCCCCTTGTTTGATTTTGAAAATATCTTTCATCCTTTTCTCAACCTTTTGTGCTCCCGAATGTGCTTTAATAAAAGAATCTGCAAGCTCAGCAAAAGAATTAATAGAATTTTCAGATAAAAGAGAATACCAGGTTAATGCACCCTTGGTGAGTGTTTCTCCAAATTTCTTGACCAATACTGATTCAATTTCTTGTTTGGTCAAGTCGTTGCCTTTTACGCCGGTTGTAAATGCAGTCACGTGGTCACGTGGGTCTGTAGTACCATCATATTTCGGGATGTCAGGCATTTTGAACTTTTTCGGAATTGGAAGGGGAGCAGCACTAGGCTTCCATGGTTGTTGTGAGTATTTGTCCATGTCTACTCCTTTTATTACAGGTGGAACTCCAGGGATTTGTTCAATACGCTCATTTTGTTCCTTAAGCTGTTTCTGCAAGGTTAGTACTAAATTTTGCAAATACGAATTATTTAAATTACCTGGTCCCCCTTCTTGTGGTTCACTGGGGGTTGCTCCGTTTCCAGAATTATCAAGACCAGAACGGGGGTTCTCCAATGTATTATTATTAGGAGTTGGTGTAGGTGGCGCAGCAGGCAATCGACTAACAAGTGCCTGAAGAGCTTTGCCGACCTGTGCATCAATTAGCTTTTGCAAAGCTTCAGTTGTAACTCCTTCAAAATGTTCAGATTGCTCTTGTTGATCAGCACGGGATTCAGTAACAGGAGTGCCTTCACGAGATTGACGTGGTGAATTTAGAGGAGAGGGAACCACGTTATCTTGATTTTGATGTATTTGATTCTCATGGTTTCCCAATGTGTTATTACTATTGTTGTCGGCGTTGTTGTTTGACATGGTGACGCCAATAGATAAGATATAGCTTAAAAGGAAAGATTATCAGATTCCCGGTAACGGAACCAATTTGTTTAACCAAAAATCTGAGTCTTTGGTCAAAGCTAAAAAGAAATTCGGGTTACTGATAATCAGGAGACAAAAATAAAATACTTTTGAGAACGATGGTAAAGAAGCAAATAGATGTATATTTCAATAAATTCTCAATAGTATTCTGTGTCCTTACAAATGATGATACTTCTTCCTTTTATAGATAATTCTAGGTAAAGGAATGAAGCCTCAGCTTTAATGATATAATCATGAGTAATAAATGATATTAAATAAGCCGTTATACAATCATTCCTATTAAATACCAATTTCGTAACGTATCAAGTATTTAATAATGAATTTGGACTCCTTTCTGTCACCAGATCTTTGCTTTCAATGCCTTCTATCCGTTGGCTGTAAATAATTTAAATTGGTACGAGACTCCTATCTATACGTCGTCTCGTGCCTATTTAAATTCTTCTTCTCGTGGCTGTTTCCATCTGTGCCTCTTAGTCAATTGCTGCTCTTTGACCATTTAACTAATCCACGTGTCATGCCACATCATCTTTTAATATAAACTCAGTTTTTTTCCAATACAAGAGTAACAAGTAATAAAAACTAAGCAGAAATATACGGGAAGGGGCAACATACTATGGGGGTTTCAACATAAAAAAAATTACAGCAATACGGAATTTAAATAGTTAAAACACTTGAACCGATAACAGCAAATGAACACAGCAAACAGAAAAATGTACGACATCACCCTTCGTGCTTTTACTCTCAATCATCACTATGCAATCAATAATAGAAATGTGCACAACATCACCCATCGTGTTTTATCACTCTTCCTCACTATATGAATAATATAAATTTGCACGGCATCACCCTTCGTGCTTTATCTCTCTTCCTCACCATATGCATACGTACAAATGTGAATGTGTACGACATCACCCTTCGTACTTTATCACTCTTTCCCCACCCAAACAGTAGAAACAATAACATCCTAGCAAGGGAATCAACAATAGAAACAAATACATATCGACAAGGGAATCAGTTATAACCAATCTCGTTTCAACAGTTAACTTCACAAAATAATCTCAACTTGAGCCAATACTCAACAATGGTCAATTACCAAGAAATTATCATATGTCTCGTTCAACATGGATAATCATCAATTTAAGCATGGACAATACATAATAAGAGTCACAACAGTCACAGTATAAGACTCACGGGCATGCTCGACACCGATGTATAGATACTCGTCACGACACCTATACGTCGTACTTAACACTAACATATAGCAAATAAGACAACAATACTTATTTCCTCAAGAGAAGCTTAGGCCAAACACTTACCTCGATTCCACGACCACAATCAAACCTCAAATACCGCTTTTCCCTTAGTTTTCACCTCCAATCCGCTTGTATCTAGCCATAATTAACTTAACAACATTAATAAATGCTAAAGAATTCAACTCCAATGCTTAATTATAGGTTTTCTATCATTTTTTTCAAAAAGTCAAAAATTGACCTCAGGTCCGCTTAGTCAAAACTCGAGTTTCGGACCAAAATTCGATTACCCATTCACCCCTGAGCCCGGATATACAGTTGATTTTGGAATTCGATCTCAATTTGAGGTCTAAATCCTCAAATTTCAATATTCCTAGGTTCTACCCAAAATTCCAAATTCCACCATGAAAACCTTAGATTCTAGGATGAGATCTTATAAAAAGAAGTTAAGGTGTGAAGGAAATGAGTTTAAAATTTGTCACGACCCGGATTTCCCACCTTCGGGAGTCGTGATGGTGCCTACTCGTAGAAGCTAGGCAAGCCACGAAATTTAGAAACTTTAACTCTTTCATTTTAATCCTTTTTAACTACTTGTAATAACAGGTGTTCAACATTTAAATAATAGCGGAATATGAAATTAAGCGAAAGACTTAGGATAATATAATACCAAAATAAGTAAGAAAATGCCAACATGCGTCTCTACCCAGAAACCAGTGTCACAATATTCACGGACTGTCTATGAATACTACATACAGATGTCTGAAGAAAAGAAGAATAGTCTGTCTCAGATACAAATGTAAACAGAACATATAAGTAGATAGAAGAGACGCCGGGCCTGCGGACGCCTGCAGGACTACCTCAGAATCTCTATGGACTAAAGGCTGGCTCCCCAAGAACTACTGTCCCAATGTTGCTCCGGTATCTGTACAGAGTGCAGAGAGTTGCATCAGCACAACCGACCCCATGTGCTGGTAAGTGCCTGGCCTAACCCCGGTGAGGTAGTGATGAGGCTAGGACTAGACTCCAGATAAACCTGTACAGTTCTATACATATACAGTGGAAGAATAAACAGGAACAAACAGTTAAATATGGGAAGGGGAAACATGTTTCGGGGAATAACAGATAAAACAGAATCTCAAGAGAATTACAAGGAAACCGAAATTCAACATCTAACAAGTATAAGGAAAACAAAGGCAAATTTCACTTTCGGTTCACATCTTGTTGCAGGCGTGCAACCTGATCCCATTTCTCATATCTTGTGGTAGGCGTACCACCCACTCCTATTTCATGTACCTTGTGGTAGACGTACCACCCGCTCCCATTTCATTAAATCTCGTGGTAGGCGTGCCACCCGCTCCCATTTACATTAAATCTTGTGGTAGGCGTACCACCCGCTCCCATTTACATTAAATCTTGTGGTAGGCATACTACCCGCTCCCATTTACATTAAATGTCGTGGTAGGCCTACCACCCGCTCCCATTTTATTAAATCTTGTGGTAGGCATATCACCCGCTCCCATTTCATCATATCTTGTGGTAGGCGTACCACCCGCTCCCATTTACAAGCCAACACACAATCACAAGGAATCCCGTCAAGGGAATAAAAGCAATATAATAACTTCCAGGCAAGGGAACAATGATATCAAAATAAACATCCCAGCAAGGGAGAAATAGCTATCTTAATCCAACATCTAATCATTTCAGCTATCACCAATACTCAACTTAGTAATTTCATTTATGAACACAACAAGTTGCAATTTAAGACTCACGGTCATGCTCGACACTAGCGTATAGATATTCGTCACCATGCCTATACGCCATACTCAACAAGAAGCAAATAGCAAATAGGACACAAATCCTAATCCCTCAAGATAAGGTTAGACCAGACACTTACCTCAAACTTTCACGTCCAACTCAATCCTCTAATACTGCCTTTCCTTTCGAATTCGGCTCCAAATCAATTGTATCTATACATAATCGATTTAACAACATCAATAAATGCTAAAGAATCCAATTCCAATACTTAATCATAGCTTTATAGTCATTCTTCCCAAAAATTCAAAAATTGACCCCGGGCCTGCTTGGTCAAAACACGAGGTTCGGACTAAAACCCGATCACCCATTCATCCACGAGCCTGAATATATAATCAGTTCTAGAATTCGACCCCAAAACGAGGTCTAAATCACAATTAATCAAAATGTCCTGACTCTACCCAAATCCCTAATCTTCTACCCTTAATCACATGATTTAAGCCTAGAAATATAATGAGTGTTAATAAAAATGGGAAAATAAGTCTAAGATTACGTACCTATGAATTGGTGGTGAAATACCCTTTCAAAAATTGCCCAATTTGGAGCTAAGAAGAAGAAGTTATGAAATTTTGAAGAATTTCCGTAATGGCTACTGTTTTAAGTGCTGGGCGATAGTGTTCATCGCGATCGCGAAGAGCTGCCAGTAAGTGGACTTACGAGATCGCGAGTCCTTCTACGCATTCGCGAAGGGTTGAACCACCTAAACTTCGCGTTTGCGAACCTACGTACGCGTTCGCGTAGAAAAACGACAACATCCCAGCCCACCTCCAATTTACACTATGCGTTCGCGTCACACAGGTCGCGTTCGCGATGAGCAATCCTCCAGTGCTCCGCATTCGTGACTGTGGCTTCACGTTCACGAAGAAAAATTCCACCCCTGTCCCACTTTCCCTTTCGCGATTGCGAGGGTAACTACGCGATCGCGATGCACAAAAGGTCTGTGCACCTGCAGCAGCAATTCTGCAACTTTTCCTAAGTCCAAAACTTTTCGAAACACACCCGAGCCCTTTGGGCTCCTAACCAAAAATACGTACTAACTTAATGGCAACATACGATTTTCGACCATACGACGAGCCTTCATATAAGAGATAACCCCGCTGGGAGAATGACCAAGAGTCCCTCTCAACTCCAATCGAGGCAACCCCGGCAATGCTAAGATCACGGTCTTGGTGTGACAATCCAATATGACATGATAAGGGGACAACCAATCCATCCCTAAAATGACATCGAAATCCATCATATCGAGAAGTAGGAGATCTACACGGGTCTCAAGACCCCCAACGACAACCATACATGAATGATAGACACGATCTACCATAATAGAATCACCCACCGGTGTAGACACATACATGAGTGCTCAAAGAATCATGAGGCACAACCAAATATGAAGCAAAATAAGAAGACACATAGGAGCATGTAGACTCCGGATCAAACAGAACTGAAGCATCTCTACTACAAACCAGAACAGTACCTATAATAACTGCATCGGAGGACTCAGCCTCGGGCCTAGCCCGAAAAGCATAACATCGAGGCTGGGCCCTACCACTCTATACTACATCCCTGGGATGGCCTCCTGTTGGCTGGCCTCCACCACTAGCAGCCTGACCTCCATATCTAACGGCCTGACCTCCATCTCCAACACCTCGACCCCTACCTCTATCTGGCTGAGCAGGCGGTGGAACACCCAGTGCCGGGACCATGGAACGAGAACCTGATACTGAGATATGCTTGAGGCTCAAGGGCAAAATCTAGTAGTGTGACTCGTATCGCCACAAGTATAACAAGACTTCGGCTGTTGACCCTGAAACTAACCCTGATGGCATGAGTAACCACCCTGAAAACTCTGGAGCGAAGGTGCACTGATAGGAGCTGGTGGTGCACGGGGTAGCTGATCAGAATACTGAATATGAGGACCACGGCCACTAGGAGCATCGTGAGAAGCCTAAAGTACTAAATGAAACGGCCCGGGAGGATGACCTCTACCGAAAGAATCCTGCCTCCAGACAAGGAACCACTAAATCTGCCAGAATGACGAGGCATCTTGTCATACCCCTGATCGCCTCCCTGATCTAAAATTATCTCGACCCGCCTGGCCGCATTGGCCGCATCCTGAAAAGAAATCTCGCTCCTAGTCTCCTTAGCCATATGCAATCTAATAGGCTGAGCGAGTCCCTCAATAAACCTCCCCACCCTCTCTCTCTCTCTCTCTCTCTCTCTCTCTCTCTCTCTCTCAGTAGGGAGTACCAAAAGACCATGACGAGCCAAATCAATAAACCTCGTCTCATACTGGGTACCAGTCATAGAACCATGCTGAAGACGCTCGAACCGCCTGCGGTACTCCTCTCTCTGAGTGACGGGAAGGAGTTTCTCGGGGAATAGCTGCGAGACTAGTCCCAAGTGAGAGCTGGTGACCCAGCTGGTCTGGCCAAACAATAATCCCTCCACAATTTCTTGGTAGAACCTGACAGACGAAAAGCAGCAAAGTCGACCCCATTGGTCTCAACTATCCCCATGTTCCGAAGAATCTCATGACAACTGTCCAAATAATCCTGGGGATCCTCTGAAGATGTACCGCCATAGGTAGTAGTGAAGAGCATGGTGAACCTGTCCAATCTCCACAAAGCATCTGAAGACATAGCTGATCCATCACCGGTCTGAGCTACAACACCCGGTGGAACTACCCCAACTGGCTGAGCTGTTGGAGTCTGAAACTGGGAAGTCATCTGCTCCGGAGTGCGAGTAGCGGGAGTCCGTGCTCCCCCCAGCCTGCGAGACGGCTGGTGCTACAGGAAGTGTGCCTTCCTGAGTGACACTCTCCATAAGACCCACTAGACGGACCAGAGCATCCTGGAGTACCCGGGTAGCGATGATCCGCTCTGGGACCTGAGCTGGGCCCACTGTAACTGTCTGGACAGAACCTCATCATCAAACTCTACTTGAGACTCCGACGTTGGTGCTGCTGCTCTGGGCCGAGCTCTGCCCCTGCCTCGACCTCTAGCACGACCTCGGCCTCATCCTCTGCCCCTCGGAGAAATCAAACCGCACAATAGAGATGAATCGAAGTGAAACTGTTCCTAACTCTGTAGCCTCTGGGGGATAAGCACAGACGTCTCTGTATCAATCCCTCAGACTCTACTAAGCTTGTCCGTGAATATTGAGACCTAAGTAACTTAGAGCTCTGATACCAACTTGTCACGACCCGAATTTTCCACCGTCGGGACCGTGATGACACCTAACATAGTATCAGTGGTTTTGGTGAACTCTTTTTCATTTTCGGCTAATGGATTTTTATGTAGTACTATTATGATGCTTTAATTAATTAAATGCTATTTAAATTCCTAACATTCAATATGGTAGCTAGAGTGTTATTTCAATTATAAATTATTTTTGCTTTGTTGGAAAATAGAGTGACGTACATTTGCATCATATAATTTGCAATTGATGCTATATGTAATTCCTGTCTGTTAAAAATTAGTCTATAAAAGCAATCTGCATATCTTGTATATATATCAGTAATTAGATAGTTTTTTTACTTATTCAAATATTTGCTTTAAGATTAAACTCATTGGCTTGCACACCTGCTTTCTGGTATATATATTTGATTAAGTTCATACATTAACCACTTCACCTTAAGATATAAGTAAATTAATGTAATTCGCATCTATTAAAGTTCTTTTTTGAATAACAAATAAAAGCTATCCTTATTGGACGACATTTCAGTTTAAACCATGAAATTCTCAAATATTTGCCGGCGATCAAGAATTAAGCACATTGCACTGGACAATGTCATGAAGAAAAAAATACTTTATTATAGTCAAAAATAAGAATAACAGGCTTGAAACAAAACAACAAAATACTTGTATACCAATTATCAACAATAACAACTTAATGGATTCCCATAAGTGAGGAGAGAGATTGTCTCCGATAGACTTTCAACTAAAGATAACAATAGAGTGATAGTTTGATAGATAATAATAGAAATCTAAGGATAAAAAGATATCATACTAACACTAATGTTATCGAGTTAAGGAAGACAAAAGGAAACGCTTGACTACCTAGGGTTGTGTCCACAATAACCGTTAGTTGCGCTATGTCCTGCCTAATCATTTTTTCCCAAGACTTCTTTGGCTTACCTCTGCACTTTCTCATAACCAAGGCCAACCTCTCATACCTCCTAATGGGGACATTTGTGCTTCTCCTATTTAACATGTCCAAACCATCTTAGCCTTGCCTCTCACATTTTATCTTCACTCCCACATGATTGAAAAAAAAGGATATGAAATCACACTACCAAAATGAAAACAGCTATGGATGTAGCCGATAACACTTCAAGGAGAAAAATAATGTTATAATGAAATATCCTTTGATAAATTTCTAACTTCATCACTGACTACGGAGGTGTTGGATATATCTGGACTGGCATTGCTTCTTTATTCCGAAAATACGTCTCGCTAATTTTGATAACCATGGGAAGTCACATTCATATATTATGAACATGAAGCACGAAAATAAACCAGTACTCACAAAACTCACTAAGAATAAAAAACTAAGATCATCCTTAAGAGGAACCTTTATACTATAAACACGTGATATGATAAATAAAATCAACATGCAAAACCCAAAGAATAAATATAAACATCCTAGAAAGAGCCAACCAGCACCGACGAAATCATTATCGTCGATATTTTCTCTTGGATTTAAAACACAACATGCAACATTATTTGTGTCGTGATGTTCATCATCTTCTTTAGATCTCCCCGCGTTTGCCATTTGTAAAAAAATAAATAATAATAGGTAAAAGAAAAAGGGAAGACAGTGTTATATAGTATAGAATTGTAACAACCGATACAATCTAACGGGAGATAAAAAAAAGATAAAGGACTTCTAGTCCTATTAGGACTCTAATTCCTGCAAAATTTATTACGTTAATTATAATTAGTTGCCTTTTTAATTATTTTGTGCTTATCTAAAAGATTAGAAGCCTGTTTAATTAATTGGTTAAACTTGTTGGTTTACTTTCCTTTCAAAACGAAGATGGCTTATAATTATTAAAACAGAGAAAAAAAAGTGTTTTTGTGCATTATCTTGATAACATTGAGAAAGAGCCCGTTTGGATTAGCTGATAAGCATTAAGTGTTGAAAAACACTTTTAAGTGTTGAAACTGATTTAATAAATAAACAGTTACGTGTTTGGATACAAGTGCTGAAATTGATAATAAGTTATTGCAGTATTTGATTAAAAAATACTGATAAGCTCTTTTTCTGTTAAAATGACTTAAATAACCTTAAAACTATTTACCCTTATAATGGCGTAATTCTTCAAAATTTTAGATTCCAGATCGATTCAAATACAAAATAATTTATTTGTCACTTTATTTTAGATACAACTGTGCTTAGATAAGATACTTTTTATCATAGATATATTTTTATTTTATGATAAGCATATAATCATAAGTTATAATAATTAATAAATTAACAAAAGTTTCTCAACAAAAAATAAACCTAAATAGGACAAAATATTTGAAGAGAAACAAATATTGTCTTCATCACCACAACACTTAAAAAGCATTACACCAAAAATTTAATATGTCCTCATTTATATTACATACAGTTCAAAGATTAATACACAATCATATAGAGGAATAAATAATTTGCTAATCTTAAATAGTCAATGAGAATTGCAAACTGGGGGGATTAGGTTGAAAAAAATACTTGAGGCAGTGATTATCGATGTAGGAGTTTTGTTCTAAAAAGGAATAATTTAAGGATAAAATAGTAAAAATCTTGGTCAAACAAATACTTATAAGCTAAAAATTCATAAGTTGGGGGTGACCAGCTTATGACTTTTGGTTTATTTTTGACTTATAAGTACTTGACTTATAAGCACTTTTAACTTTACCAAATACATAGACAAGCTAAAAAATACTTATAAGCTAGTTTGACCAACTTATAAACTTAAACATTCTCAAAGAAGTTAGATGAAGGTAGCTGTCTCTTTGTTGTTCGAATGCAATACCATTGTCCTTTAACTTAATTTTACTCCATTTGTGATAGATTTTTGTCACATCTCTCACTTTTCAGTGTACTCTTATCGATTCACTTGATTTTTTAAATATTTCTTTTAAGGGGAAGCAGCTAAATTTTCTAAATTTCAATAAAGCAAAACAATAAGAATTTACATAAATAGCCGGCAAGGTTCAACGTTTATTTTTTCTAGATGGTATACATTGATTATATATAATTATACATATATTATATATGAATTATACATCTGTTGGCTATTTTTAGTTTAAGAGAGTAGGGAGTTGTGATGACCTTACTTGTTTTAGAAATAAATTATGTGTTCCGAGGCCTTAAAACCTCCTTTTTGTCTCACCTCGATTTGCGTGCACAATCCGAGCGCGTATTCGGAAAGCCATTATGTGAAAATCTGTGAAAATAATATTTTTTGCGTTTAAAATGAATTTAAGTTGACTTTGGTCAACATTTTGGGTAAATGGACTCAGACCCGTGATTTGACGATCCCGGAGGGTCCGTAGGAAAATATGGGACTTGGGCATATGCCCTGAATCGAATTCCGAGGTCCCAAGCCCGAGAAATGAATATTTAAAGAAAATTATTTTCTGGAAAATATATGAGTTTTTGGAAATGAAATGTGTTTGAAATTTGATGGTATCGAGCCTGTATTTTAGTTTCGGAGCCCGGTAGATGTCGTATATGTGATTTAAGTTAAGCATGTAAAGTTTAGTAAGAATTGGAGGTCATATGACGTGAATCGGAACCTTAGTTGTAAAATTTGAAACTTTGAAAATTCTTGAGATTTTCTTTGATTTTGATGCTAAACTCATAGTTGTTGATGTTATTTTGGTGATTTGAGTGCACGAGCAAATTCGTATGATGTTTTTGGGTTATTGTACATGTTTGGTTTGGAGCCCCGAGGGCTCGGGTGAGTTTTGATAGGCCGCGGAGTGAAATTTTGGACTTAGGAATTGCTGGTATGTTGGAGGCCTGCAGGCTTCACATTTGCGAAGCCTGGCTCGCAAATGCGAACAACCCATCGCAAATGCGAGAGAAGACCTAGGCAGGGCTGGTCGTAAGTATGATTATTTCTTTGCAAATGCGAAGAGGCCCAGAAATGCGACCCCCCCCCCCCAATCGCAAATGCGAGTTCGCAATTGCGAACAGTGGTCGCAAATGCGAGAGTAGCAGGTCCTGAAGGGTTCGTAATTGTGAACCCCGGTCGCAATTGCAACATTTGCAACCTGCAAAATCATAACTTAGACGCATTTCAACCATTTTTCAAACCCTTTCAAAACCAAAACACTCTTGGGCGATTTTTCAAAGATAAGTACCCTCCCAAATCGATTGTAAGTCAATTCTAATTAGTTTTTATTAATCTTTAACATATTTTCTCATGATTTCAACTCAAAATCAAAGGTTTTCATAGGGAAATTGGGTATTTTGAGTAGAACTTAGGTTTTTCAAATTTTGGGATTTGGGCCTCGATTTGAGGTCCGATTTCAAAACTAATTATATATTTGAGTTCCTGGGTGAATGGGTGATCGGATTTTGGTTCGAACCTCGAGTTATGACCATGTGGGCCCAGGGTGGATTTTTGACTTTTTGGGAAAAACTTTAGAAAATCTATTTCCATGCATTAGAATTGATTCATTTAGCAATTATTGATGTAGTTAAGTAACTTGTGACTAAATATAAGCGAATTGGTGGTAGAATCAAAAGGTAAAGTAATAGCTGAGGCTTGAATTGTGTTTGTGGCATCGAGGTAAGTGTTTGGTCTAACCTTAGCTTGAGGGATTAGGAGTCAAGTCCTATTTGCTATATGCTAATTGTTGAGTACGACGTATAGGCATGATGACGAGTATCTATACATTGGTGTCAAGCATTTCCGTGAGTCTTATGTTATAATTAATGTGACTCTGTTTGTATTGTTCATATTTAATGTGATGATTGCTATTGTTAAGCAAGGCTTGTGGAAAGAATATTGGTATTTGAACAGTGAAGAGCGTTGGCTCAAGTTGTAAAGTGATTTGTGGAAGTATAATTGGCAATTGAACCTTATAGAGCATTGGCCCAAATTGCGAATTGAGTTGTGAAGTAAATGTGAAAAGAGAAGAGGATTATGATGTTGTTCTCCCAATCGGGATGTTGTTGCTTTTAATTTTGTTCCCTTGCCGGGATGTTGTTGCTTTTAATATCGTTCCCTTGCGGGGATGTTGTTGTTTTGATATTGTTCCCTTGTCAGGATCTTCATTGTGATTTTATTGTGATTCAATTAAATTCCTTGCCCTTATTGTTTGTGATTGTTGTTTGGGTGAGGAAGAGTGTTAAAGCACGAAGGGTGATGCCGTGCATTGTTTTGGTGAGAGAGTGTTAAATCACAAAGGGTGATGCCGTGTATGATTTTGTGAGGAAGAGTGTAAGAGTACGAAGGGTGATGCCATGTTGCACGATGCACAATTCCGTGCAGATTATATTGATATTTATGGTGAGGACGAGAGTAAAAGCACGAAGGGTGATGTCGTGCAAATTATATTGATTCTTATGGTGAAGATGAAGGTAAAAGCACGAAGGGTGATGTCGTGCATTTGTTTGATTTCTGATTCTTGTTGAAAATTGAGTTTTGGTGTCCCTTATATTTACCTATTGTTCTCCTGTTATCATTTGATGTTTCGCCACAGTATGTTTCCCCCTCCCATCCTTGGATATACATTTCTGCTTCTATTTTTCCACTGTATATGATTTAACTACACATGTTTATTTGGTAGTCTGTTCCCCCTCCCATCCTTGGCTACATTTCTGCTTCTAGGCACTTACCAGCACTTGGGGTCGGTTGTGCTGATTCTATACTCTACACTCTTTTGTGCAGATCCCAGTGATATAGCTTTCGGACCGCAGTGAGGTTGGTTCTTCTTGTTCATCAGGCGACCTGAGGTTGTCCTGTAGGAGTCCGCAGGCCTTGACATCTCCTTTTATCTTTTATTCTATTTTCTTTCATGTATTTCCTGAGACAGTGTTGTATTATTTCTTTCAGACCTTTATTTGTAGTACTCCTAGATAGTATGTGAAGTTATGACACTAGTCTTGGGTATATTTGTTATGGGTTGGTATTGGGCGTCCGCAGGCCTTGGCATCTCCTTTTATCTTTTATTCTATTTTCTTTCATGTATTTCATAAGACACTGTTATATTATTTCTTTCAGACCTTTATTTGTAGTACTCCTAGATAGTCTGTGAAGTTGTGACACCAGTCTTGGGTATATTTGTTATGGATTGGTATTGGTGGTATTATTAAAACATTGCTATTCAGTCTTCCGCTTATTAAATTCTATTATTTATTAAATGTTGGTTCTTAATTATTAATAGAATAAAAATGGAAACAAGGTAAATAATTCAATTGGTTGGCTTGCCTAGCTTTCACTAGTAGGCGTCATCACGACTCCCGATGGTGGAAAATCCGGGATGTGATAAGTTGGTATCAGAGCTCTAGGTTACATAGGTCTCACGACTCACAAACAAGCATAGTAAACTCTGAGGGATCGGTACGGAGATGTCTGTATTTATCCCCAGAGGCTACAAAGTTAGGAAAAACTTCACATCTATTCTTTCCTGGCGTGCGACTTGATTTCTCAATGCTAGTTGGACTTCCACTCTTGTTCCTTCGCGAATGGCAAGGTCATGCACTGATTATTCAGCGAGCAACTGCACAGACCGGTGATAGATCAGCTATGTCTTCGGAGACTTAGTGGAGAGATTATTGTTTGGCTAGACCAGTTGGGTCACCAGCTCTAACTTGGGGTCAATTTTCAAAACTATTCTTAGAGAAATTTCTTCCTGTCACTCAGCGAGAGATCTATCGGAGGCAGTTTGAGCGTCTCTAGCAGGGTTCTATGACTGTTACTCAGTACGAGACCAAGTTTATTGATTTGGCCCGTCATGCTCTTCTTATACTTCCCACTGAGAGAGAGAGGGGGTGAGGAGGTTTATTGAGGGACTCATTTAGCCCATTCGACTTCAGATGGCTAAGGAGACGAGGAGTTAGATTTCCTTTCAGGAGGCGGCCAATGTATCCAAGAGAGTTGAGATGGTTTTATCACGGTGGGTGGTCATGGGTCTGACAAGAGGCCTCGTCATTCAGGCAGATTCAGTGGTGCCTCGTTTGGAAGCAGAGATTCGTATGGTAGAGGCCATCCTCCTAGGCCTTTTCAGTCAGCACTTCAAGTTTCTCATGGTGCTTTAGGTGGTCGTGGTCCTCATATGCAGTATTCTAATCAACAGTCCTACAGTGCACCACCATTTCCTATCAGTGCACCGCCGCTTCAGAGTTTTCGGGGTGGTCATTTAGGTCGGCAAGGTCAGAAGTCTCAGTAGCCGAGGACTTGTTATACTTGTGGTGATATGGGTCATATTGCTATATTTTGTCCTCGAGCATCGAGAAGCTCTCAACATCCGGGTTCCCGTGCCATGGTTCAGGCACCGAGTGTTCCACAGCCCGCCAGCCAACTAGAGGTGGAGGTAGAGGTGCTAGAGGTGAAGGTAGAGGTGTTAGAGGTGAAGGTAGAGGTGTTAAAGGTGGAGCTCAGGCCGCTAGAGGTGGAGTCCAGCCAGCAGCAGGCCATCCCAGAGATGTAGTCCAGGGTGGTGGGGCCTATCCTTGATGTTATGCTTTTCCAGCCAGGCTTGAGGCTGAGGCTTCCGATGCAGTTGAAATAGGTAATGTTCTGGTTTGTAGTAGGGATGCTTCAGTGCTATTTGATCCAGGGTCTACATACTCTTATGTGTCATCTTATTTTGCGTTGTATCTGGTTATGCCTAGTGAGTCTTTGAGTGCTCTTGTTTATGTGTCTAAACCGATGGATGATTCTATTGTGGTAGATCATGTTCATCGTTCTCACGTAGTTGTGATTGGGGGTCTTGAGACCCGAGTAGATTTGTTACTGTTTGTCACGACCCTAGTTCACCAATCGTGAATATGTCATGACGGCACCTACTCTCCGTGACCAGGTAAGCCTAACACTTGCGGAAACATAATAATTACGGAAAAATAGAATACCATATTTAATTATCTAAAAAGGAAATTTGTACTGAATGCCGCTCGGCATATACGGATCAATATCTCAAGACTAAAACAATCCCAAAACCCGAAAACTCACGGGAAAACACAGGCTACAGAAATGTATAGTGAGGCTCCAAACTCCAGAATATCTAACAAACGGAAGGAAAGAGAACTAAGTACTAAAGATAGAATAAAGAGGGAGACTCGTCGGTCTGCGGATGCAGCAGATCTACCTCGAAGTCTCCGTAGTCCTCCTGCCTCACTGGTAGTGCGCTTGAGTAGAGGTACCTGGATCTGCACATGAAAACATGCGCAAAAGAGGCGTGAGTACACCACAACGGTACTCAGTAAGTGGCAAGCCTAACCTCGGTTAGGTAGTGACGAGGAAGGTCAGGGCCCTACTGAGGTTATTTAAAATATAAAGATGTCAGGATAAGATAAGCAGTGCAATTGAGAACCTACAATAAGAATCTATGCAGGATAATAAGAGTACAATAACGAAAACAATGATGAAAGCAAACCATAAGGAAAGTAACCGGGGATCTCTAGGTATCCCGAGGATCTCTTAGTATCCTCGACATGTACTAGGGATCTCTTGGTATCCCGAGGATCTTTCCGTATCCTCAATATAAGCCAGGGATCTCTTGGTATCCCGAGGATCTCTTGGTATACTCAATATGTACTAGGGATCTCTTGGTATCCCGAGGATCTCTTGGTATCCTCAATATGTACTAGGGATCTCTTGGTATCCCGAGGATCTCTCGGTATCCTCAATATATGTGTCGGGGATCTCTCGGGAATCTAACCTGTAGTCCCAAAGTAAATGTGCAGGCGGAATCTCCCGGGAATCTAACCCGTAGTCCCAAAGTAAATGTGCAGGGGGAATCTCCCGGGAATCTAACCCGTAGTCCCAATTTAAAACATAGAGCAGCAACACAAGAATATTAAATTAAACGCTAATTTCGTACCAAGTAAATATTTACTTCTAGCCTAACATGCTTCATGTAATGCAATTCAGGCAATTTAAGCAAATAGGCAATTAAGTCAACTAAACATGCCTTTCTAGACTAGCAACATGCTAAATTCACAAGTAGAATAAAACAAGAAAAGAACTCAATTGAAATACTTAAGGAAAAATCGGATTTTCAATAATTAGCTCAAGTACGCACTCGTCACCTCACGTACAGGGCATTTCAATTATCAAATATAGCACATCCTAAGGGGAAAGGTCCCCCACACAAAGTTAGACAAGCCACTTACCTCGAATGCTCCAAACTCAACTCACGCTTCTAGAATAGCTTTACCCCTCGAATTCACCACTCAACCGCTCAAATCTAGTCACAAATTGCTTGAATGCATTAATAATTACTATTGGAACTAACCCCAATGCATAAAAATAGTTTTTTTTACATGGTTTTTCCCAAAAAGGTCAAAAATACCCCCGGACCCACGTGGTCGAAACTCGAGATTCGGACCAAAACCTGGTTACCCATTCTCCCACGAATCCAAATATATGTTTTGTTTTGAAATCGGACCCCAAATTGAGGTTCAACTTCTCAATTTGTAGAAAACCTAGGTTCTACCCAAAACACCCAATTTTCCCATGAAAATCTTTGATTTGAAGTTGAAATCATGTTAAAAGATGTTAAGAAGTGAAGAAATTAAGTTAGAAATCACTTCCCAATGGTTTTGGAGAAGAAAAGTTGTTTGGAAATCGCCTCTTAGATTTTGGGTTTTTGAAAAGTGGAAAAAATGACTGAAGTCCCGAATATATATACTTTTGCTGGGGGCTGGCGCGGACCACGCAGAAATGCACCGCGGTCGCGCCGAGGGAGGGAAGAAGTGGGCTTTCTCTGAACCCACCCAGCGCGGACCGCACTGATTTGGTGCGCGGCCGCGCTGGTCAACCCTCTGAACTCCACCACACGGACCGCACAGAAAAGCACCGCGGCCGCATGGCTACCAGCGCAGACCGCGCAGAAATGACCGCGGCCGCACTGGGTCCTGCAACATCTGAACCTGCATTTTTAAGCCTAAGACCTCCCGGGCCCTACTCAAAACTCACCCGAGCCTTCGGGGCTCCAAACCAAACATTCATATGATCTCGAAAACACCTTACGGACTTACTCGTGCGATCAAATCGCCAAAACGACATCATATACATAGGATCAAGCCTCGAAACACATGATTTTCTTTCAACTTTCATAAAACTCAAATTCTCCATTTTAAGTCCGAAACACGTCATATGATGTCCGTTTTTAGCCAAACTTTACAGATAGTGCTTAAAACATATTTAAGACTCGTACCAGGCGTCGGAACCAAAATACGAGCCCGATACCACAGTTTTCTGATCAATTTTCTTCTTCTTTTTCCTTATTTAATTTCAAGAAACAATTTCACACAAAAATTCATTTCTCGGGCTTGGGACCTCGGAATTTGATTCCTAGCACACTCCCAAGTCCCATATTTTTCTACGGACCCCTCCGGGGCCGTCGAATCACAGGTCCGGGTCCGCTTACCCAAAATGCTGATCGAAGTCAATATTATGCATATTTATATCAAAATTCATCAAATGTTTCACATAATTCGCATATTTCAACATAAAAGCTTTCCGGCTATGCGCCCCGACTGCGCACGCAAATCAAGGCAACTAACAGCGAGGTTTTCAAGGCCTCGAAAACACATAACAAGGAAGAATTACGGTGATGACCCTTTGGGTCGTCACATTCTCCACCTCTAAAACAACTGTTTTTCCTCGAACAGGCAAAAGAAAAAAGTACCTGAGTAGGGAAATAAATGAGGATAACGGCTCCGCATATCAGACTCAGACTCCCAGGTCGATGCCTCAGGAGGCTGACCTCTCCACTGAACACGCACTGAAGGAAAACTCTTCGACCTCAATTGTCAAACCTACCGGTCTAGAATAGCCACCGGCTTCACCTCATATGACAGATCCTTGTCCAATTGGACAGTGCTGAAATACAACACGTGTGATGGATTGCCGTGATACTTCCAGAGCATAGATATATGAAACACGGGATGCACAGCTGACAAGCTAGGTGGCAAGGCAAGTTTATAAGCCACCTCTCCTACACGATCAAGAATCTCAAATGGACCGATGAACCTAGGGCTGAGCTTGCCCTTCTTCCCAAATCTCATCACGCCCTTCATAGTCGATACACGGAGCAATACCCTCTCACCAACCATGAAAGCAACATCTCTGACCTTGCGGTCTGCATAACTCTTCTGTCTGGACTGAGCTGTACGAAGTCTATCCTGAATAATCTGGACTTTATCCAAGGCCTCCTGAACCAAATCAGTACCCAATAATCGAGCCTCTCCCGGCTCAAACCATCCAACTGTAGACCGACATCGCCTACCATACAACGCCTCATACGGAGCCATCTGGATGCTGGATTGGTAGCTGCTGTTGTAGGCGAACTCTGCTAAAGGCAAAAACTGGTCCCACGAGCCTCCAAAATCAATAACACAGGCTCGGAGCATATCTTCAAGAATCTGAATAGTCCTCCCGGACTGACCGTTCGTCTGGGGATAAAATGTTATGCTCAACTGCACCTGGGTGCCTAACTCTCGCTGAACTGCTCTCCAAAAATGCGAGGTAAACTACGGACCCTGGTCCAAAATGATAGATAGGGGCACCCTATGAAAGCGGACGATCTCCCTAATGTAAATCTCAGCTAATCTCTCGGATGAATAAGTGGATGCAACGGGAGTAAAATGCGCTGACTTGGTCAGCCTATCAACAATAACCCAAACCGCGTCAAACTTCTTTCGAGTCAACGAAAGTCCAGTAACGAAGTCCATAGTGATTCGCTCCCACTTCCACTCGGGAAGCTCAATCCTCTGAAACAACCCACCAGGTCTCTGATGCTCATACTTAACCTACTGGCAATTCAAACACCGTGCCACATATGCCACAATATCTTTCTTTATTCTATGCCACCAATAATGCTGCTGCAAATCGTGATACATCTTCGTGGCACCCGGATGAATAGAGTACCCGGAGCTATGGGCCTCCTCTAAAATCAATTCCCGAAGCCCATCCACGTTAGACACACAAATTCGACCCTGCAATCTCAATACACCATCATTTCCCAAGGTCACTTTCTTGGCAACTCCACGATGTATCGTGTCTCTCAAGTCACACAAATGGGGATCATCGAACTGCCTATCACGGATATGCTCCAATAACAAAGAACGAGCGATCATGCAAGATAATACTCGACTAGGCTCAGAAATGTCCAACCTCACAAACTGATTTGCCAATGCCTGAACGTCCAAAGCAAGCGGTATCTCACCGACCGGGATATAAGCAAGACTGCCCATACTGGCTGACTTCCTACTCAAGGCATCGGCCACCACATTGGCCTTTCCCGGGTGATATAAGATAGTGATGTTCATAATCTTTCAACAATTCCAACCACCTCCTCTGCCTCAAATTCAACTCCTTTTGCTTGAACAAATACTGAAGACTCTTATGATCCGTGAACACCTCACACGTCACACCATATAAGTAATGGCGCCAAATCTTTAGGGCGTGAACAATGGCAGTTAACTCAAGGTCGTGAACATGGTAGTTCTTCTCATGTATCTTCAACTGTCTGGACACGTAGGCAATCACCCTATCATCCTACATCAACACTGCTCCGAGGCCAACCCTCGAGGCATCACAATAGACTATATAAGGCCCCGAACCTATAGGCAGTATCAAAATTTGGGTTGTGGTCAAGGCTGTCTTAAGCTTCTGAATGCTCGCCTCACACTCCTCCGTCCACTGAAATAGAGCACCCTTCTAGGTCAACCTGGTCATAGGGGCTGCAATTGATGAAAACCCCTCCATAAAACGACGGTAGTAGCCAACCAAACGAAGGAAACTACGGATCTCGGTAGCTGAGGATGGTCTGGGCCAACTATGCACGACCTCTACCTTCTTCGGATCCACCTGAATACCTTCACTCGAAATCACGTGGCCTAAGAATGCCACTGAATCCAACCAAAACTCACATTTCAAGAACTTAGCATATAACTTCTTCTCTCTCAGAGTCTGAAGCACAGTTCCCAGGTGCTTCTCATGATCTTCCCGTGTCCGGGAATACACCAGAATATCATCAATAAAGACATGACAAATGAGTCAAGATATGGCCGGAACACACTGAGCATCAAATACATAAAGGCTGCTGGGGCATTGGTGATCACAGCGGACTCAACCTGAGGAAGAGTAGGTGCTAATACTTTTACCCAATAGCGGTATCAGGGTCAATTTTCCACAGGGAACTTCAATTTGGAGTTGCGTGTTTGTATAGTCTAGGACTATGTTTTAGCTCCTAAGTGATCTTCTAACATTTTTTGTTTTCTTTTGATTAATAGCTACAATTTATCAACTACAATTGTAAAACTAAGTTATGCTAAAATTATGATTCTAAGTTATATGCAATATAGAGAAATGCACTAGGGTCGTGGCATGTACCTAGGTGGTCAACTAACGGGTAGAGATTCCTAATGCAAGAATGATGACTATGGAACTTATGCTATAACCGTTGCACTTTTGCACTCACTCTCACACCTCTCGGTAGAGAGAGTGATTTTGCTCAATTGACTCTCTCGAGACCAATTGGGTAGGCCAATTTGCCCAAGAAACTTACGGTTCAAGTTGGATAATTACTCTCTCGAGGTTTAACCCATTAATTGGGACTACCATTCTCATGGATCCATCCCAATTCCTTGTTAGAATTAATCTTGGGGTCATAGACTCTCTTTCTCAAGAAGAGTCAAGACTCACTAAGCTAGACTTAGTGTTTGCAACCACCAAATCTTAATGAAAACATAAGATTAATTCAAATAACAACTACCCAACATCATTCATGCACTAAACAATCATACCCATTAATTACCCACACTAGGGTTGAGCCACAACCCTAGCTAATAGGTTTAGCTAGCCATAATAGGAACATAAATTGAAGAAATAATAGATGACATTGACATAACAATTAACTACAATTTTAATCTACCACGTTAATACTAGAAGAAATTACCCAAAATAGACTAAAATCATGAAATCCCGAGTTCATCTGCTCTATGCTCTCAAAAAAAATATGGAAAAAAACTACTGCTAAAAAGTAAAATGTTCTATTTATACTACACAGGAAAATCCGGAAAAAATTACCCATGAGGGTCTGGCACAGACCGCGCACAAATGACGCGCGACCGCGTAGGGTTTTGGGCCTTCATATCTTGCTTCTGGCACTGGGGGGCGCGGACCGCACAAAAGTGACGCGCGGCCGCGTGAACTTCATCCACGCGGACTGCACTGATTAGGTGCGCGGCCGCGTGGGCTTTTTCCTTGAATGATTGAATCTCTGATACTCTTAGGCGCGGACCGCGTGAAAAGGGGCACGGACTGCATGAAAAGGGGCGCGGACCGCGTGAAAAGGGGCGCGGACCGCGCAGCTTGACTTGAAGATATCATGGCCTCTGAACTTTCCTGCGCGGCCGTGTGGCAGAACAGTGCGGACCGCGCAGGTTGAACTTGAAGATGTTCAGCTTCTGAACTCTTCTGTGCGGTCGCGTGACAAAACAGTGCGGACCGCGCAGGTCCTTTTGATCCCCCCTTTCAGTTGTCTTTTGACACTTGGAAGATTTCACTCCTTTTTGAGCCGATCTTTCGTATTTGTCATCTTGTTGCTCAAACCTGCAATCAAGCGCAACTTGTAAGCATTTTGGGACTAATTTCTGGCAGTTAATGCACAAAGCTTAGGTAAGAATGGGTATAAAACATTTAGAAATCACAGTTATCAACTCCCCCAAACTTAAACCTTTGCTTGTCCTCAAGCAAATAAAATGAGACCTACCCCTCAATGGACAACACTCGAGAAATTCCTGTTTATCCTAAAATAACCTCAACAAGCCTCAATTGGGACTAACAATTGCCCTCAATGCGAATGCATCATTAACACATTTAAACTTTGCAAACTTGTGGATCAAGTGCGACGCAAGAGCATCAAGAGTTGACACATTTCATCAAGGAACCTTTCTCAATTTCTTTGGTCATTGTGGAACCCAAACTCACACATCCTCAACTTTCCCTAAGTGAACCTCACCTTTTAGAGTATTCCCACACAAATCGAGGTGAATGGACTTCTCTCTCATCTCTCACAAAGAATAGGCCCTAAGTCCGGCTCTAAGTACCATATACTTGCCCCTTATGTAAGTATCCACTAATGTAGGCTTCCCTCAATTCAAGATCATATAGGGCTTTTGAGGAGTCATTGTGAAGGCTTAGGGTAAAGGTAGGACGTGTTTTTGTTCAAATGGGTTCAATCTTCCCTCAAGCACTTCTTTTGATTTATTTTGGCACACTTTCTTAACTAAATTAAGTAATTCACTTCTCTCAAGGGGTTAGAGAGACGCATTGTCACTTTTTCTTTTGCAATTCAAATCCTTTCTCCCTTTTATCCCTTTTCCACACCTTTTTCACTTTTTTGTTGTCCTTGAATTCCCTTTTTGGTTCTTATTCATTTTTGTCTTTCTTTTTGTCTTTTTCTCTTTTTCATTGCCTTCCTTTTCTTTTTCTTTTGCGCCTTTTTACCACATTTATGCCTTTCTTGTCTCTCCCCCCCAAACTTAGACATTTTCCATTTACTCAAGGGAAAATTTGGGTGCCAAGAGAGGGTTTTGTTAAGAACGGGTATAGGCTTGTAGCTTGGTTCATGAACGAAAAAGGTTTAAGGCACAAAAGGGTTGAACTAGGGATTATTTCATTGGTAGATCATGGAAATTGTTCAAATTTTGCATTTTGGATCAAGGAGAGCCTATAATTACGTCTCAAGTCAAGTTCCACCTATGATTTTGCCTCAACAAACATTCAGGGCAAGTTCTAGACCATCTGTTCGGTACTTGGGCTCACGATTCGAATTCTCACTACACACACTCAAGGATTGCCTAAGACAGAATCGAGGGCCCACAACGACCTTAGATATGATTCAAGCGCACAATGGCCCAAAATGACCACATGATGATTGTTTGGTCAACACAAGAGTCTCAAGGCCACAACTTTCACCATCCTAAACACAACATAATGTCTTTGACCATATGATCAAAGGCAAATGTGCTAGGTCCAAGTGAGGCTTTGCCTGAGGTACCCTTAACTATAAAAAAATTGAAAATCAAAAAAGAAAAATCAAAAACGGACTCAAACCCTTAAGAAGGTTGTCACGCCATCTATCATTGGGAAGAGCCACCCGGTTCGCACAACATCTACCCTTGGAAAGAACTGTGACATTAAGAAAACCAAGGGCTTATTGCAAACGCCAAAACAAGACAAAAAGGCTACGAGCCTAACTTTACAACTAAGACAAAGAATTTTATCGAAAAATAGAAAAACAAAATGAAAACCGAATGACTATGTACAAAAGGGGAGTAGAATATACAACCAGGGGGAATGAATATATACATAGAATCTGAAGAGCATCTGGAATGAACAGTTATATACAAATCATCTACCAATTACTAATGTCAACAAGCTAAATGTAAAGATAATATGTACAGTAATCCAGCAGTTAATCAAAATAGTAGGGCCACACCCCCACAAATAAAAGCTAGCATTGTCCCCAATGCTAACTACCAAATAAAACCTCAAAAATCAGCAAAGGATATAGAGAGGCCCCTCAAGCCTCATCAAACTGGTCCCCAGCCTGCTGCTATTGTGGAACTGAAGAGGGCTCAACATCTGCAGTACTAGATGGGCCCACCTGAGCTGGAGCCACCTCGATCACTATTCCCTTTGTGCTAGGGAGCTTTCTCTTCTTCCTTGGCCTATCCTCCTCTGCCTGCGGCTGCATTGCTACTGGCTCTCCAGCTAGATCTCCAAATAGTAAGTCGAGTGGCATCTGATCCGCTAGCAGCTTGTCCACATCCACTCTCAACTATGCAACTAATTCCTTGGAAGCTTTCTGCTTCCTTAGCTTCTTGTGTTCCCGAGCCAACTTTTCCAATGCCTTTCCATGTGCCCCAACCGCCTTAGTCAAGGCATCCTGCGTCGCCATCATCTTTTCCTGATTGGCTAGGATCTTCTTCAATGCATCCTCAATGGAGGAGGGAATCTCAACAGTAGCTGGTGCTTCCTGTGCCTGCACAATAGTGGTCAAAGTAGACAACTTGGATGTCGCAACTGACATCCAGTTGTTCAAACTGGCAAGGGAGTGAGTGAGCTGTTTGGCTGTGAACCGGTGAGTCTTTGATGAAGGAATCATCAGATCAGCTGCGACAGATGGACCAGCTGTAGAGGAAGGGCCTGGGGGCAGTGCCTCATTAGTAGTAGGCTCAGGGGGCTGCTCAGTAGCAACTGGCTCTTCAGATTGGCCAGGTGTAGAGGAGGTAGAAGCTTGAGTCTTTTTGCCTCTCTTTGGGTTGTCCGGACCCAACTGATCATACCACGAGTAGGGGGCCACTGGAGGTACCGTAACATCATATATTTTCCTCTTCACTTTCAACTCTCTAAAGTAAAGGGAGAGTGTGTTCGGAAAGGGGTAGTTTGTTTTTGTCTCATTACCGATAGTAGAAATCACTCTCGATATTATATTACCTACATTCAGAGGGAAACCCGCCATGATAGATGCTACCAAGACAGCCCGAGGAAGGGGAACGGAGTGATCGTGTGTAGACGGGTCAAGTCGACTACACACGAAGGTCAACCACCCTTTTTCTTCAAAGTTGAGGGTGTTCCGAAAAATCTTTTCATAAGCCTTCAACCACACAGGGACTGCACCTGGAGCTGCTAAATGCTCGGCCAACCACGAACGAACCTCCTCTTTCATTGCCAGCTTCTCAAAATATTGAGACTCATCCTCTTCTTCAAACCCCAAGAAGTCATTCAACGACTTCCCATCAAATATCATGATCTTGTCCCTCACTTTTGTTGCTTTGGACTCCCGAACTGTGTGGTGGACATTGCAATAAAACTCCTTCACCATGTGCTCGTTTGCAATTTCAACTCGCTCTTTGAAGAATCCCCAACCCTCTCTAGTGCGGAATTGTGCTTGCACATGAGGGTTGAGTGGGACAAGATCGGCATCTATGAACCGCCTTTCCGGAATCAACTTTCTCTTGGGCCACCATTCCCTGAATTTGTGGAAAGCGACCTCACCGACAAACCTATCTTCCCATGCTTCCGGTCTCATAATCCTCTCTATACCTCCAACCTGTGGTGTACCTCCTTCGGCATATCCTCCACTTTCCCCTGATAGTGAAGCTTTGGGAGAAGTGGAGTAGGTGTTCTCATTTGCTTTTTCTGCTCCGGACTCATCAGACTAGTCCGAGATGACATTTACCGGCTTTTTGGAAGTGGCTACATCAGCACGACCAGGAGATGGGGAATCCCGTAGCTGAAAAGATGTGGACATGTGTGTGGGGGCAGACTCTGAAGTGACACTCCTAGAAGGTGCATACTCACTCCCCGTGGAGTGAGATGCAGCTCTATCAGCTTCTCTGGTTTGAGGATTCAACTTTACAATTCTTTTTCCTTTTCCGCCACGGGAGGAACCACCTCTACCTAGTTGTATTTGTTTGGCCGCTCGTTTTTTAGCCACTTGCTTTTGAACCACTGTCTGCAAGGAATACGTGTCTAACATTGTTAGTAGAAGCACATAATATGAAATAAACAGTTCAGTTGAATACATAGTTGCAGACACAGTTACACAGACAAAGGGGCGCGGACCGCAACAAAAGGCACGCGGTCCGCGCAGTATACTGATACCCACACATGTTTCTCTAAATAAGCCAACACGGTTCGCACTGTTTTGGACCGCGGCCGCGTGGCTTCAGCGCGGACCGCACAGAAATGGTACGCGGTCCGCACAGGTGAAATGCCAAAATGTTAACCTCTCTGAACTCTTCTCACGCGGTCCGCACTGTTTTGGACTGGTCTCACACGCACCGCATAGAAATGGCACGCGGATTGCGCTGAGAAGGTTCGTCATTGCACACAAGGGGCCACGGGGACCACAAGAATGCTGTGTGGCCGCGTAGGGCAAATATAACTGAGCTGGATATTTTTCCATTAAGTCCCATTTTTGTTCACAATTTGAGTCCTAAGTGTCCCTACTCAATAAGTTAACATGCATTTATGCCCCATGATTCAACCAAAACAATAAAAATCTAAACTAACAGTTAACTAAGAAGAAAAAGGACGAAAATAAGAAGTTATACTAGTAGGGAGTGATTAAAAGAAACAAAAATTAGGCTATCAATGAAATAAACAAGAGTTGTTACCATGGATTAATGAGAAATCAACTAACTGAGCAAGAGATGCGGATGTACAGTGAAAATTAAAGCTCCAGATAAAAATTTGCGAAAAGGTTCAAATGAGGCCCAAGGCTTATATTTATAGAAAAACCCTGGGGACTCATAACTTACCTACCAGCGCGGCCACACAAAAAAGGCCGCGGTCCGCGCTGGTTTTCATTCCTTCATATTTGACTGCTCAGCCCACGCGGATCACACTATTTTGGTGCACGACCGCGTGGAAGTTATCAGAGACTTGGTGATTTCAGCTTTTCCCACGCGGACCGCACTGCTTTGAACCGCGGTTGCGTATGAATTTTATCAGAGAGCATGCCATTTTAAGTATCCACACGCGTACCGCACAGCAAGGGACGCGGACCGCATTGAATCTTCTGAGAATGAACTTTCAGCTGCTCAAGCCCACGCGGACCGCACTGCTTTGGTGCGCGGCCACGTAGTCCATTTTCAGGGACTGACCATTTTGTGCACTTTTGCCCTGCACTGGTTCAACATTATTCCCTGCAACATTTCACAAATTATCAGCTCAAAATACTACTCTACAACAGAAAAACAAAGAAAAGGAAAAGACATGGGTTGCTTCCCAAGAAGCGCCCAATTTAACGTCGCGGCACGACGCATGTTACCATCACAGTCATTTCAAATGAATGTGTGCCACCACGTGGATGATATCAATCTTTCCCAAATAGTACTTGACACGATTCCCATTGACTCGGAAAACTTCACCATTTTTATTTTTGAGATCAATGGCACCAAAGGGAGTTACACCAACCACTTCAAAAGGGCCGCTCCACTTAGACTTCAGCTTGCCCGGAAATAACCTCAACCGGGAATTGAAAAGAAGAACCATGTCACCAACTTTGAATTCCTTCCCTTGGGCATACTTGTCATGAAGGTACTTCATCTTGTCCTTATACAAGGACGAGCTAGAGTAAGCATGAAACCTAAACTCATCAAGTTCATTCAATTGCTCAACCCGGAGATTTGCAGCTACATCCCATTCGAAGTTCAACTTTTTCAGAGCCCACATAGCCTTATGTTCCAATTCTACCGGAAGATGACAAGCCTTCCCAAACACCAAACGATACAGCGACATACCAATCGGAGTTTTGAAAGCTGTACGATAAGCCCAAAGAGCATCATCCAATTTTTTTGACCAGTCGGTCCTATTTGCATTGACAGTCTTGGACAAAATACTCTTGATCTCACGGTTGGACACTTCAACTTGGCCACTCGCTTGAGGATTATAAGGAGTGGTCACCTTGTGATTTACCCCATACTTGGCTAGCAAAGAGTCAAAAGTTCGGTTGCAAAAATGAGAACCCCCGTCACTGATGATAGCACGTGGAGTGCCAAACCTCGTGAAGATACTCTTTTTCAAGAACGCCACCACACTTCGAGCTTTATTATTTGGAAAAGCTATGGCCTCAACCCATTTCGACACATAATCAACCGCTACCAAGATGTAAGTGTTGCCACAAGAAATTACGAATGGTCCCATAAAGTCTATCTCCCAAACATCAAAAATGTCAACCTATAGAATCATGTTAAGGGGCATCTCATCTTTCTTCGAAATCCCTCCAGCACGTTGGCATTCATCACATCCTTTCACAAAGTCACCGGCATCCTTGAATAACGAAGGCCAATAGAAACCACAACTCAACACTTTAGACGTTGTCCTCGCCCCACCATGATGGCCACCATAGGGCGAAGAGTGACAAGCTTCCACAATACTCAATTGCTCTTCTTCGGAAACATACCGGTGAATTACACCATCGGTGCAAATTTTGAAAAGATACGACTCATCCCAATAGTAGTCCAAGCAATCCCGCTTGAGCTTCTTCCTTTGGTTAGAAGAGAGCTCATATGGAACCACACCGGTAACAAGATAATTGGCAATGTCGGAAAACCATGGCATGTCTAGCATTGAAACCGAGAGGAGTTGTTCATCCAGAAAAGCATCATTTATCTCAAGGTCGTCCAAAGGCCTCCCTTCCTCCTCCAATCGAGACAAGTGGTCCACCACTTGATTTTCACTACCCTTTCTATCAACAATCTCCAAATCAAATTCTTGAAGAAGAAGCACCTATCTCATTAACCTCGCTTTAGAATCTTTCTTCGTCATCAAATACCTAAGGGCAATGTGATCGGTATGAATAATCGCTTTGGCCCCCAGCAAGCAATTCCTTCTCGGTGACCGTGTAGTTCCTTTAAGCTTCATTCATTGTCTTACTTGCATAGTACACCGGATGGAACATTTTGTTGATTCTTTGGCCCAAGACCGCCCCCACCGCAACATCACTAGCGTCGCACATGAGCTCAAAGGGCAAGCTCCAATTTGGTGCAGTAATGATGGGGGTAGTCGTCAACTTTTGCTTTAGAAGCTCAAAATCCTCCATACACTTCTCATAGAACACATATTTGGCATCTTTCTCTAGCAATTTACACAACGGGTTAACTACCTTAGAGAAGTCTTTGATGAATCTTCGGTAGAAACCCGTGTGAACAAGAAAACTCCTCACCCCTTTGACAGAAGTAGGGGAGGGAGCCTTGAGATAACCTCAATTTTTGCCTTATCAACCTCAATCCCTCTTTTTGAAATTTTGTGACCCAACACAATTCCTTTTTCTACCATAAAATGGCATTTCTCCCAATTGAGAACCAAGTTTGTGTCTTCACATCGGGCCAACACACAATCCAAGTTTTGCAAGCAATCACCAAATGAGTCCCCAACCACACTAAAATCATCCATGAAGACCTCCAAAATGTCCTCCACCATGTCGGTGAAGATTGCCATCATACATCGTTGGAAGGTCGCCGGTGCATTGCATAATCCGAATGGCATTCAAGAGAAGGCGAATGTGCCATAAGGACATGTGAAGGTTGTCTTTTCTTGGTCTTCCGGGGCAATGATAATTTGGTTATATCCTGAATACCCATCCAGAAAACAATAGAAAGCCACCTTTGTCCAAGAACGGCAATGGGAAATGATCCTTTCTAGTCACCTTGTTCAACTTCCGGTAGTCCATGCATACCCTCCAACCCATCACCGTAAGAGTTAGAATAAGTTCATTGTTGTCATTGGTCACCACCATCATTCCTCCCTTCTTTGGCACACATTGTACCGTAGAAGTCCACGAACTGTCAGAAATTGGATACACCACACCGGCGGCAAGCCACTTGATGACTTCCTTTTTAACCACCTCTTGCATGGCCTCATTGAGTCTCCTTTGATGTTCAAGAGACGGCCTAGCATCCTCCTCCAATATTATCTTGTGTATGCAAAACGCGGGGCTAATACCCCGAATATCCGTCAAGGTCCATCCAATCGCCCGCTTGCGCTTTTGAAGAACCGCCAAAGTGGCATCAACCTGCACGTTAGTCAAGCAAGAAGAAAGAATAACTGGTAAAGTGAAATTAGGACCAAGAAATTTATACCTGAGGTGAGTAGGAAGTGGTTTCAACTCCAACACCGGTGGCTCCTCAATAGATGGCTTGGTGGGAGGAGTTTTGCGATTTTCAAGATCAAGAGATAACTTCCTCGGTTCATAAGAATACGAGCCCATGCCATGTAATGCGTTCACACACTCCACCGCTCTAGCATCATCATCAACATCCATGTTCAATAACACGACCTCAAGTGGGTCCTCAACATTTGCCATTGCGCTTGTGTCATACACAATCACCGCCGTGACAATGTCAACAAACGAGCACACCTCGGTGCTATTTGGTTGCCTCATTAATTTGCATACGTGGAACACCACCTTTTCATCACCAACACGGAAGGTCAATTCTCCTGCTTCCACATCAACCAAGGCCTTCGCCGTAGCTAGGAAAGGCCTCCCAAGAATAATAGGCACCTCGAAATCCACTTCGTAATCCAAAATTACAAAATCGGCCGGCAATATGAACTTATCAACACGAACAAGGACATCATCAATAATTCCCAAAGGCCGCTTCATTGACCGGTCCGCCATTTGAAGCCTCATAGAAGTTGGACGAGGTTGTCCGATTCCCAAGGTCTTGAAGACCGAATATGGCATTAAATTGATACTTGCCCCCAAGTCACAAAGGGCTTTTGCAAAGTTGGCACTTCCAATGGTACATGGGATAGTGAATGCGCTGGGATCCTCAAGTTTTGGAGCCATAGAATGCACAATTGCGCTCACTTGATGGGTCATCTTGATTGTCTCACACTCCATTGATCTCTTTTTTGTAACCAAATCTTTCATGAACTTTGCGTATCCCGGCATTTGCTCGAGTGCCTCCACCAAAGGCACGTTGATAGTCAAACTCTTCATCATTTCAATGAATTTCTTAAATTGGTTGTCACCCTTTTGCTTGGCCAACCGTTGAGGATAGGGCGGAGGAGGTCTGGGTAAGGGTGCCTTGGCTTTTGGCACCACCGGTCCGGGTATATCAATGATGTGTTCCCTAGATGGGTTCACGGCCTCTTGAGTCTCCTCCTCACCTTCACCAATTTCAATTCTCACATCATCATTTGCACTTGGTTCAACAACATCCTCAACTACCAACGGGATCTCATCATTTTGAAACTCATCTTCATCCACCGTAACTTGGTTTCCTCTTGAGGCATGCAAATCACAGCCTCTTCCACTTCGCGTTGTCACTGCAATCACATGATTATTGTGCCCACCCTTGGGGTTTACTACCGTATCACTTGGTAGATCACCCTTTGGGCGAGTATTTAAGGATTGAGAGATTTGGCCTAATTGCACTTCCAAGTTCCGGATAGATGTGTTATGCAAAGCTAATTGGGCCTCGGAATCTTGACTCTTTTTCATCATTTGGTCAAACATGCTCTCTATTCGACCCATGTCATTGCCTGACGAACTCGACCCTTGAGATTGAAACGGAGGCGGGTTATTGGGTTGTTGATACATTGGGGGACTTTGAAAGCCTTGCCCCCTGTTACCTTGTCCACTATTGTTGTTCCAACCACCTTGACCACCATTGTTGTTTTTCCAATTGTTGTTCCCGTTCCAATTACCTTGATTCCCCGAATTATTGTTCCCCCAATTGCCTCCTTGATTGTCGTTATAATTCCAATTGCCACCTTGTTGATTGCCCCAATTACCTTGGGGTCTCCATTGTTGATTCCCTTGATTACCTCTATTCCCTTGGTAGTTGTTAACATATTGGACTTCCTCACTTTGGTCATCAAAACCTTCGTTCGAATATCCACCACCATAATTATTGTTGTCATATTGTTCACAATTACTTTGAGGTTGTTGTCCTCTTTGCCTCCTTTTCAACATAGCAACACCTTCCATTGTGTTGACTTGGCACGGGTTTTGTACTTGTTGCAATTGCGCCTTTGCCAATTGATTCATAGTTGTTGTGATCTCGGCTATAGCTTGGCTATGATCGTGCAATTCCTTGTGCAAATGGGTGACCGTGGGGTCGCCTTGGGGAACGTTTGCTCGGCTTTGCCATGCCGAAGAGGTGTCGGCCATTTCATCAAGTACATCACATGCCTCTTGGTAAGAAAGTTTCATAAAATTCCTTCCGGCCAATTGGTTCACAATGCATTGATTTGTGGTGTTGATGCCCCGATAAAAGGTTTGTTGAATCATAGCCTCGGTCATGTCGTTATTAGGGCACTCTTTCACCATTGTTCTATATCTTTCCCATATCTCATGCAAAGGTTCTGTTGGCTCTTGCTTGAAAGCTAGAATTTCATCCCGAAGAGCTGCCATATGACTTGGAGAGAAGAACTTGGCAATAAATGTGTCCGCTAATTCATCCCATATTGTAATAGAATGATTGGGGAGCCTTTCTAACCAATCCAATGCTTTACCCCGAAGAGAAAACGGGAAAAGCCTCAATCTCAACGCATCCTCGGACACGTTTGTCTGCTTGCTACCCCAACATGTATCCACGAACCCCTTCAAGTGCTTGTAGGCGTTTTGATCGGAGGCACCCGTGAAATAACCTCTTTGCTCGAGCAAGGTCAGCATAACATTTGTGATTTGAAAGTTCCCCGCCCGGATTCGGGGAGGAACAATAGCACTGGCGTATCCTTGATTTGGTAGAACTCTGGAAGCCACTCTCGGCGGTTGCGGGGGAGGGTCTGGAATGTTGATGTTCTCATTTGCATTTATATTGACATTTCGGCCTCTCCGTAGAAGTTGAGGTAAGACCTCATCTTGTTCTAGATCTTCTACCTCCTCCCCCGCTATCACATTGCCTAGAGGGTCATTTTCATTAAGAGCTATTGTACCTGATTGATCGACACACACAAAGTTAGTAAATAAGAAGGAAAAAGAAGCAAAACACAATACTAGCTGCACAAATAGTCAACACCGTAAAGCTCCCCGGCAACAACGCCAAAATGTGATCGCAGCGGACTCAACCTGAGGAAGAGTGTGCGCTAATACTTTTACCCAATAGCGGTATCGGGGTCAATTTTCCACAGGGAACTTCAATTTGGAGTTGTGCGTTTGTATAGTCTAGGACTATGTTTTAGCTCCTAATTGATCTTCTAACATTTTTGGTTTTCTTTTGATTAATAGTTACAATTTATCAACTACAATTGTAAAACTAAGTTATGCTAAAATTATTATTCTAAGTTATATGCAATATAGAGAAAGGCACTAGGGTCGTGGCATGTACCTAGGTGGTCAACTAACGGGTAGAGATTCCTAATGCAAGAATGATGACTATGGGACTTATACTATAACCGTTGCACTTTTGCACTCACTCACACACCTCTCGGTAGAGAGAGTGATTTTGCTCAATTGACTCTCTCGAGACCAATTGGGTAGGCCAATTTGCCCAAGAAACTTATGGTTCAAGTCGGGTAATTATTCTCTCGAGGTTTAACCCGTTAATTGGGACTACCATTCTCATGGGTCCATCCCAATTCCTTGTTTGGATTAATCTTGGGGTCATAGACTCTCTTTCTCAACAAGAGTCAAGACTCACTAAGCTAGACTTAGTGTTTGCAACCACCAAATCTTAATGAAAACATAAGATTAATTCAAATAACAAATACCCAACATCATTCATGCACTAAACAATCACACCCATTAATTACCCACACTAGGGTTGAGCCACAACCCTAGCTAATAGGTTTAGCTAGCCATAATAGGAATAGAAATTGAAGAAATAATAGATGAAAATGACATAACAATTAACTACAATGTTAATCTACTTAAATCCACGTTAATACTAGAAGAAATTGCCCAAAATAGGCTAAAATCATGAAATCCCGAGTTCAGCTGCTCTATGCTCTCAAAACATATCTGGAAAAAAACTACTGCTAAAAAGTAAAATGTTTTATTTATATTACACAGGAAAATCCGGACAAAAATACCCCTGTGGGTCTAGCGTGGACCGCGCACAAATGACGCGCGACCGCGTAGGGTTTTGGGCCTTCATATCTTGCTTCTGGCACTGGGGGGCGCGGACCGCACAAAAGTGTCGCGCGGCCGCGTGAACTTCATCCACGCAGACCGCACTGATTAGGTGCGCGGCCGCATAGGCTTTTGCCTAAAATGATTGAGTCTCTGATACTTTTAGGCGCGGACTACGTGAAAAGGGGCGCGGACCGCGTGAAAAGGGGCACGGACCGCGCAACTTGACTTGAGGATATCATGGCCTCTGAACTTTCCTGCGCGGCCGCGTGGCAGAATAGTGCGGACCGTGCAGGTTGAACTTGAAGATGTCCAGCTTCTGAACTCTCCTGCGCGGCCGCGTGACAAAACAGTGCGGACCGCGCAGGTCCTTTTGATCCCCCCCCTTTTAGTTGTCTTTTGATACTTGGCAGATTTCACTCCTTTTTGAGCCGATCTTTAGTATTTGTCATCTTGTCGCTCAAACCTGCAATCAAGCGCAACTTGTAAGCATTTTGGGAATAATTTCTGGCAGTTAATGCACAAAGCTTAGGTAAGAATGGGTATAAAACATGTAGAAATCATAGTTATCAATTGGTCAGCCCAAATGACATAACAAGGAACTCGTAATGGCCATATTGAGTCCTGAAAGCAGTCTTTGGGATATCTGGTTCTCGAATCTTCAATTGATGGTAACCTGAGCACAAATCAATCTTAGAAAACACTCGTGCGCCCTGAAGCTGGTCAAACAGATCATCGATACGAGGCAAAGGATAACGGTTCTTAACTGTAACTTTGTTCAACTGGCGATAATCAATACACATACGCATAGAACCATCCTTTTTCTTTATAAACAAGACAGGAGCACCCCAAGGCGATACATTGGGCCGAATAAAACCCTTATCAAGCAATTCTTTCAACAGATCCTTCAACTCATGCAGAGCCATACGATATGGGGAATAGAAATGGGTTGAGTGCCCGGCAACAGATCAATGCCAAAATCAATATCTCTATCAGGCGGCATGCCTGGAAGATCAGCTGGAAACACATCGGGAAAATCGCGTACTACTGGAACTGAATCAACTGAAGGAGTATCAATACTGACGTCTCTCACATAAGCTAAGTACGCGACACACCCCTTTTCAACCATACGTTGAGCTTTAAGAAAAGAGATAACTCTACTGGGAGTGTGATCTAAAGTACCACTCCACTCAATATGCGGAATACCTGGCATAGCCAGCGTCACGGTCTTGGCGTCACAATCAAGAGTAGCATAATGGGGCGACAACCAGTCCATGCCCAGAATAATATCAAAATCAACCATGTTGAGCAACAATAGGTCTGCTCTGGTCTCAAAACCACGAATAGTGACCAAACACGACCGATAAACGCAGTACACAACAATAGAATCTCCCACAGAAGTAGATACATAAACAGGAGAACTCAACGAATCTCAGGCTACACCCAAATACGGAGCAAAATAAGAAGACACATAAGAATAAGTGGAGCCTGGATCGAATAGAACTGATGCATCTCTGTGACAAACCAATATAATACTTGTGATGACGGAATCGAAGGCAACAGCCTCGGTACGGGTAGGAAGGGCATAGTATCTGGCCTGGCCTCCCCCTCTAGGGCGACCTCTACCTCCCCGATCTCCACCTCTAGCTGGCTGAGTAGGTGGGGTAGCAACTGGAGCTGTAACCATAGCCTAAGAACTCTATGGGGCACGTTGTGGCTGAGAAGTGTGTGGAGGTACACCCCTCCCAAGTCTAGGGCAATCCCTCACCACGTGGCGTGTGTCACGACACTCGAAACAAGCTCTGGGAGGATGTGGTGGCTGTGACTGGCTAGGGCCAGGTCTGCTAGGCTGACCTCTAAAAGCACCCCGCGCAGGAGGCGCGCTAGAAACTGGAGGTGCATAATATGGCTCCTGAGATCCGGGAGGAGCTGGAGCATTGCTGGCTGCTGGAAGAGCTGAATAAACGGGGCGACTCATATAGTCCCTACCATGACGACCTGCAGCTGGGGCACGGGCACCAGAAAAATGGCCCGACTCACGAGACCTCTTGGCCTCCCTCTCATCTCTCCCCCTAGCATGCATACCCTCAACCCTCCTAGCAATTCTCACTACCTGCTGATAAGAAATATCCATCTCCAACTCACAAGTCGTGCTAGATCTGATGGGGGAATAAGCCCCTCAATAAATCGGCGAACCCTCTCGCGGACAGTAGCAACCAAGGCTGGTGCTTACCTAGCCAATCTGGTGTAACAGATAGCATACTCTGAAACAGTCATAGCACCCTGGCGCAAATGCTCAAACTCTGCACGTCATGCGTCCCTGAGGCTCTAAGGGACAAACTCTCTTAAAAACATGTCTGAGAACTGGGTCCAAGTCAGTGAAGCAGCCTCGTCTGGACTGTCTAACTCATAGATGCGCCACCACTCATAGGCGGCTCCCCAAAGATGGAAAGCAGTGAAAGAAACCCCGCTCGATCCGGTAATACCCATAGTACGAAGAATACAGTGGCAATCCTCCAGAAATCCCAAGGCATCATCTGTCGCTAGTCCACTGAAAACCGGAGGATCATACTTCTTGAACCTCTCGAGTCTCCGCTGCTCATCCTCAGAAGCAGTTGCCCCATCCTCGGGCTGAACTGGAACTGCAGTCTGTATAGAAAATATCTATGGGACCTTTTCAACCTGCACTCGCTGCTCAGGAGTGCGGTCGGCGGGAGTCTGTGCCCCTCCCCCGGCCTGGGATGTGGCTGCAGTAAGGGGAAGCAACCCTGCCTGATCCAGCGTGGTGTACATACTCATAAACTGTGCCAATGTCTCCTAAAGGGCTGGAGTAGTAGTGGTTGTAGGCGTGTCGGGTGCTTAAACTCCGGATGGATCTGCTGGCGGTACCTCAGCGGCAGTTCGCACAGGTGCTCTGGCTCCCCGTGCGCGTCCACGGCCTCTGCCCCGACCCCTGCCTCTGACGGCTGTAGGAGGGGGTGCGGGTGCCTGATCGTCCCGAGTAGCACGCGTCCTCACCATCTGTGAGAGAATAGAAGACAGAAGTTTAGAATTGATGTTAAAAATATCGCACGACAAGGAGATCAATGAAATGAAGAATTTTTCCTAAACAGTTACATAGCCTCTCGTAGATAAGTACAGATGTCTCCGTACCGATCAGCGAGACTCTAATAAACCGGCGTGTGTTTCGTGACTCCTATGAACCTAAAGCTCTGATACCAACTTGTCACGACCCTAGTTCACCAACCGTGAACATGTCATGACGGTACCTAGTCTCCGTGACCAGGTAAGCCTAACACTTGCAGAAACATAATAATTGCGGAAAAAAGAATATCATATTTAATTATCTAAAAAGGAAATTTGTACTGAATGTCGCTCGGCATATACGACTCAATATCTCAAGACTAAAACAATCCCAAAACCCGGAAACTCACGGGAAAACACAGGCTAGAGAAATGTATAGTGAGGCTCCAAACTCCAAAATATCTAACAAACAGAAGGAAAGAGAACTAAGTACTAAAGATAGAATAAAGAGGGAGACTCGTCGATATGCGGATGCAGCAGATCTACCTCGAAGTCTCTGTAGTCCTCCTGCCTCACTGGTGGTGCGCCTGAGTAGAGGTAGCTGGATCTGCACATGAAAACATGCGCAGAAGAGGCGTGAGTACACCACAACGGTACTCAGTAAGTGCCAAGCCTAACCTCTGTTGGGTAGTGACGAGGAAGGCCAGGGCCCTACTGAGGTTATATAAAATATAAAGATGTCAGGATAAGATAAGCAGTGCAATTGAGAACCTACAGTAAGAATCTATGCAGGATAATAAGAGTACAATAACGGAAACAATGATGAAAGCAAACCATAAGGAAAGTAACCGGGGATCTCTAAGTATCCCGAGGATCTCTTAGTATCCTCTACATGTACTAGGGATCTCTTGGTATCCCGAGGATCTCTCGGTATCCTCAATATAAGCCAGGGATCTCTTGGTACTCCGAGGATCTCTTGGTATCCTCAATATGTACTAGGGATCTCTTGGTATCCCGAGGATCTCTTGGTATCCTCAATATGTACTAGGCATCTCTTGGTATCCCGAGGATTTCTCGGTATCCTCAATATATGTGTCGGGGATCTCTCGGGAATCTAACCCGTAGTCCTAAAGTAAATGTGCAGGGGGAATCTCCCGGGAATCTAACCCGTAGTCCCAAAGTAAATGTGCAGGGGGAATCTCCCAGGAATCTAACCCGTAGTTCCAAAATAAATATGCAGGGGGAATCTCCCGGGAATCTAACCCGTAGTCCCAATTTAAAACACAGAGCAGCAACACAACAATATTAAATTAAATGCTAATTTCGTACCAAGTAAACATTTACTTTTAGCCTAACATGCTTCACGTAATGCAATTCAAGCAATTTAAGAAAATAGGCAATTAAGTCAACTAAACATGCCTTTCTAGACTAGCAACATGCTAAATTCACAAGTAGAATAAAACAACAAAAGAACTCAATTGAAATACTTAAGGAAAAACCGTATTTTCAACAATTAGCTCAAGTACGCGCTCGTCACCTCACGTTCAGGGCATTTCAATTTTCAAATATAGCACATCCTAAGAGGAAAGGTCCCCCCACAAGGTTAGACAAGCCACTTACCTCGAATGCTCCAAACTCAACTCTCACTTCTAGAATAGCTTTACCCCTCGAATTCACCACCCAACCGCTCGAATCTAGTCACAAATTTCTTGAATGCATTAATAATTACTATTGGAACTAACCCCAATGCATAAAAAAGTTTTTTTTACAAGGTTTTTCCCAAAAAGGTCAAAAATACCCCCGGACCCACGTGGTCGAAACTCGAGGTTCGGACCAAAACCCGGTTACCCATTCTCCCACGAATCCAAATATATGTTTTGTTTTGAAATCGGACCCCAAATTGAGGTCCAACTTCTCAATTTGTAGAAAACCTAGGTTCTACCCAAAACACCCAATTTTCCCATGAAAATCTTTGATTTGAAGTTGAAATCATGTTAAAAGATGTTAAGAAGTGAAGAAATTAAGTTAGAAATCACTTACCAATGGTTTTGGAGAAGAAAAGTTATTTGGAAATCGCCTCTTAGGTTTTGGGTTTTTGAAAAGTGGAAAAAATGGCTGAAGTCCCGAATATATATACTTTTGCTGGGGGATGGCGCGGACCACGCAGAAATGCACCGCGGTCGCGCCGAGGGAGGTAAGAAGTGGGCTTTCTCTGAACCCACCCAGTGCGGACCACACTGATTTGGTGCGCGGCCGCGCTGGTCGACCCTCTGAACTCCACCACGCGGACCGCACAGAAAAGCACCGCGGCAGCGTGGCTGCCAGCGCGAACCGCGCGGAAATGACCGCGGCCGCACTGGGGCCTGCAACATCTGAACCTGCATTTTTAAGCCTAAGACCTCCCAGGCCCCACTCAAAACTCACCCGAGCCCTCGACGCTCCAAACCAAACATTCATGTGATCTCGAAAACACCTTACAGACTTACTCGTGTGATCAAATCGCCAAAACGACATCATATACATAGGATCAAGCCTCGAAACACATGATTTTCTTTCAACTTTCATAAAACTCAAATTCCCCATTTTAAGTCCGAAACACGTCATATGACGTCCGTTTTTAGCCAAACTTTTCAGATAGTGCTTAAAACATATTTAAGACTCATACCGGGCGTCGGAACCAAAATACGAGCCCGATACCACAATTTTCTAATCAATTTTCTTCTTCCTTTTCCTTAATTAATTTCAGGAAATAATTTCACACAAAAATTCATTTCTCGGGCTTGGGACCTCGGAATTTGATTTTGGGCACACTCCCAAGTCCCATATTTTTCTACGGACCCCTCCGGGACCGTCGAATCACAAGTCCGGGTCTGTTTACCCAAAATGCTGGCCGAAGTCAATATTATGCATATTAATATCAAAATTCATCAAATATTTCACATAATTCGCACATTTCAACATAAAAGCTTTCTGGCTACGCGCCAGACTATGCACGCAAATCGAGGCAACTAACAGCGAGGTTTTCAAGGACTCGGAAGCACAGAACAAGGAAGAATTATGGTGATGACCCTTTGGGTCGTCACACTTTTGGACATGGTTGATTTTGATGTCATATTGGCGATGGACTGGTTATCACGTTACCATGCTATCTTGGATTGTCATGCCAAGACTGTGTGACCTTAGCCTTACTGGGTCTACCTCGTCTTGAGTGGAAAGGGACTCCTGGTCATTCTACCCGTAGTGTTATCTCATATATGAAGGCTCGTCGTATGGTCGAGATGGGGTGTTTGGCTTATTTGGCATATGTTCGTGATTCTAGTGTTGAGGTCCTTTATATTGATTTTGTGTATAGTTCGTGAGTTTCCTACGGTATTTCCTTCAGACCTGCTGGGTACCCCCCCCCCCCCGACGGGGATATTGACTTTTGCATTGATTTGGCTCCGTGCACTCAGCCTATTTCTATTCTGTCGTATCGTATGGCCCCGCCTGAGTTGAATGAGTTGAAAGAGAAGTTGCAAGACTTTCTTGATAAGGGCTTCATTAGGCCCAGTGTCTCGCCTTGGGGTGCGTCGGTGTTTTTTGTTAAGAAAAAGGACGTATCAATGAGAATATGTATAGATTACCGGAATTGAACAAGGTTACAATCAAGAATAAGTATCCATTGCCGAGGATCGATGATTTGTTCGACCAGCTTTAGGGTGCCTAAGTGTTTTCTAAGATCGGCTTGAGATTTGGCTATCAGTTGAGGATTAGGGCATCCGATGTCCCTAAGATAGCTTTCCGCACTCGGTACGGGCATTATGAGTTCTTGGTGATTTCATTCGGATTGACAAATGCCCCAACAACTTTCATGAATTTGATGAACCGAGTGTTCAGGCCTTACTTGGATTCATTCGTGGTAGTCTTCATTGATGATATTTTGATTTATTCCCGCAGCCGGGAAGAGCATGAGCGGCATCTGAGAGTGGTTCTTCAGACTCTGAGAGATAGTCAGTTTTATGCTAAGTTTTCGAACTGGTTGAGTTCAGTTACTTTCTTGGGTCATGTTGTTTCAGCAGAGAGTATTCAAGTGAATCCAAAGAAGATAGAGGCAGTCAAGTATTGGCCTAGACCAGCATCAGCTACAGAGATCCGGAGTTTCTTGGGATTGACAGGCTATTACCGTCGGTTTGTGGAGGGGTTTTCATCTATCGTAGCCCCTATGACCAGGTTGACCCAGAAGGGTGATCAGTTTGGATGGTCGGACGAGTGTGAGTCGAGCTTTCAAATGCTCAAGACAGCTTTGACTACGGTGCCAGTGTTGGTTTTGCCCACAGGTTCAGGGCCATATACAGTTTATTGTGATGTTTCTCGTATTGGACTTGGTGCGGTGTTGATGCAGGACGACAAGGTCATTGCTTATGCTTTGCATTAGTTGAATATCCATGAGAAGAACTATCCAGTCCATGATTTGGAGTTAGCAACCATTGTTCATGCGCTGAAGATTTGGAGGCATTATCTGTATGGCGTGGCATGTGAGGTATTCATGGATCATAAGAGTTTGCAATACTTGTTCAAGCAGAAGGAGCTAAATTTGAGGAAGAGAAGGTGGTTGGAGCTGTTAAAAGACTATGATATCACCATCTTATATTATTCGGGAAAGGCCAATGTGGTGGCCGATGCTTTGAGTAGGAAGTTAGCCAGTATGGGCAGTCTTGCGTATATTCCGATTGGTGAGAGACCGCTTGCTTTAGATGTTTAGGCTTTGGCCAATCAATTTGTGAGGTTGGATGTTTCTGAACCCAGCCGTGTATTAGCTTACACAGTTGCTCGTTTTTTCTTTATTAGAGCGTATCCGAGATCGACAGTATGATGATCCTCATTTGTGTGTCCTTAGAGACACGGTGCAGCATGAAGGTGCCAAGCAGGTTACATTAGGAGATAATAGAGTTTTGAGGTTGCAGGGTCGAGTTTGTGTGTCTAATGTTGATGGACTTCGGGAGTTGATTTTAGAGGGGCCCCATAGTTTTCGATACTCTATCCATCCGGGCTCCGCCAAGACGTACCAGAATTTGCGGCAACATTATTGGTAGAAGAGAATTAAGAAGGACATTGTTACATATGTGGCTCGGTGTTTGAATTGTCAGCAGGTTAAGTATGAGTATCAGAGACCTGGTGGTCTGTTCCAGAAGATTGAGATTCCTGAGTGGAAGTGGGAGCATATCACTATGGACTTCGTTGTTGGACTCCCATGGACTCAGAGAAAGTTCGATGTAGTGTGGGTTATTATTGATATGCTGACCAAGTCAGCACATTTCATTCATGTGGCAGTCTCTTATTCTTCCAAGAGGCTAGCTGAGATCTATATCCGAGAGATTGTTCGTCTTCATGGTGTGCTCATGTCTATCATTTTGGACAGAGGTACGCAGTTTACCTCATATTTTTGGAGAGCAGTTCAGCGGGAGTTGGGCACACGGGTTGAGTTGAGCACAGCGTTTCATCCTCAGATGGACGGGTAGTCTTAGCGCACTATTTAGATTTTGGAGGATATGCTCTGGGCTTGTGTTATTGACTTTGGAGGCTCATGGGATCAGTTTTTGCCTTTAGCAGAGTTTGCCTACAACAACAGCTACCAGTCGAGCATCCAGATGGCTCCTTATGAGGCTTTACATGGTAGGCGGTGTCGATCACCGGTGGAATGGTTTGAGCCGGGAGAGACTCGGTTGTTGGGTACGGATCTAAGTGCAGGATGCCTTGGACAAGGTCATAATCATTTAGGATATGCTTCGTACAGCTCAGTCCAGGCAAAAGAGTTATGCCGACCGTAAGGTTCGTAATTTGGCATTCATGGTCGGTAAGCGGGTTTTGCTTCGGGTGTCGCCTATGAAGGGCGTGATGAGATTTGGGAAGAGGGGCAAGCTTAGACCTAGGTTCATTGGCCCGTTTGAGATTCTTGATCGAGTGGGGGAGGTGACTTACAGACTTGCATTGCCGCCGAGTTTATTAGTCGTGCATCCAGTGTTTCATATGTCCATGCTTCGGAAGTATCGCGGCGATCCATCCCACGTGTTAGATTTCAGCACTGTCCAGTTGGACAAGGATCTTGTAACGACCCGAACCGTCGTTTCCTGTATTTTTGTCCCGTATTCCCCGTTAAATGCTTATTCATGTTTCAATATGTGTACTTGGTGAATTTGAGTCAATTCAGATCGAGTTTGGTATGAAATGGGACAATTAGTCTCTTTAAGGAAGAATTAGTTTGGAAAAGTCAACCGGACGTTGACTTGTGAGTTAGAGGGCTCGGAATTTATTTTCGATGATTCGGTTAGTTTTGGGGGATGATTTAAGGCTTAGGAGAGCAACCGGAAGTAATTTTGGAGGTTCGGTGTAGAAGTTAGCCTATTTTGGCGAAGTTAGGATTTTGGTGAAATCTGGTTGGTAGGTGAGATTTTGATCCGGTGGTCGGAATCCCTTCTGTAGCTTCGTTAGGTGATTTTGGACTTGTGCGCAAAATTTCAGTTGATGCGGAGGTGATTTGGTCGGGTTTTTTATCAAATGCGTATTTTGGAAGTTTTGGAAGAACTTAGGCGTGAATTCGATGTAACTTGATGGTTTTGATGTTTTTGAGGTGTTTTGATGATTGGAATAAGTTTCAATATTGTTTTAGGATATGTTCGTGCTTTTGGTTGAGGTCCCGGGGACCTCGGGATGATTTCGGATGGCTAACGAGAACTTTTGAAGTTGGAAATTTCATAATAGACGAAAGTTGTAAATGAGTGCGCACAAGGCTTCACTTTGAACGATACTATATCTCGTTATATAAGGAGTTGTGTGATCTATAACCTATAAAATTAAAGCCCTTTGGGTCTAGTTTCCAACTCAACAAACCGTTCTTCATTTGGAAGTGTATTCAGGAAGTTATGACCATTTCACTGGTCAGGTGTCAGAGCACGCGAAGTATCGCGCAAAGTCGCACGTATCGCGCGTCTGAGGCAGAATGCTCAGCAAAAACGTGCGAACTCGCGTGACTGGAGGCTTTTTAAGTACTCTAAAGACCGAAAATGAGAGGAACTGAGTCATTTCTCAAGCTTAGGGCTTCCTCTACATCCCAACTCGACCAAGGCACCAATTGCACTCCTAAGTCAAGCTTTTAAGTGTGTTTTCATGGTGATTTCACTTCACAATCACTAGTTACAATATGATTTTGATTGGATTTCATAGGATTTCTTCAAAATCTCAAGAACACCCCAGAGTTGACTTTCAAGGTTTGGTCTACAAGAGGTAATCCTACACCTTAGACTTACATATATGGAGTTAATATGGAATTATGAGTATGAATCATGTATTACAACTTATGGTATGTTGATTGGAGGCCATAAATTCCCAATTTAAATACATGAACATGGTAGGGATTTAAAGGTGTTTAATTGATGGAATTTTGTTGGTTGGGTATGAATGGATGGTCATACATGTGTAGTTGGAAGTTATAAATTGGTTAGGAATGATGGTGAGATGAATTGTTGGTTAATGGTAATAGTTGGAAGAACCAATACTATAGTTATGAGGTGTAAATATCTATGCCTACAAGGTGTTTGATAATACGCCTAAGTGGCATAAGTTATGGAATTTAGTACTAATATTAGCCCTATTGAATGACGTATTGTAGATTGAAGTTTACCTAAGAGTAGTGGATCATTGTAGTACCATTAAGGGGCAAGTCCCATATATGTATGATTACAACCCCGTCTTTTAGAAATCGAACTTCATCGATCGTTTGTGTGATTTTTTGGCAGATTCGTCGTACGAGGAGGCCAACCGGAGAGGCAAGGGCATAGCGAGCTAGAGGTGAGTAATGATTTTAAATGATACACTGAGGGTTTGAAACCCCGGATTGCACAACATACTGCTATGTTGAGATGAGACACGCATTGTATGACGAGCGCGGGGTCATTTACTATTGGGGATTGTGACTTGGTCCATCCCAGTTGATATTTTTACCGGTAATTGATAAAGATTTATTGTTTTTCACTATGATTGGGCTTATTGCCATATTTGGGCTTCGTGCCAATTATCTGAAATCTTTTGTGAATTTACATCACTATTTTCCTCACGAATTGAAATATTATTTGAACTCAGTCCAATTGAATTATATTATTTTGTGAACTCAGCTACATTTATACTCAACTCGAGATTTAATGATATTTATAATGTTGTTGAGCTGAGCACTATTGTTTTACTGATGCCCAAGAGGCTTATGATTATTTTCTGGACTGATTGAGGCCGAGGGCCATACGTGAGGATATGTTGAGTGATGTGAGGAGGCTTTCAGGCCTCGAGTGTTATATGAGGAGGCTTTCAGGCCTCGTGTGTGATGTGTGAAGGCTTTCAGGCCTATTGATATTGCGCTTGGGCTGTAGTGTTATGTGAGGAGGCTTTCAGGCCTCGAGTGTGATGTGTGAAGGCTTCCAGGCCTATTGATATTGTGCTTGGGCTATAGGAGCCCCTCCAGAGTCTGTACATACACCCAGTGAGTGCAGGGTACCCAGGTCTGATATTGTGTGCTGGTGAGTTGGGAGTGAGCCCCAGGGGCTGACGTTGTGTGCTGGTGAGTTGGGAGTGAGCCCGAGGGGCAAGCTTTTGATTTATCCTTACTGTGGAAATTATTTGTCTTTACTGTTTTAAAAGAAGAATTATCTGATACTCACTATTTTACTGTATAACTGATTTTACTGCTTGGGATAGCGCTATATTGTGCCGTTATGAGATTTCATGTTTTCAGTCGTTATTTATTTTTATTACTCACTGGGTCGGAGTACTCACATTACTCCCTGCACCATGTGTGCAGATACAGGCAGAGCTGAGTTCGCTCCTGAGCGCTGATTCTTTCCAGACCAGGCGGTGACTAGGAGTAACGAGGTAGCTGTTGACGTCCGCAGCCCCGTTTTCTCCCTTATCTTTGTTATTTATGATAATTCCAGACTTTGTAAAATATTAGTAAACTCTGTAGTAGCTCATGACTTGTGACACCCCGATTTCGGGCTGAGTTGGGATGGTTTTCCTTGTTCTATCACGTTTATTTCGCATTTAAGATTATATTGTCCATGATTTAGACTTATTCCTGCTAAGTAATTATAAAAAAGATGTATTATTTTGTTGATTGGATGGCCTTGTCCTCACGAGAGGTGCCATCACGACCGGGTTGGGATTTTGGGTCGTGACAGATCTATCCTATGAGGAGGAGCCAGTAGCTATTCTAGACTGGCAGGTTCGTCAGTTGACATCGAAGAGTTTCCCTTCTATTCGTGTTCACTAGAGAGGTTAGCCTGTTGAGGCATCAACCTGGGAGTCCGAGTCTGATATGCGAAGCCGTTATCCCCATCTTTTCTCCGACTCAGGTACTTCTTCCTTATGTCCATTCGAGGACGAACAGTTGTTTTAGAGGTGGAGGATGTGATGACCCAAAAGGTCATCACTTGTGTTAGAAATAAATTTTGTGTCCCGAGGCCTTAAAACCTCTTTTTTGTCTCATCTCGATTTATGTGAAAATTTGTGAAAATAATAATTTTTTCTTTTAAAATGAATTTAGGTTAACTTTGGTCAATATTTTAGGTAAACGCATCCGGACCCGTGATTTGATGATCCCCGAAGATCCGTAGAAAAATATGGAACTTGGGCGTATGCCCGGAATCGAATTCTGAGGTCCCAAGCCCAAGAAATGAATTTTTAAAGAAAATTATTTTCTAGAAAATATATGAGTTTTTGGAAATAAAATGTGTTTGAAATTTGATGGTATCAAACCCGTATTTTGGTTATGGATCCTGGTACAGGTCTTATATGTGATTTAAGTTGAGCCTGTAAAGTTTGGTAAGAAACGGAGGTCATATGACGTGAATCGGAACCTTAGTTGTAAGATTTGAAACTTTGAAAATTCTTCAGATTTTCTTTGATTTTGATGCTAAATTCATAGTTGTTGATAATATTTTGGTGATTTGAGTGCACGAGCAAGTCTGAATAATATTTTTGAGTTAGTGTGCAAGTTTGGTATGGAGCCCCGAGGCTCAGGTGAGTTTTGGATAGGTCGCGGAGTGAAATTTTGGACTTAGGAATTGTTGGTATGTTGCAGGCCTACAGGCTTCGTATTTGTGAAGCCTGGTTTGCAAATACGAGATCGCAAATGTGAACACTTGTCGCAAATGCGAGAGAAGGCCTGGGCAGGGCTGGTCACAAATGCGATCATTTCTTTACAAATGCGAATTGGCCCAGAAATCCTCTTTGTCGCAAATGCGACCCCTCCCCCCATCGCAAATGCCTGTTTGCTATTGCAAACAGTGATCGCAAATGCGAGAGTAGCAGGTCCTGAAGGGTTCGCAATTGCGAACCCCATTCACAATTACGACATCTGCAACCTGCAAAATCATAACTTAGACGCATTTCAACCATTTTTCAAACCATTTCAAAACCAAAAGACTCTTGGGCGATTTTTCAAAGACAAGTACTCTTCCAAATCGATTGTAAGTCAATTCTAACTCATTTTTATTAATCCTTAACATCTTTTCTCATGATTTCAACTCAAAATCAAAGGTTTTCATCGGGGAAATTGGGTGTTTTTGGTAGAACTTAGATTTTTCAAATTTTGGGGATTTGAACCTCGATTTGAGGTCTGATTTCAAAACAAATTATATATTTGAGTTCGTGGGTGAATGGGCGAATGGGTGGTCGGGTTTTGGTTCGAACCTCAGGTTTTGACCATATGGGCTCGGGGTCGATTTTTGACTTTTGGGAAAAACTTTAGAAAATCTATTTCCATACATTAGAATTGATTCATTTAGCAATTATTGACGTAGTTAAGTAACTTGTGACTAGATACAAGCGAATTGGTGGTGGAATCAAGAGGTAAAGCGATAGTTGAGGCTTGAATTGTGTTCGTGACATCGAGATAAGTGTTGATCTAACCTTAGCTTGAAGGATTAGGAGTCATGTCATACTTGCTATGTGCTAATTGTTGAGTACGACGTATAGGCATGGTGACGAGTATCTATATGTTGGTGTCAAGCATGCCCGTGAGTCTTATGTTATGATTAATGTGACTCCGTTTGATGTTCATGTTTAATGTGATGATTGTTATTGTTGAGCAAGGCTTGTGGAAAGAATATTAGTATTTGAACAGTGAAGAGCGTTGGCTCAAGTTTTAAAGTGATTTGTGGAAGTATAATTGGCAATTGAACCTTATAGAGCATTGGCTCAAATTGCGAATCGAGTTGTGAAGTAAATGTTAAAAAAAAGAAGAGGATTATGATGTTGTTCCCCTGCCGGGATTTTTTGCTTTTAATTTTGTTCCCTTGCCGGGATGTTGTTGCTTTTAATATTGTTCACTTTCCGAGATGTTGTTGTTTTGATATTGTTCCCTTGTCGGGATGTTGTTGTTTTGATATTGTTCCCTTGTCGGGATCTTCATCGTGATTTTATTGTGATTCTATTAAATTCCTTGCCCTTATTGTTTATGATTGTTTTTTGGGTGAGGAAGAGTGTTAAAGCACGAAGGATGATGCCGTGCATTATTTTGGTGAGAGAGTGTTAAAGCACGAAGGGTGATGCCGTGTATGATTTTGTGAGGAAGAGTGTAAAAGTATGAAGGGTGATGCCATGCTGCACGATGTACAATTCTATGCCGATTATATTGATATTTATGGTGAGGACGAGAGTAAAAGCACGAAGGGTGATGCCGTGCAGATTATATTAATACTTATGGTGAGGACAAGGGTAAAAACACGAAGGGTGATGCCGTGCATTTGTTTGATTTCTGATTCTTATTGAAAATTGAGTTTTGGTGTCCCTTATATTTACCTGATGTTCTCCTGTAATCATTTGATGTTTCCCCGCAACATGTTTCCCCCTCCCATCCTTGGTTGTACATTTCCGCTTCTATTTTTCCGTTGTATATGATTTAACTGCACAGGTTTATTTGGTAGTCTGGTCCTAACCTCGTCACTACTTCATCAAGGTTAGGCTAGGCACTTACCAGCACGTGGGGTCGGTTGTGTTGATACTGCACTCTGCACTTTTTTGTGCAGATCTCAGTGATATAGCTTTCGGACCGCAGTGAGATTGGTTCTTCTTGTTCATCAGGCGATCTGAGGTAGTCCTGCAGGCGTCCCCAGGCCTTGGCGTCTCCTTCTATCTTTTATTCTTGTTTCTTTTATGTATTCCCTGAGACAGTGTTGTATTATTTCTTTCATACCTTTATTTGTAGTACTCCTAGACAGTGTGTAAAGTTGTGACACCAGTCTTGGATAGATTTGTTATGGATTGGTATTGGTGATATTATTATAACATTGCAATTCAGTCTTCCGCTTATTAAATTCTGTTGTTTATTAAATATTGGTTCTTAATTATTAACGGAATAAAAAAACAAGGTAAATAATTCAGTTGGTTGGCTTGTCTAGCTTTCACTAGTAGGCGTCATCACGACTCCCGAGGGTGGGAAATCCGGGTCGTGATAGCAGGCGTTTGGACATAAATTCCAAGATTTTTTTTCAAATTTGAAATTTCAGTGAAGTTTTATTTGAAGATGAAGTTGTTTTGGTTATCTTTTTTTGCAACATATTTGGAGATATTTTTTTTTTCTCAAAACCATGAAATATAATTTATACTCCACAATTTTTAAAAAAATTGTGAATACGAAAACGGCTATATATGAATGTAGCCAATAACGCTTCAATGACAAAATTAATAACTTTATAATAAATTCCCTTGTATAGATTTCTAGCTTAGCCATTGGTCAGGGAGGAGTTGAATATATCTGGGCTTACAATGGAAAGGAAGAGATATTTAATCAAAAATTTCTTTAGCTGGATAGTAACAAATTTTTTAAGTTAATGAAATTGTAAAAGATAAAAGGAACATAAACAACAAATGTGAATAATTGTGTGTATATATATAGAGAGAGAAACATAACTTATATAAAGTAGTACTGCTACTGCCTGGAAAAACAAAGTCTGATAATAGCAGAGACCAAAAAACGAAAACAATTCAGTTTCCTTTTCTTCTCTAACAAATCTCATCTCCTTTTATATATGTTTTGTTTTGTCTTTGAAAATACTACATTGCATTTAATGTAAAGATGGCTCAAGAATCAAGAAATTATGTTAAGCCAACATATTATTATAAATGGAATAGAAGCAGTTTTCTTATAAAAGGTAGACTTCAGTAATCGATTCTGAACATGAAGAATTTGTCCGACTTTTGCAAATTATAACGAAGCTAAGAGGAGTTTGCTGGGTTTTCTTTTTGCGAAATAAATGAGCCATTTTCTCCCACTGTTTTTTATTACTTTTCTATACTTACCTTTGGAACTCTAAAAGTTAACTTTTGATTTTGTTTTCCCTTTTTAGCTTCCAAAGTAGGGGTAAAACCGACAATTCGAACCGTTAATTGTTTATTGGGTTATTGGTTTACTATTGGGTTATCGGTTCGGGCCTTGATTTGCCAATTTTGTTAATGGGTTAACCGATAACCCAATAAGAATTAATAAAATTATGACTTTATCCTTAAGTATATACAAATGGAGGCATTTGCATCTATACCCGCTTTTTTGTGCCACATTTAACTTGTGCTCGCTTTGCAAAAAAAATTGCAAACGTACCCGCTTTTTCACATAACTTCAGCATACGGGGTTGAAGTAGCAAAGACAATCACGCAAAACTTCAGCATTCTAGTAGCCGGGCCTGAAGTTCAGCTCTAGAGCTGAAGTTTTTGTGTTGTAAATGGGAAACTTCAGCTCTAGAGCTGAAGCTTTTTTACCACCTATTAATATTACATACTAGAGCTGAAGTTTTTTACCACCTATTAATATTACATACTAGAGCTGAAGTTTTTTTACCACCTATTAATATTACATACAGTTGCTCGTCTTGTATTAGCTAGGCAGGAATAAATATTTTTAAATTAATTAAAAACATGAAAGGCACAAGAAAAAGATAAAGGTCAGAGAGGGATATATACATGTATCATCTGGGGGATTGAAGTAGTGGGTAGAAAGCAGAGGAGAAAGCTAGAGCAGTCATTCCAATTCTTGAAGGGAAAAAAAGAAAAGCTAAAAAATAAAGTAAGAACGTGAAAGGGTAGCTTTTCCACAGCTTGTGATGTTGTTTTTATGCATATCAATCTCAATCTAGATCCTTGCTTTCTTCTGGTGAGGTACTGAAGCGGAGAAGAAAGGGAGCTGAAATTGTTTAAAAAGTGGGTACAAGTTAAAAGTTTTAAAAAAAATAGATATAGGCTAAATGGGGGCGACCAAATAGGGCGCCCCGTGCAATTTTTACACAATGCTAGGGGCTTCATTATCGGCTCCTGTTGCTTTTTTTGAGCCGAGGGTCTCCTGGAAACAGCCTTTCTACCCTTCGGGGTAGGGGTAAGGTCTGCGTACATATTACCCTCCCCAGACCCCACTTGTGAGATTATACTGGGTTGTTGTTGTTGTTGTTGTTGTTGTTGTTGTTGCTAGGGGATTCATTTCATTCTCTCCTATTCGTTCTCAACCCCATTCTCCAATTGCTTCATCTTCATTCTTCATAGACCTTACTAGTTACTCCTAGCGCAAGTCTTTAGTATACTATATGTGAATTATTCTCTTTTTTGCTTAACTCTAGTGAATTGTCTTTTCTTTTTTGCTTAACTTTAGATTGAGTTATCTTATCGGGTAAACCGATAACCGAACCGATAATGATCGATAACCGATTAACCGATACCCGATACCCATAACCGATATCTTATCGGTTCTGTTATCGGTTTATCAAATTTGTAAACCGATAACCGATATGCTAAACCGATAATATTCATAACCGAACCGACCGATGTCACCCCTATTCCAAAGAATAGTTCTGGAATAACTACTAGTTAAACTCGTGTGGGATGGCCAATGTTTGAACTGCTAATTGAAAAATAACAGTGTTTGTAAAATTATTGAAATATAGCCACCATTCAATGCGAAGATAAAACTTAGATAAGAATAACCTTAGCTGGAACAAGGAAAAAGTTTGGCATAATATGCTGGATTATGGTATTTTTGCATATAAAACTTGGGAGAAGTACACAAACAACCATTCATAGGACCGTTGTTTAAGTATTAGTCAGTACTTATTTTGTCCTGAAAATTTGGACTAAAAATCTTAATTTCATGACAAATCAAGATATTTTTTTGTATTGAAAAATTAAACAAAAACTTAAAATTCATGATATAGTGGCTAATATCTAAATAACAACCCTTTAGAGTGACTACCCGGTTTCATTTCTATATAAAGTTTCAGCATATTATGAAATTCCAGCATAATATGCTGGAATTTCATATGTAAAAAATTCAAACTCCAGCATTATATCCTGGATTTAGTCCAGATTTTAAATAAGAATATTTTTATTTGGATTTTATTTTGCTTAATAAAGCAATTAAATTTTGATTAATTTTGAAACGATGGCTAATTTTCAATTAACAATTGTAAATTAGGTTATTTCTAAACTTTGCCCTAATTACTTAGGAGAATGAATGAAGAACTAAGGCCTTGTTTGTTAGACCCAATTGTGTCTAGCCCATTAGTGGGTTTTTAGCACCGTTCGATATTCTATTAAAACGAAATCTCATCGTACGGGAGTTTTATAACTTTACTTATAAAAATCAAACTATTATCTTCGTCTACTCATTTATTTTTGAGATTTTTACCTACATATGAAATTTATTTACCCTTCCTAATTAAGGTTTAACTTAATTACATGGGCATATACAATTTATCAATTATATACAAATTAGTATTAATGAGTATCCATTTATATGAGGAATGAATGAGTATCTCTGTCACGATCCAAAAATCACTAGTCGTGATGACACCCAATTCAACCTGCTAGGTAAGCCAACTAACAGTCAATACAATCCAAATGAAATTATAGGAAAATAGTGAAGAATTATCTAGACATTTACAATTTAACCCAAGAACTGGAAAGAATCATTAGCTTCTAAGACTTGAAATTTACAAAGCCGATACAAATAATTATACGATTTGTTTGAAAGTTACATAAACAGATTAACAAAATCTAAAACTACCAAGGACAAGTGGCAGCTTTATTCGGAATGCACGAACATCTTCATGGTCAGGTCTCGACATTGCTAGAAGCTCCGTTCCAAAAATCCACTCGCAAGGTGCAGACGTGTAGTATGAGTACAACTGACCCTATGTACCCAGTAAGTATTTTGTCTAACCTCGCTAAAGTAGTAACAAGACTTTTTAGTTAAAAGATGTTCACTGATAAAATCTGTACCGTAAACTAGTAATAGAACTATACTACAGTATAACAAGATAGAGTTGATCACGCTCAACTGTGTCTATTAAAAGACTAAGCGGGCGTTGTAAATATAATCCGGGGTATTATGCCCCGAGTCGAATCCCACAGAGAATTAACGTATCAAGAGAAGCCTTTAAAGTACTAAATTCTTATGAGTCAACCTTCTCAAACTTTGTAAATAATAATTGGTGTTATGGTCACTACTGCAGCTAATAGAATCAATAAAATGAAAATTAACTAACACACAGTTGTAGACAATTGGAATAAAGTTCTAAGGTAATGGTTTTCCCCGTTATTGAATTCCTTAGTTGTATGTTTCTTATAGCTTCGATTTAGTTGTCTCTATCGATCATGAACTCTCCAGCAATCATAACTCTCTCTCAAGTAATTATGATAATTTACTAGACGCACTCTCTCAAGCTACGCTAGCTAGATTCGCATTACAACTCACTTAGATCGCACCCGAGGTATCGTTATCTCTACTCCAACCTCTAAACCCTCGATTATGACTCTCGCCTATACTTCGGGAGTGATGTTGTTCAAAAAATTACTTAAATATGCACTCTCTCTCAAGCAGATACATAATAAATAGGAACGACTAATCGAGGATTCTTTCAACTAACCAAAATTAAAACGTAGTTGAACAAATAGGGATTAACAACCAACTCAAAACTAAATTAATATAACAACAAGTTCATCCACAACGGGTTCACCCAAAACCTTATATTAAAAGATTTAGCTACTCATAACAATGATAAAAGCTACAAAGAAATTCATCGTAATTGATAAAGAATAAACTAGGGAGATAAGAATTGTTACCCAAATTGCCTCTTTGCTCCTTGCCCTTTCTTGTCTTCTTTTCAACCCTACAAACTGATTCCTCCCTTCTCTTGGATGCATTAAACCATTTATAGTTCGTGTGGTTTTTTTGCTTTGGACTTCCTAATTTGCCCCTGCACATTTCTTTCCTGCTTCTGGACTAGCGCGGATGCGTTAAGGCCGCGCTAATGCCCGCGCTAGTGAGGTTACGTTCTGTTTCTGATGACTGGGCTAGCGTGGGCACGCTAAGGCCGCGCTAATGCCCGTGCTGGTAAGGTTATAGTCTGGCATGTCAAGCTTCATTCCCTGAATTCGTCCACTAGTTCCAATTTTTGCCCGGATCACCATCTTAAGTCTTCATTTGGGTATTGCACTCCTGTGAAACATAGAGTCACCATTAGAGCCAATTTTTGCATTATTTATACACTTAAATCAGTAAATCATCCTTAAGTTAGAGTCCTCCTTAAGTTAGAGTCCGAACTTACGCCAAACTATACAATTTAGCCTATTATCAACACCCCACACTTAAATTATTGTTGGTCCTTGAGTAATCCACTACATCCTACAAGGTTTCTTTTCATCCATCGATTCCCTATAGTGACACTCCACAAACGAGTCACAAGCATATCTCTCGCAGTGTAACATCTATAACTCAAATGGCGACTCTCTCATGCCATGCCATACTTTATTTTCTCATAATGCTTTGCCGGAAGATCACTGATAAACAGATTTGTTTGAAAGTTACATAAACATATTAACAAAATCTAAAACTACCAAGGACAAGTGGCAGCTTTATCCGGAATGCACGAACATCTTCATGGTCAGGTCTCGACATTGCTAGAAGCTCCGTTCCAAAAATCTACTCGCAAGGAGCAAACGTGTAGTATGAGTACAACTGACCCTATGTACCCAGTAAGTATTTTGTCTAACCTCGCTGAAGTAGTAACAAGACTTTTTAGTTAAAAGATGTTCACTGATAAAATCTGTACCGTAAACTAGCAATAGAACTATACTATAGTATAACAAGATAGAGTTGATCACGCTCAACTGTGTCTATTAAAAGACTAAGCGGGCATTGCAAATATAATCCGGGGTATTATGCCCCGAGTCGAATCCCACAGGGAATTAACGTATCAAGAGAAGCCTTTAAAGTACTAAATTCTTATGAGTCAACCTTCTCAAACTTTGTAAATAATAATTGGTGTTATGGTCACTACTGCAGCTAACAGAATCAATAAAACGAAGATTAACTAACACACAGTTGTAGACAATTGGAATAAAGGTCTAAGGTAATGGTTTTCCCCGTTGTTGAATTCCTTAGTTGTATGTTTCTTATAGATTCGATTTAGTTGCCTCTATCGATCATGAACTCTCCAGCTATCATAACTCTCTCTCAAGTAATTATGATAATTTACTAGATGCACTCTCTCAAGTTACGCTAGCTAGATTCGCATTACAGCTCACTTAGATCGCACCCGAGGTATCGTTATCTCTACTCCAACCTCTAAACCCTCGATTATGACTCTCGCCTATACTCCGGGAGTGATGTTGTTCAAAAAATTACTTAAATATGCACTCTCTCTCAAGCAGATACATAATAAATAGGAACGGCTATTCGAGGATCCTTTCAACTAACCAAAATCAAAACGTAGTTGAACAAATAGGGATTAACAACCAACTCAAAACTAAATTAATATAACAACAAGTTCATCCACAACGGGTTCACCCAAAACCTTAGATTAAAAGAGTTAGCTACTCATAACAATGATAAAAACTACAAAGAAATTCATAGTAATTGATAAAAGAACAAACTAGGGAGATAAGAATTGTTACCCAAATTGCCTCCTTGCTCCTTGCCCTTTCTTGTATTCTTTTCAACCCTACAAATGGATTCCTCCCTTCTCTTTGACGCATTAAACCATTTATAGTTCGTGTGGTTTTTTTTGCTTTGGACTTCCTAATTTTCCCCTGCACATTTCTTTCCCGCTTCTGGACTAGCGCGGGTGCGTTAAGGCCGCGCTAATGCCCGCGCTAGTGAGGTTACGTTCTGTTTCTGATGACTGGGCTAGCGCGGGCACGCTAAGGCCGCGTTAATGCCCGTGCTAGTAAGGTTATAGTCTGCCATGTCAAGCTTCATTCCCTGAATTCGTCCACTAGTTCCAATTTTTGCCCGGATCACCATCTTAAGTCTTCATTTGGGTATTGCACTCTTGTGAAACATAGAGTCACCATTAGAACCAATTTTTGCATTATTTACACACTTAAAACAGTAAATCATCCTTAAGTTAGAGTCCGAACTTACGCCAAACTATACAATTTAGCCTATTATCAACACCCCACACTTAAATTATTGCTGGTCCTTGAGTAATCCACTACATCCTACAAGGTTTCTTTTCATCCATCGCTTCCCTATAGTGACACCCCACAAATGAGTCACAAGCATCTATCTCGCAGTGTAACATCTGTAACTCAAATGGCGACTCTCTCATGCCATGCCATACTTTATTTTCTTATAATACTTTGCCGGAAGATTAAGACTTACCTCTTTTTCATGAATCACGTGCTCTCACATCACACACTTGAGAGTAGTTCCTCAACACATACTATTCAATATAACAGGAACTTCAAATAGGAAGAATTCACTCACTCTCGCAAAGAACATTCATATGCTACACAGATACGCCATAAGCTTGCCCGTAGTATAATACTCCCCTAATTGAGTTCATTTAGTCCAAGATCAATAGGTCTTTACTTGGTTATAATGTAGGCTAAGGGACGGGTAAGATACATTTGGGTGCAGTGACTAACCTCCCTAAGCACTTTTAATACACTTATATTGACATTCCGCCCAGACTTATGTTCCCATATCTTTCACCACACTTTACTTCATAATCACCCCTAGTCTTCTTAAGTGTAACTTTCTCTCATTTTTTTTTACTTTGCACCTTTTACTCTATTCCCTTGGGTTTCCTTATAGATCACACCTCTACCCCACCTTTGACTTTTACATCACAACAATTTATCTAAGTGCTCCTGGGAGGTACAGGGTTCAAACAGACAAGCTATTCGAACAATAGGGTATGGTTCATCACATGGTTATCAAAGAAATAGGCTTATAGGCTCAAACGGGGTTGACTATGGTTAATTACATTCAGGTGGATACATAAATTTTCTTCTGGCTTACAAAAAAATGCCTATATCCCTTCTCGGACTAAATAAACCTCTATTTCGATTTGTACACACACGGGGCAAGTTCTAGGTATCAAATGTAAGCGTAGAATATGATGTCGATAACCTCACACACACTTGTCACATAATTCAATCCAAATTGGTTGTTCAACACACTCCATTAAGCATTCGAGTTAGTTACATGCATCATTAAGGTAATCAACAAGAGTCACCAAAAGAGCCTAGGCGTCACACTCGAAGAGTCATGGTGTTAGGGTGTGTAAAGGTTTCTTTTTCTCATTAAGTATCTCGCCCAAGAGATTCCTAAAAACTCAAAAGAAAAGAAGAATCTAGCTATACCCGGTTCAAACTAAACCCTTGGAAAAGAACCGCGACCAAAGAAAAACCAAGGGTGAGCTACTACATTACCTTTAAAAAAAGAAATTAATTGAAATTTGAATATATACAACATAATGCACAGGGAAATCCCGACCCCCATCCCACACTTAAAATGAGGACATGTCCTCCTAGCCAAATATAACAGAGTAAGGGAAAGGGAACTTTCCTGACAGATCAATCCTGATCGGAGGCAAAGCCGGCGTCTACATTGCACGCCCGACCCAAAGCACGTAACCAACCCATGATTCGTTTTTCTGATTTCTTCTGTTGGGTTACCATTCCATCAACACGAGTCCCCAGGTTAGTCACCAAGGTCCGTATTTCAGCTACCTCATCATCGAGGCGGTCCAGCCGCTGTCCCCATCTAGCCCTAGACGGGCCAGCAGCTGTCGTAGCCTGTGGTCGTGCTGGCTGCTCACCGATAATCTCCACATCCTTGGCTGCCTGATGTGGTTCCTCCTCCTCTTCATTGTTATCATCATCAGAATCTTGTCCAACTAACTCCTCAGCTGCTACCACTTCCTTGCCTGTAGTGACCCTCTCAGCCATGAAAGGATGTACCGAAGGAAGTCAGCCATCTATAGCAAGGTTACTTGGCACATTTGCCCGAAGGCACAACCGGGTGACAAGGGTCGGGTAGTATAAACCATATCGTTGCACCCTAACTCGCTAGAACATTTCATCATGTATTACTTTGGCCATGTCTAATGGACCATTGTTCATGAAACACCAAATTAAGCACCCTCAAGGGATGTTCACTTCAGATAGGTTCTTGGAGGGTAGGAGTCAGTTGTTTATGATGTATAACCAGCATTTGGCTTCAAACTTGAGAGCCCAGGAGTGGAACTTATTCCCATATTTATACCATTGCAGAGTGGCTCCCGGTTGACATATGGTCTCAGTGAATGTGGACCAGGGAGTATGCCTACTATTGTATGATTGGTACGCATCCATGTACCCCTCAACTTGTGGAGGAAGCCTGTACATAATACGGATAGTTTCCAACGAGGCATCTACCGATCTCTTGTGCACCGTAACAGTATAGTTCTCATGTTCCGGCAGGTTCCCATAGAATTCCCTAACAAGTATGACATTTGCGGTGATAGGCTCCTCAAAAAATATGTCCAGTCCTCGTCGCCTCAGCTCGAAGGGGATATTGGGACAGGTTACCCCTAGTGCGTTGGGATCCATGGCTTGTTCTGGCACAATGTTTTTGGCCTCTATTTTATTGAACCTGTCTTGGGCCTTAGTAGACACAAACTTCTGACTGTTGAAGGCCTGGAATCAACTTCGAGGTCGTCCCTTGATGTTGGCTTGAGTCAGGCGGCTGGAGGAGGTGCCTGTTGCATGATGTTTGCGGGGAGGCATGGTACCTACAATTGGCCCAACGTCAGTTCTATACAATCGAGTGACTCAACCATGGCTACTCAGACTTCACCACTGAATTGGTTACAACACTTCCTCCAAAGAGGCATTTTAACAAACACATGGAGGACAATGGCTAATTTTAAGCCCAAAGCATACTTTCAACACAAGGAGCACCACCACAGTAACCCAATAAACACATATCACCCCCACAATTTGTATGTTGAAAGGTTTCAGCCCTATATTACTACTAACAAGTGTTTCCACCCTAAAATAAGAATACATTCTACCATACAAAGCAAAAAGAAGGAAAAGAAATTAACAAACGAAATTAAATAATTAAAAACAAAATCAGAGGGAGAAATACATACCAGTAGAAGGGATGAGAGCGAAAGCGTAACGAGTGATGAAAATAGATATGGAGGGACTTCGTGAGGTGGAGGAACCTTGTGCTATAAATTGTTATGTATGGAGGAATGGCTTGTGAGGAATAGATGAGGAAGAAGAAGGGAGGGTTTAGTTAGGGTGTTAGTGTGATAGAATATGGGGAGTGGGTGAAATAAAAGGGTTTGGGCGTTTGGGTAGGGTTAAAAGTAAATGGGTTAATGAAAAATATTAAGAGAGAAGCAATAAGTTAAAATAAAAATGTATCCAGACTTACCTGATGTCGAAGGGGCTAGCGTAGGCTTAGCGCTGTCGTAGCGCGGACGCGCTAGTCGAAGGAGTTATGGGCAGTGTTTAACTTGACTAGCGCGGATGTAGCGCGGGCGTGCTAATGGCATACACTTGAGGAAGTGTATAACCCTACTATCACGGGCTTAGCGCGGCCGCACTAGTTGAAAACAATTTGGGCAGTGTTTAACTTGACTAGTGCGGCCTTAGCGTGGGAGTAGCGCGGGCGCGCGAGTCCAGGCGTGCCATCATTCTGTCTTCTTTCTTCATGGAATCTTTTGCCCGCCCCTTTTCTAGAACTCCTGCACATGTTAATATTACTACTAAATAAAATTATACATGTTGGGTTGCCTCCCAACCAGCGCTTGATTTAACGTCGTGGCACGACGTAGAGTGAGCGTATTTAAGATTCGCTCAACCTCTGTGGTTCATCAAGCAGTATCACGGACAACTCTTTTGTTTCATCCATCCCCACATACATTTTGAGTCGTTGTCCATTAACCTTGAAGGTTTTGGTGCCATCTTCACTGGTTATCTCAACATCCCCAAATGGGAACACTTCGGTCACCCTTAACAGCCCGGACCATCGGGACTTAAGCTTACCAGGAAACAATCTCAACCTTGAATTGTAGAATAATACCTTGTCTTCGGGTTTGAAATTTCTGTCCACAATGTGTTTGTCGTGCAGCTGTGAGCACGTGATTTTTGCTTCACGAGACAATCGCTCCAAAAGAAATAAAAAATAACAACAATTGATCCCGTTGTACAATTTTGGGATTTTTACATGGCACTTCATTAATTGTTTATGACTTTGGCCCATTTTTACTTTATTAAAACAAAATACAAAAAATGTACGTGTCATGTATAATCTGAACCGTAACATGGTTGTTAAATAGAAAAGCATAAACAGACATCTTTGTCCGTGATTTTGTTTTGTTTGATTTTTACCTGTTTTAAATTATTTTAATGTGTGTGCAAATAATTGTTTAAGTGTTTATTTTAATTTGATTTTACTTAGTTTTGTATTTTTATAATAATAATAAAAAAAATAGGCTTTTCCTTTTTCCGGATTTGGGCCAATTTGTTAAAATTGGCCCAAACAAACAATGCCCAAACCAGGCCTGCCCGGTCCAGTCCGAGTTGATACCCAGGGTGTCCAAACGACGCCGTTTTAATCCAGCCTGATCTGGGCCGTTGATCTCAGATTGATCAATGGCCAAGATCACATTTCCCATACCCACGAACAAAACCCGACCCGTTCCACCCGGACCAACCCAAACCCCCTTTAGTTGAAACGACACCGTTTCCCCTAAGCCCTTAGATCCAAGCCATTGATTTCAGTTGATCCAACGGCTGAGATCAACCCACCCATTCCATATATAAGCCCTTTAACCTTACCCTGCCCCCCATCTGATACCCCAGCTCCCGTCTTCACCATCTTCCCCATCAAACCCTAGAGCCGCCCCTGTATCCTTCACCATGAAAGCCGGCGGCATGGACGCCGGTGACCCTACCCTCAACACCATAGATGCTCCTCATCATCCTGAACCCAAATCCACCAACCACACACCTCGAATCCCATCCCACCTTCTCGAATCTTCATTTGAAGATTCGAGTCGGAACCCGATTTACACCAACCGACCCCAGCTTCACACCAGACACTCCCCAGACCCCCTCGTGACCAAACCATGCTTGGTTTGGTCCGAATCTGATCAGGGAAGCATGAATCCCAGATCTGAGTTTTGGAACTTTGTGATTCTTCGTCACTGGTCCATATCCGTTCAACCGAAGAGATTAAGGTCTAATGGACTTTAATCAAAGTGTTTCTCATCTGAGAAACACTTCGATTAAAGTCCGTTCAGCCTTAAGAAAGGTCTGTCCGAGTCCGAGTTAAGGTTTTGATTTTTCAAGGTTTAAGGTGAGTTTCTTTCTTTTCTTTATTTGTTTTGGTCCATGTGATTGTTCTAAAAACTGTCCATGTTTGGTGGAATCTGGTGTTTTAAGTTTTATTAACTGTGTCATGTCCACCTTGCCCGAGCCTTTGTGTTTGATTTGTTTATTTCTTCTACTTGTTCTGATAGTATGTATGTATGTATTTGTTGTGCAATTAGTTTGAATTCCAAATTTGTACTGATTAACTGATTCCTCGAAGTACAATTCTGTTTAGTCAGTACAATTCGAATCATGTGTCCTATACTTTTGAATGTCTGATTTTGGTGTCGATTGTATGTGTTATAACTAATATAGTCGAGTCGACATGTGTCGTCAATTAGTTTCAACTGTCTGAACAAAAATAAATCGATTTGCTTCTGTTGAACATTGCCTGAATCAATTAAGAACCAAGTTCAGTTACTTATAATTGCTAATTTGATTTCAGAAATCTAAGGTTAGGCTGTAATGGTAATCTGAACTGGAGGGCATGTGCACAATATGGGCATAAAGGCCCTTTTTGAATTAAATAGTTTAACAGCATATGCTGTCAGATATATTCTGCTGCCCATGTTTGCTTTTAGTTAATAAAATGGGAAAGTTTAAGCCTGCCAAGGGAATGATGGGGTTTAATACTTAATTAGCTAAAGTGGAACTGAAAAGAAGATGGCACATGGGAGGGGTTTCTTTTAATCTATCAGGCTGTAAAAGGGGTAAGGAAGGCTTATAAAAGGGAGGACATCTGATAAAATAGCGGAAGGAGATAGAGAGAGGAAAAAATAGGACCTGGAGATAAAGGAAGGAGGGTTGAAATACATACAGATATATACATAGACATAGAGAGACACACTGTGAGGATATAGAAGAAAAACAGAGAGAGGGGATACACACTGAGGAGTATACACACACAGACATACATAGACAGAGATATACACAGAAGATAGGAGGAAAGAAAAAGAAGAGGTATGATAGATACACATAGATACAGAAATAGAAAGAGAGCAAGAAAGAGACAAAACAGACTAGGAAATCAGAAACTTGGTCTTGTTTGTCTGAAGTTCATCTGTTGTCAATGTGTCAGGCAGTGTTGCTTCTTCTAAGTTTCAATCGAGATTATTGTTAGTGTTTTGTTGCATTCAGTATATCTCGGAATTGGGTTGTCTGGAGTTTTGTTTCCATCACACTGTTGTGCTGCTTCATTTGGCTGTTTTTCTCTTCAACTATAGCTCCACTTCTTGCAATAGAATCTGTTCTGCTGTGTTGTTTCGATTGCTGCTGTTATTGCTGCTGCACCTGTTGCCATTGTTACTCTGCTGATTTCCCTCTTCTTCGAATTGTCAAATATTTCCAGGTACACAACTCCTGAAACCATGTGTTGTTGAAAGTTTGAAGTTGAAGCAGAAATAAAGAAATGAACATCTGTTTATGTTATAATACTGGTGTTCAAAATAGGTTGAATGCTAGTTTAGCCTGTATTTGTTTAACTGCAAACTGCAAACATTCTATATAAACTAACATACATTCTGTTTGAGATGAACTATTAGATAGCATTGTTTAATAGTAATGACAGTATGACATAGACAGTATGTTTGATTCAGCATACATTCAGTTCAGTATAACATTCTGTTTGATTTAGTTATGACAGTATAACATAGAACCATGGCAAGCACCTGTATGTATCTTGCCTAGACCACTGAATTGACAAATCTGTGGTACTTGGTCTGGGATAAATGTATCCCAAACAAACTCTCATACAGTCACATTAAGAGTCTGGCTATGAATGCCAGCTCTCTTGTCAGATTATTTGTTCCGATATAGGTTCGATATCGGGTCTCGGTATAGATTCCTTGTTTCGAAATAATGCGATGACTGTTGAGGAAAACTAATAGGCGTTTTTGAGTTCGATTAGTAGTAATTTTCCTAATAAACAACCAATTTCATTTATCAAGTTCAAATAGGTTAGCGTTTAAAAATAAAACTTGGAGGTCGTTAAATATAACTCAGTATATGTTGTTAGTTTGCTTGCAATCTCACTTAGCAAATTAATAAGCGTATTCACTCGATGAAGACAAAGCATGAGGTAACTCTCACCTCATAAACAATCAATCAGGTAATCAAACAAATTTAGGTTCGGCAAACATAATAAAGATTCAGTCTGTATTTGTTCAAACAAGTATGTTCGGTATCATCTTTCTTTTTTTAGAGACAAACGTAGTAGAAATGTAGTCACTGTAGGATATCCTTCTAAAATAATGAGACGAGCCTCGCCAAATAAAATGCAAATTGTGGGGCCCTCAATAAATAATCATAATAAATATTCAGAATTCAGAATAGGCCGTTTAGTGAATTTCATGGCTTCCTACAAAATAATAATGCGCTAGCCTTTAATGATTTAACCTTCTTAAACACGGGTGCACATTGATGTGACCCAAATTCAAATCTCAACGGAGTCGAAATGTGTTAACAACTACGGGTGCATTGATTGTGACGTGGTTCGAGATGCATTTTCACGACGTTGCAATTCTATAAAAATAAATGATAATAATAAAAGCGGTTTAAACTTAATAAAAGCACATAAGTCACAACATGTATTTAAATCAGATATTTAGCCATTATAACAATTTAAGCGACCGTGCTAGAACCACGGGATTCGAGGGTGCCTAACACCTTCCCTCGGGTCAACAGAATTCCTTACTTAGAATTTCTGGTTCGCAGACTTCATTTGGAAAAGTCGAAAATTTCCTCGATTTGGGATTCAAGATAAACCGGTGACTTGGGACACCAAAAACCAAACCTTTCCCAAGTGGCGACTCTGAATTAAATAAATAATCCCATTTCGAATATTGTCACTTAAATTGGAAAAACTCCCCTCGCGCATTTCTAACCCTTCGGGGCGGGCGTGCAAAAAGGAGGTGTGACAGCTCTGGCGACTCTGCTGGGGATTAAAACCCAGAACCACTGGTTCAGGGTTCAAGAATTCGAGCTTAGAATAATTGTTATATTTGGCTTTATTATCTGATCTTTATTACATGTTTTTGCATAACGTGCTAAATGTTGTCTTTTACCGCTTTGATATTATCTGAACTGTATATAAACTGTGCCGAAACCCTTCTCTTCTTACCTCCGGGGAGAAGCTCGCTGGTCGAGACTCCCTATTCTGTTAGTGTCAATACCTGAAATAAGAAAGAGGTCGGACAAGTTACAAAGCCGGACGATCTCGCGGGTCCCCGGTACGTAGCCCCCTCCTCGACTCGAGTTGTCCGCTCGGGTACACAGTCTAGAACAAATACCCAGGGTATAAACCTAGTATAACGAAACTTCATGCCGGATCCCTAGTAGGAACGTTTATTTGCATCATGTTGCATTTGACTTAGGGGGCTCAACACAGGGGTTGGGTCCGTCTAGGACAGGCAACCTGAAATGAAAAGACCACCCTGCTGCATCCTATTTGTTTTGCGCATTTATTTGCCTCGGTTCCGCATGCTGACCGGTTTTGAAAAAAAAAAGAAAATAGCAGCGTAGGGGAGATAATTATTTATTTTGGAAAAATAAAACCAAATGTCCAAGTAGTGTCAAAACCTCGCTTGGAATTTTTCTAAAATTTTTTTTTTGTCTTTTATTGAGAATTATTAAAAAAAATAATATAAAAATTTTCTTTTTATCACTTCCAAAATCAAAAAAAAAGAAGGTATTTATTTTAAAAGTAAAAAAAAAACGGAAATTCATAATTCAAAAAATGTGATCTCTTTTGTAGTACCCCTTTGTAAATTCAGACTAATAGTCCAAATATTTCCTAAAAAAGAAAAAAAACATAATAATATTTTCTTTAGTCTTTATCTCTTTGCAAAAGAAAAGTATAATAAAAATACGTATTCTTGATTTTTAGGTTTATTTGATTCCTGATATGCCCGAACTACGTCGGTTTGATTCTCACCGGGTGTGAGATACGTAGGTAACCCTCGTCGGGTTCAACCCCATTTTTGCTAAAATAGCCAAAATCAATGAATAAAAAAAAAGAAGAGAGAATGCGTTTCAAACTTTAAAAAAGGTCATAAATAAGTCGGGTGATGCTGTTTTGTCATAAATAGCCGAATGTTCCCGAAAGGGACGCCGGAAGGCTGACTTTGCGCAAACAGCCACCTTTGGGTCTTGTTTAGTATTTTTGTCCAATTGACCCACACGGCCTTAAAATCTTCGTCCTCTAAGTGTTTAAAGGCCATGTTCAAAACTTGATCCCCTTTGTAAAATATTTTAGAGTCAAGTCATTTTGTTAAAATCACCTTAATAAATGTGCAGGATGAGCACGATGCAAAATGAACATTTTTCAATAATGACCAAAATCCCTGTCAAGTTACGGCTATGGTGGAATGATCTAGGTGCTGAAGGACAAAATGAGGTCAAGAAACATCTGAAAGGTCTCGTGGGTTTGTTGGAAATCCAGCCTCGGGGAGATATCATAAGAGCTTTGGTTACCTACTGGGACCCGGCGCACAATGTTTTCCATTTCTCTGATTTTGAACTCACCCCGACTTTGGAAGAAATGGCCGGGTACATCGGGAATACTGAACTTCCCTTGAGGGAAAAATACTTGGTCGCCCCAAGAGTCGTCACGGTACATCGGTTCCTAGATTCATTGAAGATACCTAGAACAGTCCACAACCCGGATCTGGCAGCCGGATTTTGTACTCCATGCTTCATATATGATAGGTACGGTCATGAGGGGGGATTCAATAATCCAATCAACAAACTGTGCAGCAAAGGAGTTCGTCAGAAGTGGGACAAGCACAGACGGGTAGCGTTCATGATGATGTTCCTGGGCCTTCTGGTGTTTCCAAGGAAAGACGGAAACATTGATTTGAAGATATCCGGGGTCGTCAGCACCTTACTCGCGCAAAGTGACAGTACTCTCGCACCTATGGTGGTATCTGACATCTTTCGAGCTCTTACAGTTTGTAAAGCTGGGGGAAATTTCTTCGAAGGTTGTAACTTGCTCCTACAGATATGGATGACCGAGCACCTCTGCCATCATTCCGAGATTTTGAGCCATGGTTCCCCGGAAAAGACTTGCATAGAAGAATCTTACACGAGAACCAAAGAGATCAGTTTGCCCAAAGGAGTCCTGGCATGGACCTCGTTCTTTCAAGCTCTTACTGCCAGCCAAATACAATGGACGTTGGGATGGTTGCCTGTTGATGAGATCCTATATACGTCGGCAGCTAAAACTCATTTCTTACTGATGGGGCTTAAGAGCATTCAACCTTACGCACCCTGCCGAGTTTTGAGACAGTTCGGAAGATGCCAGACAGTACCTCATGAGGAAGATCTTAGCACTCAAGCAGTTGAGATAAGTCCTAACGGACAATTCCCAGAAGCAAAGATTCGCCAAATCTGGAGTGAGTGTCAATATTTGAAATCAGATACTTGCGTGCGGGATCGAGCCAAAGGAGAGACGGCGCCAGGTTACCTTGCATGGTACAGAAGGTAACTTGATCATGAAAGGCCAGCTAAGAGGCCCCACATCCGGAATTTCACCGAATCATCGCAAAAGCAATGGGATTGGTTAGCAAAGGAAAGAGGCTACTGCGCCGAAATCAGCAGGTTAAAGAAACAAGTGGAAAGTTTGAAATATGAGTACAACGTGCAAGATGCTACTAATCTGGGAGAGCGGAACAGGTTAATTCAGGACAACGAAAGGCTCAGAGCCCAGATCAAACAGATAAGGGTGGATGCAAATAAACAGCCAAGGCGTCAATCGGACGAGCAGATGATAAAAAGGCTAAAAAGTGAAATCAGGGAATGGCGAGATGGTTTAGAGAAATCTGAAAACGTCATAGCGGAGCTCAGGGCACAGTGGGATACAAGAGCAGATAAGCATTGCCGATACCTGAACCAATTGGAAGGCGACCACGAGAAAACCGTTGCTAAGATAAAGAGAGAGATAGCTACACTTGAGATCAAAGCAGTTAATCAGGCCAAGGATTTCCAAATTGAGAGCAGATACTGGTACGACTCAATGGCCCAGATAAAGTTGGAAGTACGGCGACTGAAGCATCAGCATATACAGGATACTCAAGTATTCAAGATATGTAGCGATCAGATAAAACGCCTACTCATAGAAAAGAAGCAAACCAGATATAGGATCAAGGCCATTGCCCATGCCATCACCAGACGATGTCTACGATTTGAGAACATGTCCAGCGTTACCATCCTCTCGGCAGTGATGGGTTATGTCAAGCAGACTATGCATGAGCTAGAGCAACTTGAGAGGGATCTCACACCTAGGACCGCGGCAAGGCCGAACGATGTCCCGCGGACACCAATTTTCAAAACCATAATGCACTCATAAGTCAAGCCTGTATCTTAGCATCTTCTGCCTGCTTTTTTCCCATCAGGGTGATTTTTAGTCTATTTTTGAGTCTAGGTTTATTTTCAAAGTTTGCTTTTTCTTTTGCAAAAATGTAGTTTGTAATAGACCATTTCAACAATAAAGAGGTTGTTTCTTTTACGCTCATTTGTGTTTTTCGAACTACGTAATGATCTGATTCACGTAGGCATCGTGATACATAGGCAATCCTCATCGGATCCGGTCGCATTTCTTTTACTGCAAAAAAAAATAATAATAATAAAAGAAAAACAAAAAAAAAAGAAAAAAAGGGGGAAAAACTAATAAATGCCGGAATGACGCATGCTCTCGTAGCAAACATATAGTAATCCACTTAACTGTATAGGTGCATCATGTCCAACGTGAGATTAACTATCTGTTATTTGCTGCAAATTAACCGTGCGTTTGTCGATGAGTATTCAGGGTTTTTGAACCGTGCGTTTGTCGCACTCATACTTCACGAGGTCAAGGAGAAGTGTTCAACTACCTGTTGTTAGGACCAGAAGCAGTACTCACACTTACTTCACCAGGTCAAAAGGAAGTGTGGAAATGTCTTCAGAAATTCCATTGCAAACAATCCCTATTTCCGAAGAAAGCTCGATCTCAGCCGTCCTCACACCTGAATCCGCAACTGCGGAGGAAAATAGAATCCTACGGCTCCGCATGTTGGAAATGCTGGACGATTGGAATAATGGGAAAGAGCTGCCAAGTGTCATCCCCGGATTCCCTGAATTATTCTCCAGGTCAAGTGGGACTTCTAATGTTCCCATAAATTATCCTGCTACCCCATTCGGGTACCCAGCCACCTCAGCCTTCTCTGCTGGATCGCCTTCTGAGCCTCATCCCCGAATGTCGGCCACTGATGCAAGCATGAATATCTTTACTGCATCGCCTTGCTCGATCGCGACACAGCCAACCACGTACAAGCCAAGCTTTGACTCATCCTCCTTTACATTCCAAGCACCATCGTTCTCAATGGAACCAACTAGGTTCGCTACCAGTACTAATCCTCTACCGCCTCAGTGCGAGCTTGCACCTGGGCAGGATCAGAACCCCAGAATTGCAGAACAAAATGAGATTGCCAAGAGAATGAGAAGCCTTGAACAAAGTTTGAAGAATATGCAAGGATTGAGCGGACAAAAGAGCGTCTCTTACGCCGACCTGTGCATGTTCCCTCACGTGCACCTGCCAACGGGTTTCAAGACCCCAAAGTTCGAGAAATACGATGGGCACGGTGACCCCATTGCACATCTTAAGAAATACTGCAACCAATTACGGGGAGCCGGCGGAAAAGAAGAACTGCTGATGGCGTATTTTGGGGAAAGTCTAGTAGGGATAGCTTCGGAATGGTATATGGATCAGGAAATGTCCCGATGGCATATATGGGATGATCTCGCCAGAGATTTTGTAAAACAATTCCAGTATAACATCGACATTGCGCCAGACCGAAACTCTCTGTCGAATTTGAAGAAGAAACCTTCGGAAAGCTTCAGAGAATATGCTATTAAGTGGCGTGAACAGGCGTCGAGAGTGAAGCCTCCCATGGATGAAGTGGAAATGGTCACTACCTTTCTCCAGGCTCAAGAGTCTGACTATTTCCAAAACATGATGTCAGCCATGGGTAAGCCATTCGCGGAAGCGATCAAGATTGGAGAGATGGTGGAAAATGGCTTGAAAACAGGTAGGATTCTGAGTCAAGCAGCCATAAGGGCGACCTCCCAGGCCGTCCAAAGCGGATCCGGAGGAACGACAAGGGGGAAGAAGAAGGAAGAAACGACTATGGCAGCCTCGGAAGCAAGGGAGTATCGTCATCCCAGGCCCCATTTTCCGGAAAGAGCCCCACAACACTACTACCCCCACTCAAATTTGGCATATGCTCATCAACCTTATATGGTCATGAATGCCCAACCTTATACCCATCCACCACAACAAGCCAACCGAGGCCCAGCTCCACCTCCCAGAAATCAGCCTCCTTACCGCAAACACTATAACCCACAACCCCCGCAGAATAACTTTCGCCCTCAGGAGCCACCTCGAAGGTGGACTTTCACGCCCATCGGTGAACCATACTCTACTTTGTTCCCGAAGCTAGTCCAGTTGGGTTTCTTGCAACCAATCCCTCAAACAAGGCAAAACCCGACGTCACCTTCTTACAAAGCTGGAGTCAGATGCGCCTATCATTCAGGGGCCGAGGGACATGATACAAATGACTGCTGGTCGTTGAAAAGAGTGGTCGAGAATTTGATAGAGCAAGGGAAAATAGTGCTAAGGGACGAGGAGATCCCGAATGTAACTAACAATCCATTACCTGCTCACAATAATGGACCGTTGATCGGAATGATTTGCGAAGACAAAGAATTCGACCCTGCTCTGAAAGCCATAATTGTCATTGTCGACACGGGGAAGAGGCTCGAGACAGACCAGAAACCAGAAAAGGGGGAGGAGGCCAAAGCTATAAAGAAAGTGCCTGAAAAGAAGTTGGAAAAGAAAGTGGTACCGGTAAAGGATGAAGTTCTTTACATACCACGAGGTCAAGCTGAGAAGACGCAGAACTTCAGAATCAAAAAGACAAAACCTATGTACGTGCCGAAAGGGGCCTATGTGGTCCGGGGGACGATTCAACCACCTCGGCTGAATGAGCCAGTGGTTATCGGACGCGTGCCACAAAAGCCAATGACCAACCCGTCCACAGTGCCGTGGAATTATCAAAAGACTTTGGTGATGTACAAAGGTAAAGAGGTCATGGGAGAACTTCCAGAAAAACACTTTCATTGGAAGGTATTCAAATACCCAAGAACTGAACAACGCCACACAAAGGCGCTTCCCTCCAAAGAAGCCCGTGAGTGTTGAAGAAGCGGAAGTGTTCTTCCAACAAATGAAAATGCCGGATTACGAAGTGATAGATCAGCTGCGCAAGTACCCTGAGCAAGTATCCATGCTGTCATTATTGATGAGGTCGACCGAGCATCAAAAGATCTTACTGAAAACCTTGAATGAAGCATATGTACCGGTTGAAACCTCGGTGGAACAACTAGAGCGGATGTCAGAAAGATTCTTCGTCGTTAACCCAATCTCTTTCAGCAAGAATGATTTACCTCCGGAAGGAGCGGCACACAACAAGGCTTTGCATCTAACAGTTAAATGCGAAGACTGTTATGTCAAACGGGTAATGTTGGATGGGGGATCAGGTGTTGACATTTGCCCGCTTTCAATGCTACAAAGGATGGAAATTGGGACCGGAAGAATCCGACCCAACAATGTCTGCGTAAGAGCTTTCGACGGCATCAAGAGAGATACCATGGGAGAAATAGACCTGTTGTTGGTCATAGGACCAGTCGAATTTCGAGTAACCTTCCAGGTGATCGACATGGACACATCCTACAATTTTCTCCTTGGCAGACCTTGGATCCATGCGGCAGGAGCCGTGCCTTCCACTCTTCACCAGATGGTGAAGTTCGAGTACGAAGACCGAGAGATCGTGGTCCATGGGGAAGACGAACATGCCATTTATCGGGACCCATCCATCCCGTATCTTGAACCGAGAGAAGGGAGCGAACATACGGTCTATCAAGCCTTCGAGATTGTACTGGAAGAGCAGCACGAAGAGGGAATACCTTGCCCCCAGCCTTTCTTGTCTAACGCCTCGGTCATGGTGGCCAAAGAGATGATCCGGCATGGATTTAGGCCAGGGAAGGGACTTGGACGAACCCTTCAGGGAATAAGAGAACCCATTACCTTGCCAGTCATCAAGAAACCTTTTGGACTAGGTTTCAAACCTACTCCAGCAGACGAAAAATGGGCAAAGAAAAGGAGAAATGAGGGCTGGAAGTTGCCTCAACCACTGCCGGATTTACATGCGACTTTTGTCAGGCCAAGGTACACTGAAGAAGAAGAAGATGAGGTCTTCACAGTTGAGGAAATCGAGGAAATATGTGGGGCAATGAGGGAAATGCTCTACGAGGTCCACATGGTTCAACCAGGCGAAGGCACGAGCACTGCTGAGATGATGTACATGGGGCCAAACGCCAAGCTCCAAAACTGGGAGATCACGCCATTCCCAACTAGACGGAAGTCCGGGTAGACCTGTCCTGCCACCTTTCCTGTATCACAAGTTATCTCCGGGACATAACTTGAACGTTTTCTTCTTTTCAATTGTTGTTCCGAATTCCTAGTTGTAAACGTTGTTGTCTTCCAATTTTCCAAAGAAAATAAAAAAAAATCATCATTGCTTTCCTATTCTTTCTTTTGTTCTGATTTTATTACTTTTCCTCTTATCTTCCTTTTCAGTCCTAATAATGCGGCTTTAAATATGACATGCTTGCGGACTTCACGCCCAGATCACAATGAGCTATTTAACTGCGAATTAATGAACCCAGAACCAGAATATGATGCGGAAGAGGCTTTTAGGGAGATAAACCGAGAGTTGGAATATTTCGAGAATAAACCTAAGCCAAATCTGAATGACACTGAACCGGTAAATTTAGGAACCCCGGAAGAAATCCGGGAGACCAAGATAAGCATTCACACGGACAAGAAAATGCGAGAGGCGATAATTCAACTTCTTTTTGAATTTAAAGACGTGTTTGCTTGGTCATATGATGACATGCCAGGGCTAGGTGTTGATCTAGTGGTTCATAAATTGCCGATTCATCCTGATTGTCCCCCAGTTCAACAAAAGCAATGAAAGTTCAAAACTGAGGTCAGTGACAAGATTAAAGAGGAGATCACCAAACAACTGAAAACAGGAGTGATTCGGGTAGTCCAATACACAACATGGTTGGCGAATGTGGTTCCAGTACCAAAAAAGGACGGGAAAACTCGGGTATGTGTAGATTACCGAGATCTGAATAGAGCAAGTCCTAAAGATAATTTCCCGCTGCCCAACATCCACATCCTCGTTGACAATTGTGCCAAACACGAGATACAGTCTTTTGTAGATTGTTATGCTGGGTATCACCAGGTATTGATGGATGAAGAAGACGCCGAGAAAACTGCCTTCACCACGTCTTGGGGCACCTACTGTTACCGGGTCATGCCATTTGGTCTGAAGAATGTTGGGGCTACTTACATGAGGGCCATGACTGCCATTTTCCATGACATGATGCATCAGGAAATAGAGGTGTACGTGGACGATGTGATAGTCAAGTCCAAGACGCAGGATAATCACATCCAAGACTTGAGGAAATTCTTCGAGAGGCTAAGGAAGTATGATTTGAAGCTAAACCCAGCCAAATGTGCTTTCGGAGTTCCGTCGGGCAAACTTTTGGGCTTCATCGTAAGCAGGAGAGGTATCGAGCTAGATCCAACTAAGATAAAATCCATCAGAGATCTGCCTCCCCCAAGAACAAAGAAAGACGTGATGAGTCTTTTGGGCAGGTTGAACTACATCAGTCGGTTTATTGCCCAGCTGACAAGCACGTGTGAGCCCATATTCAAGCTGTTAAGGAAAGATGCGGCGATTAAATGGACAACTGAGTGTCAAGAAGCCTTTGATAAAGTCAAAGAATACCTTTCGAATCCCCCGGTCTTGGTCCCTCCAGAAGCGGGAAGGCCACTTTTCTTGTATCTAACAGTCTTGGAGAACTCTTTCGGCTGCGTCCTCGGGCAACACGACGTAACCGGAAAGAAGGAGCAAGCAATCTACTACTTGAGCAAGAAATTCACCGGCTACGAGGCCAAATACACTCTGCTGGAAAGGACATGTTGCGCTCTCACATGGGTTGCTCAAAAGTTGAGACATTATCTTCCAAGCCCACACTACGTTCCTCATAAGCAGGTTGGATCCTTTGAAGTATATATTTCAGAAACCAATGCCTACTGGGAGACTGGCTAAATGGCAAATCTTGCTTACGGAATTCGACATAGTCTATGTCACTCGCACGGCAATGAAAGCCCAGGCATTAGCAGATCATTTGGCCGAAAATCCGGTCGATGAGGAATACCAGCCATTGGATACCTACTTTCCAGATGAAGAAGTAAACACCGCAGAAGTGGTCTCGGAGGAAGCTCATGTTTGGAAGATGTTCTTTGATGGAGCCGTGAACGCCAAGGGTGTAGGGATTGGGGAAATTTTGATCTCACCTTCTGGTCAGCATTATCCCGCCACAGCTTTGCACGAATAATACGGCTGAGTATGAAGCCTGCATCATGGGCATGTATATGGCAATCGACCAGGATGTCGAAGACTTACTGATTATAGGAGATTCTGATTTGATTATCCGGCAAGCTCAAGGCGAATGGGAAACTCGGGATGTCAAACTTATCCCATACCGACAACATGTGGAGGACCTCAGCAAGCGTTTTACATCAATAGAGTTCAGGTATATCCCGAGGTGTCACAATGAACTGGCAGATGCACTTGCTACTTTGGCTTTAATGCTACCCTACCCGGGCAACGCCCACGTCGATCCTTTGGAAATCCAAATCAAGGAAAGACACAGTTACTGCAGTGTAATCGAGGCGGGATCAAATACGCAGCCTTGGTACCATGACATCAAGAAATTCCTGAAGACGCAAGAGTACCCCGAGCACGCTACTGGAGATCAGAAGAGGACCATTAGGCGACATGCAAGTGGTTTCTTTCTAAGCGGTGGATTGTTGTATAAGAGGACCCCGGACCTCAATCTTCTAAGGTGTGTCGATATCGAGGAGGCAAGAAAGATCATGCACGAAGTACACGCAGGTGTGTGCGGACCTCACATGAACGGGTATATCTTAGCAAAGAAAATCCTTCGAGCAGGTTATTACTGGATGACCATGGAAAAGGATTGCTTTAGCTTTGTTCGGAAGTGTCATCAGTGTCAGGTGCACGGTGATTTGATTCATGCCCCTCCCACGGAGCTGCATCCCATGTCTGCACCTTGGCCATTTGTCGCCTGGGGCATGGACGTCATTGGACCAATCGAACCGAAGGCTTCGAATGGACACAGGTTTATACTGGTTGCCATCGATTACTTCACAAAATGGGTAGAAGCTGTCACTCTCAAGTCGGTCACTAAAAAAGCTGTAGTGGATTTTGTACACTCAAATCTTATCTGTCGTTTCGGTATTCCTGCGACTATCATTACAGATAATGCAGCAAACTTGAACAGTCACTTGATGGGAGATGTATGCGAGCAGTTCAAGATAACGCATAGGAATTCTACTCCTTATCGGCCGAAAGCCAATGGTGCTGTGGAAGCTGCAAATAAAAACATCAAGAAGATTTTGAGGAAAACGATCCAAAGTTCCCGACAGTGGCATGAGCAGTTACCTTTTGCATTATTGGGGTACCGCACTACGGTACGCACATCGGTGGGAGCGACTCCTTATCTTTTGGTTTATGGGACTGAGGCTGTAATACCGGCAGAGGTAGAAATTCCTTCGCTTTGAATCATTGTCGAAGCAGAAATCGAAGACAGCGAGTGGGTCAAGGCTCGACTGGAGCAATTGACGTTGATTGATGAAAAGCGAATGACCGCAGTTTGTCACGGACAGTTATACCAACGAAGGATGGCCCGTGCTTACAACAAGAAAGTCCGACCCCGGAATTTCGAAGTAGGCCAGCTGGTACTGAGGCGTATTCTGCCGCATCATGAAGAAGCAAAAGGAAAGTTTTCCCCAAATTGGAAAGGCCCATACATTGTAAGGAAGATATTGCCGAGAGGAGCATTGTATTTAGGTGATATCGAAGGAAATGACCCCGACACAGCAGTAAATGCAGATGCAGTCAAGAGATACTACGTCTAGATCATACTCCAAGTAGTCCTGACACATTTGAAAATGGCGAAGGTTTTATCCCCCACTACTCCCAAACACTACCCGATCCTCTCTACAAAAAAAATAAAAAAAAAGAGAATATAAAAAAAAAGAGAAAAAAAATGAGAAAACAAAACAAAACATTGATTGAGGCCTAAACTACGTTTGACTTGATTCCGAAAGGATACGTAGGCAGCCTCTCCCTGAGGTTCAGTCACACCAACAACAAAATCCCATTCACCCTAAAATTGAAACCGGGGCACGTCGAGCAGTTGAGAAGTTAGTATCATCTGCCTCTCTTTACCAAGCACAAGCCTCCAGATCAATTACCGAAGATGTGGGGAACCAATAAACATCGCAAATGGAGACCAGCACGCTTTGAATTGAGAGAGATAAAATGAGAGAGTCTCGTCAGTGAAAACCTTTGGGCACCACGAGGCGACGGGAGTAGAGAAACCAAAATGAGAGAGCTTGTTTTAGTAAAAACTCACAAAGAGTGCTATCAAGCGATGACAGGAAGAGAAATGAGAGAGGTCAGCCAGCGAAAACCCGCAAAGGGCGCTGTTGGCCGAAAAAAGAATGACTCTACCCCAAGGAAGTCTCGGCAAAGTTCCACCGGTTTGGAATCACAGATCCGTTCTGGTTCAGGGAAACACAAGTTCATGGAAGGTCAGGCGTCCAGTCCAAAGAGCATGTCATGTCATCTAAAGCCAGCGTTATCTTCCTCAGATAAGTTTTTCTCGTCCCGAAAGGACACTCCCTTCCTGAAATTTGTTTTCTCCTTTCTTTGTTTCTTTTCGAATCTCTTTTATGTTTTAACCCCAAGTTCAGGATACACCAGAAAGGGCAGGTGGCAGGTTCGTTTGCACGGAATCCCGTTTCATGAAGGAAAACGCCTCATTTCATTGTTACTATTGCCCGAGCCTGATGAATCATGATTGTGTGATGGTGTTTAAAGTAAAGAGGAAAAGAGAAATTCCCCCCCCCCCAGCAAGCCCACTTTCAGACAAATCCCCACAGAATCTCCCCCTGTACAAATCCCCACAGAGTCTCTCCTTTTGTACAATCTCCCACAGAGTCTCCCCAATATAAAATAAAAAAAATAAAAAAAAATGGAAGCTCCCCAGCACATCCCAGCGAGTCCCTTTGTAAAAATTCCCCAACAAGCTTTACCCCAACAAATCCTAGAAAGCCCGCTTTGAAATAAATCCCCAGCATGCCCCATTGTACAAAAATCCACACAAAGAATCCACTTTGTAAATATTCCCCATAGAGTTTCCTTTTGTACAAATCCCCGCAAAATACCTCCAATAAAATCCCCGTCGAGAACCTCCAAGCAAAACGGGACAAAAAAAAAGAAAAAAAAAAGGAAAAGAAAAAAGAAAGGAGCCTTACAAGGCAAATCATCACAGAATCTGAAAATGCAAGCCTGAGCAGTCTAAAAAAGTTCCGACATATGAATCAAATCAATGACGGGACTTCGCAACAGAAATAAAGACGCAACAAAGCAACCAGGAACGATCAAGGTCACCAAACCGACCGTAACAATTGTTCTTTGTCTGAAAAGTTCAAACAGGTTTAATCCAAGACAACCGTGCAAGAAGCAGATGTCGCCCAAAGAAGAAGGTACATGGGTACAAGAAACATTTTGGCAATAAGGAATTCACTCGAAAGGTAAGTTTCCACGAAACTCCCTTTTATCTTCTACTAAAACAAGAAAATTCAAAAAAAAAAAGGAGATCGTTTAGTATTCTCGAACTTTGTCCCCAGCCAGTCAGCATTAGGGTTTTAAACCCTAAACTGAATTTTTCCTTTAGTCAGCATTAGGGTTTTAAACCCTGAACTGAACTTTTTCCTTTAGTCAGCATTAGGGTTTTAAAACCCTAAACTGAACTTTTTCCATTCAGCCAGCATTAGGGTTTTAAACCCTAAACTGAGCTTTTCCATGCAATCAGCATTAGGGTTTTAAACCCTAAACTGAATTTTTCTTTTAGTCATCATTAGGGTTTTAAACCCTAATCTGAACTTTTTCCTTTCAGCCAGCATTGAGCTTTTCCATGCAATCAGCATTAGGGTTTTAAACCCTAAACTGAATTTTCCTTTTAGTCAGCATTAGGGTTTTAAACCCTAAACTGAACTTTTTCCTTTCAGCCAGCATTAGGGTTTTAAACCCTAAACTGAGCTTTTCCATGCAATCAGCATTAGGGTTTTAAACTCTAAACTGAATTTTCCTTTTAGTCAGCATTAGGGTTTTAAACCCTAAACTGAACTTTTTCCTTTCAGCCAGCATTAGGGTTTTAAACCCTAAACTGAGCTTTTCCATGCAATCAGCATTAGGGTTTTAAACCCTAAACTGAATTTTCCTTTTAGTCAGCATTAGGGTTTTAAACCCTAAACTGAACTTTTTCCATTCAGCCAGCATTAGGGTTTTAAACCCTAAACTGAGCTTTTCCATGCAATCAGCATTAGGGTTTTAAACCCTAAACTGAATTTTCCTTTTAGTCAGCATTAGGGTTTTAAACCCTAAACTGAACTTTTTCCATTCAGCCAGCATTAGGGTTTTAAACCCTAAACTGAGCTTTTCCATGCAATCAGCATTAGGGTTTTAAACCCTAAACTGAATTTTTCCTTTAGTCAGCATTAGGGTTTTAAACCCTAAACTGAACTTTTTCCTTTTAGCCAGCATTAGGGTTTTAAACCCTAAACTGAGCTTTTCCATGCAATCAGCATTAGGGTTTTAAACTCTAAACTGAATTTTCCTTTTAGTCAGCATTAGGGTTTTAAACCCTAAACTGAACTTTTTCCTTTCAGCCAGCATTAGGGTTTTAAACCCTAAACTGAATTTTCCTTTTAGTCAGCATTAGGGTTTTAAACCCTAAACTGAACTTTTTCCATTCAGCCAGCATTAGGGTTTTAAACCCTAAACTGAGCTTTTTCATGCAATCAGCATTAGGGTTTTAAACCCTAAACTGAATTTTTCCTTTAGTCAGCATTAGGGTTTTAAACCCTAAACTGAACTTTTTTCCATTCAGCCAGCATTAGGGTTTTAAACCCTAAACTGAGCTTTTCCATGCAATCAGCATTAGGGTTTTAAACCCTAAACTGAGCTTTTCCATGCAATCAGCATTATGGTTTTAAACCCTAAACTGAGTTTTCCTTTTAGTCAGCATTAGGGTTTTAAACCCTAAACTGAACCTTTTCCATTCAGCTAGCATTAGGGTTTTAAACCCTAAACTGAGTTTTTTCATGCAATCAGCATTAGGGTTTTAAACCCTAAACTGAATTTTTCCTTTAGTCAGCATTAGGGTTTTAAACCCTAAACTGAATTTTTTTCCATTCAGCCAGCATTAGAGTTTTAAACCCTAAACTGAGCTTTTCCATGCAATCAGCATTAGGGTTTTAAACCCTAAACTGAATTTTTCCTTTGTTCGGCATTAGGGTTTTAAACCCTAAGCTGAACCTTTCCCCAGCTAGTCGGTATTAGGGCTCCAACCCTGAACTGAACATTTTTATCTTCCTTCATCAATTTTATGAACTTCCTGGCGAATAATTAACGAAATTTTCCTAGTGAAACTGGGGCAGAAAATTTCGTTCGTTTGTTTGTTTTCTCCTGCAGGTCTAACCTCGAGCCACATGGATCGAAACGACCCACGAGATGAGTCCCAGTTCGGAATCAAAGAAGAAAAGAAAAAAAAAAGAGAAGATATCCCGAGATATCGGAGTAAATGGAAGGCAAATTGACTCCAACATTTGGTTAAGGTCCTGAACCCTGCCAATCGCGTCTCACTCAGTATCCCAGAGATTAAACAAGTCGCCGCAACTCGCAAGCATCAAGATTCAGATCGGAGTCTACAAGCAGAATCAGCTAAGACCCAAGATCAAGTCGTAAAAGAATCATAGATAGGAATCTTGTAACTAGCAGTTGACATGCATATAAGTAGTTAGTTCAGTTTCCAATTTTCGTTTGGTTGTAATAAGGCGGTCAGTGACGCAGCAGTGACAACAGCAACAGCAGTAGCAGCAAGCATTGCAATCCCATGGTAGTCCCAGCTACCAAAACTTCCCGAACTACATTGACCTGATTCCTGTTTAGCCCAGGATATGTAGGAAATCTTTGAAGCAAGATTCGGTCAGATCTTTCAAAAAATGTGTTTCACACGGAGTAGTCCATAGGCAAAAAATCGCTCATACACGCTCACTTTATCTTTGCACGAAAACTCTTCGCGTTTCTGAACAAAGAGGGGCAGCTGTGAGCACGTGATTTTTGCTTCACGAGACAATCGCTCCAAAAGAAATAAAAAATAACAACAATTGATCCTGTTGTACAATTTTGGGATTTTTACATGGCACTTCGTTAATTGTTTATGACTTTGGCCCATTTTTACTTTATTAAAACAAAATACAAAAAATGTACGTGTCATGTATAATCTGAACCGTAACATGGTTGTTAAATAGAAAAGCATAAACAGGCAATTTGTCCGTGATTTTGTTTTGTTTGATTTTTACCTGTTTTGAATTATTTTAATGTGTGTGCAAATAATTGTTTAAGTGTTTATTTTAATTTGATTTTACTTAGTTTTGTATTTTTATAATAAAAAAAAGAGAAAAAAAGAGGCCTTTCCTTTTTCCGGATTTGGGCCAATTTGTTAAAATTGGCCCAAACAAACAATGCCCAAACCAGGCCTGCCCGGTCCAGTCCGAGTTGATACCCAGGGTGTCCAAATGACGCCGTTTTAATCCAGCCTGATCTGGGCCGTTGATCTCAGATTGATCAACGGCCAAGATCACATTTTCCATACCCACGAACAAAACCCGACCCGTTCCACCCGGACCAACCCAAACCCCCTTTAGTTGAAACGACACCGTTTCCCCTAAGCCCTTAGATCCAAGCCATTGATTTCAGTTGATCCAACGGCTGAGATCAACCCACCCATTCCATATATAAGCCCTTTAACCTTACCCTGCCCCCCATCTGATACCCCAGCTCCCGTCTTCACCATCTTCCCCATCAAACCCTAGAGCCGCCCCTGTATCCTTCACCATGAAAGCCGGCGGCATGGACGCCGGTGACCCTACCCTCAACACCATAGATGCTCCTCATCATCCTGAACCCAAATCCACCAACCACACACCTCGAATCCCATCCCACCTTCTCGAATCTTCATTTGAAGATTCGAGTCGGAACCCGATTTACACCAACCGACCCCAGCTTCACACCAGACACTCCCCAGACCCCCTCGTGACCAAACCATGCTTGGTTTGGTCCGAATCTGATCAGGGAAGCATGAATCCCAGATCTGAGTTTTGGAACTTTGTGATTCTTCGTCACTGGTCCATATCCGTTCAACCGAAGAGATTAAGGTCTAATGGACTTTAATCAAAGTGTTTCTCATCTGAGAAACACTTCGATTAAAGTTCGTTCAGCCTTAAGAAAGGTCTGTCCGAGTCCGAGTTAAGGTTTTGATTTTTCAAGGTTTAAGGTGAGTTTCTTTCTTTTCTTTATTTGTTTTGGTCCATGTGATTGTTCTAAAAACTGTCCATGTTTGGTGGAATCTGGTGTTTTGAGTTTTATTAACTGTGTCATGTCCACCTTGCCCGAGCCTTTGTGTTTGATTTGTTTCTTTCTTCTACTTGTTCTGATAGTATGTACGTATGTATTTGTTGTGCAATTAGTTTGAATTCCAAATTTGTACTGATTAACTGATTCCTCGAAGTACAATTCTGTTTAGTCAGTACAATTCGAATCATGTGTCCTATACTTTTGAATGTCTGATTTTGGTGTCGATTGTATGTGTTATAACTAATATAGTCGAGTCGACATGTGTCGTCAATTAGTTTCAACTGTCTGAACAAAAATAAATCGATTTGCTTCTGTTGAACATTGCCTGAATCAATTAAGAACCAAGTTCAGTTACTTATAATTGCTAATTTGATTTCAGAAATCTAAGGTTAGGCTGTAATGGTAATCTGAACTGGAGGGCATGTGCACAATATGGGCATAAAGGCCCTTTTTGAATTAAATAGTTTAACAGCATATGCTGTCAGATATATTCTGCTGCCCATGTTTGCTTTTAGTTAATAAAATGGGAAAGTTTAAGCCTGCCAAGGGAATGATGGGGTTTAATACTTAATTAGCTAAAGTGGAACTGAAAAGAAGATGGCACATGGGAGGGGTTTCTTTTAATCTATCAGGCTGTAAAAGGGGTAAGGAAGGCTTATAAAAGGGAGGACATCTGATAAAATAGAGGAAGGAGATAGAGAGAGGAAAAAAGAGGACCTGGAGATAAAGGAAGGAGGGTTGAAATACATACATATATATACATAGACATAGAGAGAGACACTGTGAGGATATAGAAGAAAAAGAGAGAGGGGGGATACACACTGAGGAGTATACACACACAGACATACATAGACAGAGATATACACAGAAGATAGGAGGAAAGAAAAAGAAGAGGTCTGATAGATACACATAGATACAGAAATAGAAAGAGAGCAAGAAAGAGACAAAACAGACTAGGAAATCAGAAACTTGGTCTTGTTTGTCTGAAGTTCATCTGTTGTCAATGTGTCAGGCAGTGTTGCTTCTTCTAAGTTTCAATCGAGATTATTGTTAGTGTTTTGTTGCATTCAGTATATCTCGAAATTGGGTTGTCTAGAGTTTTGTTTCCATCACACTGTTGTGCTGCTTCATTTGGTTGTTTTTCTCTTCAACTATAGCTCCACTTCTTGCAATAGAATCTGTTCTGCTGTGTTGTTTCGATTGCTGTTGTTATTGCTGCTGCACCTGTTGCCATTGTTACTCTGCTGATTTCCCTCTTCTTCGAATTGTCAAATATTTCCAGGTACACAACTCCTGAAACCATGTGTTGTTGAAAGTTTGAAGTTGAAGCAGAAATAAAGAAATGAACATCTGTTTATGTTATAATACTGGTGTTCAAAATAGGTTGAATGCTAGTTTAGCCTGTATTTGTTTAACTGCAAACTGCAAACATTCTATATAAACTAACATACATTCTGTTTGAGATGAACTATTAGATAGCATTGTTTAATAGTAATGACAGTATGACATAGACAGTATGTTTGATTCAGCATACATTCAGTTCAGTATAACATTCTGTTTGATTTAGTTATGTCAGTATAACATAGAACCATGGCAAGCACCTGTATGTATCTTGCCTAGACCACTGAATTGACAAATCTGTGGTACTTGGTCTGGGATAAATGTATCCCAAACAAACTCTCATACAGTCACATTAAGAGTCTGGCTATGAATGCCAGCTCTCTTGTCAGATTATTTGTTCCGATATAGGTTCGATATCGGGTTTCGGTATAGATTCCTTGTTTCGAAATAATGCGATGACTATTAAGGAAAACTAATAGGCGTTTTTGAGTTTGATTAGTAGTAATTTTCCTAATAAACAGCCAATTTCATTTATCAAGTTCAAATAGGTTAGCGTTTAAAAATAAAACTTGGAGGTCGTTAAATATAACTCAGTATATGTTGTTAGTTTGCTTGCAATCTCACTTAGCAAATTAATAAGTGTATTCACTCGATGAAGACAAAGCATGAGGTAACTCTCACCTCATAAACAATCAATCAGATAATCAAACAAATTTAGGTTCGGCAAACATAATAAAGATTCAGTCTGTATTTGTTCAAACAAGTAAGTTCGGTATCATCTTTCTTTTTTTAGAGACAAACGTAGTAGAAATGTAGTCACTGTAGGATATCCTTCTAAAATAATGAGACGAGCCTCGCCAAATAAAATGCAAATTGCGGGGCCCTCAATAAATAATCATAATAAATATTCAGAATTCAGAATAGGCCGTTTAGTGAATTTCATGGCTTCCTACAAAATAATAATGCGCTAGACTCTTTAGGCGCGACTTAATTCTTAAACTCGGGTGCACATTGATGTGACCCGAATCCAAATCTCAACGGAGTCGAAATGCGTTAACGACCACGGGTGCATTGATTGTGACGTGGTTCAAGATGCATTTTCACGACGTTGCAATTCTATAAAAATAAATGATAATAATAAAAGCGGTTTAAACTTAATAAAAGCACATAAGTCACAACATGTATTTAAATCAGATATTTAGCCATTATAACAATTTAAGCGACCGTGCTAGAACCACGAGATTCGAGGGTGCCTAACACCTTCCCTCGGGTCAACAGAATTCCTTACTTAGAATTTCTGGTTCGCAGACTTCATTTGGAAAAGTCGAAAATTTCCTCGATTTGGGATTCAAGATAAACCGGTGACTTGGGACACCAAAAACCAAACCTTTCCCAAGTGGCGACTCTGAATTAAATAAATAATCCCATTTCGAATATTGTCACTTAAATTGGAAAAACTCCCCTCGCGCATTTAACCCTTCGGGGCGGGCGCGCAAACAACCCCTAGGACAGACTTGCTCTGATACCAAGTTTGTCACGACCCAAACTGGAGGGCCATGACTAGCACCCGACCACACTTGCCGAGCACCAACGTACATTTCATCTAACCTTCATTATTATCTTTTAGGGCTGACGAGATCAATATAAATGGTAGACCTGGATCATGGACAACCAGGCAATAAAATATGACGGCATGAACATACATAGCAGGGGATGACCAGACAATCAAGAAACTACATATAAGGTATGAGCTACCATGCTACTATGAAAGACTATACAACAAAAACTAGCCGACAAGGCATACCAAACTATACATGAGCCGACACCTGTCTATGAGCCTCTAAAAGAACATAAGTGTTGCAACATAGCCGGAACAGGGCCCTGACATACCCATAATGTCTATAACAAAAATTGCATACCAAGACCAAGGCAAGTCCGGAGAAGGGATCTCGCCAATCACCGCTGAACTGGACAGTCTACTGTGGTGGGGGAGCTGCACCTGCCTATCTATCAGGACCTGCAGCACGACATGCAGCGTCCACAAATAAAAGGACGTCAGTACGAATAAAGTACTGAGTATGTAAGGCAAGGAACCATAAATACGATCAGTAATGTAAGCAAGGATAGAGAATATACAACCTGTAACATCTTAGTACCTCTGAGGGATACTTACATGAAATGCATGATACATATGTATAAATACATAAACCTTTAAAGCATTCGCCTCTGTGGGCATCATCATCATCATATCGTACCCGGCCATAATAGGCTCGGTAGAATCGTACCCGGCCACGTGGAGCTCGGTAAAACCCAACTGATCAGTGGTTGCACAATAGGTGCCGTACCCGGCCAACTATAGCGTGGCTCGGTAGAGTAAAATAGATACATATATATAATGCATGCTCGACTCATGGAATCACATTCTAAACCTTTCGGAGTGACGTAAGGTCGGTATCCTCTGTACACGTTATTAGGACTAACTCTTCACTATGAACCTTATAAGAATCAGGAAGTACCAACAACATTGATTGTGAGCACGTGATTTTTGTTTTACGCGACAATCGCTCCAAAAGAAATAAAAAAATAACAAATGGTCCTGCTGTACAATTTTTGGATTTTACGTGGCACTTTGTTAATTATTTATGATTTTTGCCCATTTTTATTTTATTAAAACAAAATACAAAAAATGTATGTGTCACGTGTAATTTGAACCGTAATCCGGTTGTTAAATGGAAAATCATAAAATACGCATTTTTTGTCCTGATTTGTTGCCTTGTTTAATTTTACCTACTTTTAACATTTTTATATGCGTGTAATAAATACATTAAGTGGTAATTAATGGTGTTTAGTTTTTATTTAATTAGGTTGTATGTTTAAGAAAATTAGAAATAAAAAAAAAGAAGGTGAAACTTGTTTTAAATGAATTTGGGCCGATTCCCATTTAAAAATCTGAGGCCCAAACGAGCAGCCCAAGCCACCAGTCCAAACAGCCCACCCCCAGGCCACAAAACGACGTAGTTTGACACCAAAACTACGTCGTTTCAATGCCAATCCATCTCGACCATTCAAACCAAGCTGATCCAACGGTTCATATCTCTCACCCATAACCCCCATTACCCGACCCGTTACCCGAACCAACTCTGACCCCTACTAAGCCAAACGACACCGTTTCTTTTAAGCCTTCAGATCCAAGCCGTTGATCTCGATTGATCCAACGGCTGAGATCAAACCATCCACTCCATATATAAGCTTCCTACCATACCCTACCCCCCTATCCAAGGCCCCCGCCTTCATCCTCATCCCTTTCCCCACGAAACCCTAGCCGCCCCCTTTCCCTTCACCATTAATCCCGGCGGCCTGAACACCGGTGGCCCTGACCTTAACAACCTAGGACCACCTTGACACCCTGAACATGAATCCACCAACCATTCAGCTCGAATCCCATCCCACCTTCTAGAATCTTCATTTGAAGATTCGAGTCAAAACTCGATCTACACCGATCTGCCCTAAATTCATACCAGACAGTCCCCGGACCTCCCTCGTGACCAAACCATGCTTGGTTTGGTCCGAATCTAACCAAGAAAGCCCAAAACCCAAATCTGCCCTCTAAGAACCCTAGGTTTCCTAGAGTTCTGATCCGTGTCTGTTTGAGCCAAGTGATTAGGGTCTAATGGACCCTAATCGAAGTGTTTCTCATTTGAGAAACACTTCGATTAAAGTCCGTTCAACCTTAAGAAGGTTCGATTCAAGCACGAGCTGGTTTTTTATGATTTTTCTTTCAAAAGATTTTAAGGTAAATGTGTTTTTCTTTTTCTTTATTCAGTACGTGTGTGGTTTAAAGGTCTGTTCGTATGGCCGAATGTTTTGTTTAATTTGTGTCTTTGAATTTTTATCAACTGTTGTTGCCCACCTTGTCTGTACCCCTCTGTTTGATCGAGTTTTTCTTCCATTTACTAACAATGTGTGTATGTGTAAGCTTTACAATCAAACGAATTTGAAATGGTTCGTTTAATTAGTTCCCAGAGTCATTTTTGTTTTGATAGTGCAATCTGAACCCCTTGTTGATATTGTTGGATTTCTGATTATTGGCTTCGATTGTACGTGTTATAACTAGTATAGTCGAATCGATATACGTCGTCAATTAATTTCATGCTGGAATGGTAGCAACTTGACTCAGGCTATTGTGATTTACTGAAGCATTGTTGAATCAGATTAGTTTTGTTGCCGCTAGGTATTAATTTGTTTAGCCAAATCAGAAAAACGTTTAAGGATTGATTTATTAGCTGCAGGTTTCAGATTTTAATTTAGTCGATGGCATTGTTTACTCATTTCTCAGCCTTGGGCAGCATGTGCATTGCAATGTAATGGACAGCATGTGCTGCCAGAACACACCCCTGCTGCCCATACCCTGCTTTAGTTTAGAAATATTAAACCTCACTTAAAAGGTAAGTCTGCCAGGGAATATTATGGGAGTTTGTTTATATTTATAGTAAGTGGAAACTGAAACAAGACAGACCACATGGGAGGGGTTTCTGGTTGTTGAACAGGCTGTCAAATGGCCTGATTTTAGGCTTATAAAAGGAAGAGACATTGATAATAAAGGAGGGGACTAAGCATTTTGAGAACTGAAGTTCTAAAAGAAAAAGGGAGAGAACACTGAGAAGGAATTCTTTTTGATAGCTAAAATAGATTTCAAGACTGAAAATTGAGATCGGATTTTGAAAAGAAAGGAGATAGTGAGAGGGATAGCACAAAAATCAGAAACTGTTTTTTTCCTACTGTTTGTTCAATTCTTAGTTTGTTCAAACTGTTCAATCAGTTCTGTCTTCTTTCAAGTATTGGCTAAGTCTATTGTTTGGTTTGTATTGGTTGTTTCTCCTGGAATTGGATTGCCTGGATCTCTGTTTCTATGCTACTGGTTATTGCTGTCTTTCTGCCATTTTTCCATCGGCTCTAACTGTATCTTGCACTGGGAGTTGTTCTATTTGTTACCTGCTGTTACTGTTGCTGTTTCTGTTGCCATTGTCACTCTACTGACTTCCCTTCTTCTTCGATTGTAAGCATTCCCAGGTACACACTCCTGAAACCTTGTTGACTGAAAATTTGAAGTTCGAAGCAGAAATAAAGAAATGAACATTTGTTTACTTTACAATCCTTGTGTTCAACAGTAGTTTGAATGGTAGCTTGGTCTGTATTTGTTTAAGTTAGTTCCAACCACGATTGCTCTGTGTGAATTATGCACATCATGATTGACATATCAGATAATATTGTTGATTAGATCAGACGTATTTTCAATGTGTATAATCATTAGGTTTCGATTTAGCTATGACAATATAATACAGAATCGTGGCGAGCATCTGTACGTATTTTGTCTAGACTTTTGAACTGTCAAATCTGTTATATTTGGTTCCATTTAATTTCAAGATAAATGTACCCCAAGCTAATTCTCATTTGGTGTTACGTTAATAGGATGACCATGTATGCCAACCCTCCTTTTAGATTACTTGTTCCTATATAGGTTCGATATGGGTTTCGATATAGATTCACTGTTCCGAAATAATGCGACTACTTTTTGAGTTCTATTAATAGTAGTTTTCCTAATAAACAACTGATTTCATTTATCAAGCCCAAATGAGCTAGTTTTAAAATTCAAACTGGAAGGTCGTTTTAATGTAAATTTAGTGTACGTTATTAGTTTGCTTGCAATCCCCCTTAGCAAATTAACGAAGCTCATTTACTCCTTGAAGACAAGGCATGAGTTAATTCTCATCTCATAAACAACTAATTAGGTAATCAAACAAAATTCGGATTCTTCAAACATAGTAGATATTTAGTATGTAGTTGCTTAAACAAGTAAGTTTGGTCTTTCTCTTTTATTTTTAGAGACAAATATAATAGAAATGTAGTCGCTTTAGGATATCCTTTTCTAAAATAATGAGACGAGCCTCGCCAAATAAAAATGCAATTTGCGGGGCCCTCAATAACTGACCATAATAAATATTTAGAATTCAGGACAGGCCGTTTAGTGAATTTCATGGCCTTCTCCAAATATAATAACACGTTAGACTCTTTAGGCGCGGCTTAATTAAATTACATTCTTAAATTCGGGTGCGCATTTATGTGACCCAAACTCAAATCTCAACGGAGTCGAAATGTATTAATAACTACGGGTGCATTGATTGTGACGTGGTTCGAGATGCATTTTCACGACGTTGCAATTCTATAAAAATAAATGATAATAATAAAAGCAGTTTAAACTTAAGCACATAAGTCACAACATATATTTAAATCAGATATTTAGCCATTATAACAATTTAAGCGACCGTGCTAGAACCACGGGATTCGAGGGTGCCTAACACCTTCCCTCGGGTCAACAGAATTCCTTACTTAGAATTTCTGGTTCGCAGACTTCATTTGGAAAAGTCGAAAATTTCCTCGATTTGGGATTCAAGATAAACCGGTGACTTGGGACACCAAAAGTCAAACCTTTCCCAAGTGGCGACTCTGAATTATATAAATAATCCCATTTCGAATATTGTCACTTAAATTGAAAAAACTCCCTCGCGCATTCTACCCTTCGGGGCGGGGCGCGCAAAAAGGAGGTGTGACAGCTCTGGCGACTCTGCTGGGGATGTTTAACCCAGAACCACTGGTTCAGGGTTCAAGAATTCGAGCTTAGAATAATTGTTATATTTGGCTTTATTATCTGATCTTTATTACATGTTTTTGCATAACGTGCTAAATGTTGTCTTTTACCGCTTTGATATTATCTGAACTGTATATAAACTGTGCCGAAACCTTTCTCTTCTTACCTCCGGGGAGAAGCTCGCTGGTCGAGACTCCCTATTCTGTTAGTGTCAATACCTGAAATAAGAAAGAGGTCGGACAAGTTACAAAGCCGGACGATCTCGCGGGTCCCCGGTACGTAGCCCCCTCCTCGACTCGAGTTGTCCGCTCGGGTACACAGTCTAGAACAAATACCCAGGTTATAAACCTAGTATAACGAAACTTCATGCCGGATCCCTAGTAGGAACGCTTATTTGCATCATGTTGCATTTGACTTAGGAGACTCAACACAGGGGTTGGGTCTGTCTAGGACAGGCAACCTGAAATGAAAAGACCATCCTGCTGCATCCTATTTGTTTTGCGCATTTATTTGCTTCAGTTCCGCATGCTGACCGGTTTCTAAAAAAGGGGAAAAATAGCGGCGTAGGGAGATAATTACTTATTTTGGAAAAAATAAAACCAATGTCCAAGTAGTGTCAAAACCTCGCCAGAATTTTTCTAAAAAAAAAGAATAAAAACAAAATTTGATTTATTAAAAAATCAAAAAAAAAGGTATTTATTTAAAAGTAAAAAAAATGGAAAATTCATAATTCAAAAAAAAATGTTGTTTCTTTCGTAGTACCTCTTTTACAGACTAATAGTCCAAATATTTCCTTAAAGAAAAAAAAATTCTTTAGTATTTATCTCTTTTCAAAAGAAAATAATGAAAAAAAAAACATATTCTTGCTTTCTAGGTTTAATTGACTTCCTCTATTCACGATTTACCGAACTACGCCGGTTTGATTCTCACCGGATGTGAGATACGTAGGCAACCCCCATCGGGTTCAACCCCACCTTTTACTAAAAAAAACGAACAAATAGTAATAATAATAATAATAATAATAATAATAATAATAAAAAATGTGTCAAAATTTTAATTCTATCACGAATAAATCAGGTGATGTTGTTTTGTCATAAATAGCCGAATGTTTCCGAAAAGGACGCCGGAAGGTTGACTTTGCATAAATAACCACCTTCGGGTCATTTTTTTAGGATTTTCATCCAATTGACCCACACAGCCTCAAAATCTTCTTCCCCGGAGTGCTGAAAGGCCGTGTTCGAAAACTTGATCCTCCTTGTAAAATATTTTGAGTCAAGTTATTTTTGTTAAAGAACACCTTAATAAATGTGCAGGATGAGCACAATGCAAAATGAACATTTTTCAATAATGACCAAAATCCCTTGTCAAGTTACGGCTATGGTGGAATGATCTAGGTGCTGAAGGACAAAATGAGGTCAAGAAATATCTGAAAGGTCTCGTGGGTTTGTTGGAAATCCAGCCTCGGGGAGATATCATAAGAGCTTTGGTTACCTACTGGGACCCGGCGCACAATGTTTTCCATTTCTCTGATTTTGAACTCACCCCGACTTTGGAAGAAATGGCTGGGTACATCGGAAATGTTGAACTTCCGTTAAAGCAAAAATACTTGGTTGCCCCAAGAGCTGTCACGGTACATCGGTTCCTAGATTCACTGAAGATACCTAGAACGGTCCACAACCCGGATCTGGCTGCCGGTTTTTGTACTCCATGCTTCATATATGATAGGTACGGTCATGAAGAGGGATTCAATAATCCAATCAACAAACTGTGCAGCAAAGGTATTCGTCAGAAGTGGGACAAACACAGACGGGTAGCCTTCATGATGATGTTCCTGGGCCTTCTGGTATTTCCAAGGAAAGACGGAAACATTGATTTGAAGATATCCGGGGTCGTCAGCACCCTACTCACGCAAAGTGACAGTACTCTCGTGCCTATGGTGGTATCTGACATCTTCCGAGCTCTCACAGCTTGTAAAGCTGGGGGAAATTTCTTCGAAGGTTGTAACTTGCTCCTACAAATGTGGATGACCGAGCACCTCTGCCATCGTTCCGAGATTTTGAGCCATGGTTCCCCGGAAAAGACTTGCATAGAAGAATTTTACACGAGAACCAAAGAGATCAGTTTGCCCAAAGGAGTCCTGGCATGGACCTCGTTCTTTCAAGCTCTTACTGCCAGCCAAATACAATGGACGTTGGGATGGTTGCCTGTTGATGAGGTCATATATATGCCGGCAGCTAAAACTCATTTCTTACTGATGGGGCTTAAGAGCATTCAACCTTACGCGCCCTGCCGAGTTTTGAGACAGCTCGGAAGATGCCAGACAGTACCTCATGAGGAAGATCTTAGCACTCAAGCAGTTGAGATAAGTCCTAACGGACAGTTTCCAGAAGCGAAAATTCGCCAAATCTAGAGTGAGTGTCAATATTTGAAATCAGATACTTGCGTGCGGGATCGAGCCAAAGGTGAGACGGCGCCAGGTTACCTTGCATGGTATAGAAGGGAACTTAAGCATGAAAGGCCGGCTAAGAGACCCCACATCCTGAATTTCGTCGAATCGTCGCAAAAGCAGTGGGATTGGCTAGCAAAAGAAAGAGGCTATTGCGCCGAAATCAGCAGGTTAAAGCAACAAGTGGAAAGCCTAAAATATGATCACAACGTGCAAGTTGCTACCAATCTGGGAGAACGGAACAGGTTGATTCAGGAAAACGAAATGCTTAGAGCCCAGATCAAACAGATAAGGATGGATGCAGATAAACAGCCAAGGCGTCGATAAGATGAGCAGTTGATAAAAAGGCTAAAAAGCAAAGTCAGGGAATGGCAAGAGGATTTAGAGAAATCTAAAAACGTCATAGCAGAGCTCAGGGCACAGTGGGATACAAGAGCAGATAAGCATCGCCGATACTTGAATCAATTGGAAGGCGACCACGAGAAAACTGTTGCTAAAATGAAGAGGGAGATGGCTACACTTGAGATCAGAGCAGCTAATCAGGCCAAGGATTTCCAAATTGAGAGCAGATACTGGTACGACTTGTTGGCCCAGATGAAGTTAGAAGTACGGCAACTGAAGCATCAGCATATACAGGATGCTCAGGTATTCAAGATATGTAGCGATCAGATAAAACGCCTACTCATAGAGAAGAAGCAAACCAGAGATAGGATCAAGGCCATCGCCTATGCCATCACCAAACGATGTCTACGATGTGAGAACATGACCAGCGTTACCGTCCTCTCGGCAGTGATGAGTTATGTCAAGCAGACCATGCATGAGCTGGAGCAACTTGAGAGGGATCTCACACCTAGGACCATGGCGAGGCCGAACGATGCCCCGCGGACACAAATTTTCAAAACCATAATGTACTCATAAGTCGAGTCTGTATCTTAGCATCTTCTGCCTGTTTTTCCCATCAGTTTGTTTAGTCTAGGTTGAGTCTAGGTTTATTTTTAAAGTTTGCTCTTTCTTTTGCAAAATGTAGTTTGTAATAGACCATTTCAACAATAAAAGGTGTGTTTCTTTCATTTGTGTTTTGAACTACGTAATGATCTGATTCACGTGGCATCGTGATACGTAGGCAATCCTCATCGGATCCGGTCACATTTTTACCGCAAAAATAAAAACATAAAAGAAAAACAAAGAGAAAAAAAAATAAGAAAAGGGAAGCCTAAAAAGAATGCCGGAAAGACGCATGCTTTCGTCGCAAACATGAAGAATTCACCTAACTGTATAGGTGCATCATGCTCAACGTGAGGTTGTCTATCTGTTATTTATTTCGAATTAACCACTCGTGTGTCGTTGAGTTCTTCCCAGGTTTTTGGAAAGACGGTTGGTTTGGTGAAAGTCTGGCCTCGCACTCATATCTCACGAGGTCAAAGAGAAGTGTTCAACTACCTGTTGTTAAGACCGGAAGCAGTACTCACACTTACTTCACCAGGTCAAAAGGAAGTGTGGAAATGTCTTCAGAAATTCCGTTGCAAACAATCCCTGTTTCCGAGGAGAGCTCGATCTCAGCCGTCCTCACACCTGAATCCGCAACTGCGGAGGAAAATAGAATCCTACGGCTCCGCATGTTGGAAATGCTGGACGACTGGAATAATGGGAAAGAGCCGCCAAGTGTCGTCCCCGGATTCCCTGAATTATTCTCCAGGTCAAGTGGGACTTCTAATGTCCCCATAAATTATCCTGCTACCCCATTCGGGTACCCAGCCACCTCAGCCTTCTCTGCTGGATCGCCTTCTGAGCCTCATCCCCGAATGTCAGCCACTGATGCAAACATGAACACCTTTACTGCACTGCCCTGCCCGATTACGGCACAGCCTGCTGCCTACAAGCCAAGCTTTGACTCATCCTCTTTTACATTCCAAGCACCCTCGTTCTCAATGGAACCAACTAGGTTCGCTACCAACACTAATCCTCCACCGCCTCAGTGCGAGCTTGCACCCGGGCAGGATCAGAACCCCAGAATTGCAGAACAAAATGAGATGGCCAAAAGAATGAGAAGCCTTGAACAAAGTTTGAAGAATATGCAAGGTTTGAGCGGACAGAAGAGTGTCACTTACGCCGACCTATGCATGTTCCCTTACGTTCACCTGCCAACGGGTTTCAAGACCCCAAAGTTCGAGAAATACGATGGGCACGGTGACCCCATTGCACATCTTAAGAAATACTGCAACCAATTGCGGGGAGCCGGCGGAAAAGAAGAACTGCTAATGGCATATTTTGGGGAAAGTCTAGTAGGGATAGCCTCGGAATGGTATATGGACCAGGAAATGTCCCGATGGCATATATGGGATGATCTCGCCAGAGATTTTGTGAAACAATTCCAGTATAACATCGACATTGCACCAGACCGAAATTCTCTATCGAATTTGAAGAAGAAACCTTCAGAAAGCTTCAGAGAATATGCTATTAAGTGGCGTGAGCAGGCGTCGAGGGTGAAGCCTCCCATGGATGAGGTAGAAATGGTCACTACTTTTCTCCAGGCTCAAGAGTCTGACTATTTCCAAAACATGATGTCAGCCATGGGAAAGCCGTTTGCAGAAGCAATTAAGATTGGAGAGATGGTGGA